>NC_140940.1:138122858-138500358 GCF_014529385.1 Adiantum capillus-veneris | reverse complement strand
TTATGTGCTCAAAAATGTACATCTATGTGCCCCTAGACTAGATAAAAGGTAAGAGAGAGAGAGAGAGAGAGAGACATAGGGAGAGTTAAATGTGAGTGACAATTTCATCCAAAGATGGAGATTTTAATGTCATAGAGAGGGTTTTTTAAGATCTCAGCCTATATGTAAATGCCTAGAGCAATTCCAATAGACCTTAGAAATTCTTGAGTAGTTTTGAAAATCAAGGCATGATACTCAAAAGGCAATCCCAAGAGAGCCTTCGTACTGAACCAAGATTGGATCTTTGCCTTCACCCTAACCAAGAAGAGGTTTTTAGGGTCCTGTATTGGAAGTATTGAATGATCTATCTAATGATAGGGCTCCAAATGTAGCAATGCTATTCCAGTGATAATTCACATAACCAGTTTGTCAATCTCATACGAATAGTTTCAAAACATACTAAGGATGTAAGTGCCTTCATAATAGCATTTATCTACTATTATTCATAAAGAACTCTGACGAGTTTTGAAATGAAGGGATGAAATTCAAGAGGGCATTTGAATAATCAACATCTTCTTCTTAACAATAAGATAAAACACATGATTGTTCTATTCATCATGCCGTGTTTGATAATTTTGGGAGGAGATGATGTTAGCATCATAGAAATAAAAGCTATTTTATGAGTCTTGAACTCAACTTGTTCTTCTTAAGTGTTTTGACAGTGGAACATGTCCCAAAGGGACATGGAATGGTCTATTTTTTATGTGATGGGAAGTGAGGGCATCTCTTCTGATGCAATTACATTTGCATTACAGTTTAAAACAAACCATATTTTGATCACCAAAAGGTGACCACATAGATAGAAGACCACATAAAACCAAGATGGATTTCAAAAAGGGTAGAGAGATACATGCATGATTGAAAGGTCCAGTGTTGCTTCTGAACCCTACAAATTTTAGATACAGAGTGGAAGTGTGTGTGTGTGTGTGTGTGTGTGTGAGAGAGAGAGAGAGAGGTCCAATGTTGCTTCTGAACCCTACAAATTTTAGATACATAGTGAAAGTGTATGTGTGTGATGGGAAATAGAGTTAGAAATCTATACTGCTTCGAACACTTATCTAAAGAGACATATTGTAAAGTCAAGTTTTGTGGATGAAGTCCTACAGCAACTACACTTACAATGTCTCTTAATTTTTTCTTAGGAACATTATGGCACCTAGGGTATCTGCTGAACGGTTTGGTCATGGATTGGAAGCGATCGAGATAGTATTGGATCATATAATGATTCACTACTCTCAGGAAAACAAAGCTGACTTCTTTCAAAGCATTGTTCGAGGTTTCTTTCCTGGTGTTACTATAGAAGAAGCTTGGAGAACCTACGATCGCACTTCCATGACTCGAGATGGGGTACCCTTTCACCAGGTGTTTGTTAGAATCCAGAATGATCCTAGTCAATGGTTTCACAACCTACATCTTTTGCAAATTTGAGTAAAGTTGGGATACTCAGATGCCCTCGACCTTGATTTTGAGTTAGGTAGTTGTTCTATATCTGAGGTTTATAGAAAAATTAATGCGCTAAAGAACATTGTAGGACCTGATAAGATAGAGAATCATAAGGAGCCTATTTTCAAGCGTCCCAGCGCTAAACTCTCTTTTCCCATTTTCAAATGTAGATGGGGTTGATTATGTATTGAGCAAAACTTTTATCTATTGACAAAACTGATCCATGAGCATTTTGGTTTGATTTGCACTTCTCATGCAATCCTTTGTTGTTTTTCACATCTAGATAGAGATGATGTATTTTTTTATTCTAAAATAGCAAGCACTTCAAAAGTGAATATTCTACAAGGGTTATTTTTTAATTTACAAGCATTCAAACCTTTCTATTTGGTTATCACATTTCACTTTGCAACAGCTGTAATTTTTTTGTGTATAGTAAAATGGAGATTAGTTGTGCCATTCCACTGGCTATTGCAACCAACAGCTTGATATCTTCTGGAATACCTGTAAGTGCATCAGCAGGTGAAGAGGAGATACTGTCATCTCTTCCTATTCGCAATGTGCATGTAGCAAAGAGAGCAACTCGAAATATCGGGAGGAATAGTGCATCAGCTAATGAACGGGAGATACCTCCATCTCTTCATATTTGCAATGTGCGTGCGGCAAAGAGAGCAGCTCAAAATGTTGAGAGGAATTCTAAAAAGCAAATTATTGAAACCTTGCTAGAGATCAAAGCCTCCTACAATAGGATGGAGACAATGCAAACCAATGTCTCTAATGTGGTTGAAACTTTAAGCTCTGCATTGGAGATTGAAAGTGGGATACTATGGAAATTGCGAGAAGAGACAAAAGTATCAAACTTGCAGAGACTAGAGAGTGAGGCATACATTACAGAGAAACTTTCCAAAGTTGAGTATTCTCAAAAGATGATAATGGCATCTATTGAAAATCTTTGAAAAGAGGCTTCACGGAGTCAACGTGAATCAAAAGGACGAATTCAAGACAATACTCTATGACAAATCGTGCCAGGATTGAGAAGTATTGTCAACAAAGCTGGGTCCTTTGACAAAGGTTCAAGGTTCAAGACTTTCAGATATCCGAGGTACCTCAAATAAATTGAGTGCTTTGGCTAGATTAGTTCGACCATGGCAGCGTCAAGTTTCTCAACGACCTAATCCTACTAATGGAAGAAATATGTAATGCTATCCTCTATCTTCATCAAACTGTACTTTTTAATTGAGTCACTATCAATGTGTCAAATGTATTTAGTTTATAGGATATAATTAGATGTCCCAATTTATATTGAATTTTATTATGCATAAGAATGTTCTTTTAGTGACTGATCCAAATTATAACAGGTATATTGTATTTATATGAGATCTATTTGCACCTAATTTCATAGATGGTATTTGGACCACGTATATTATCACTTGGTCATGCACGATGTAGTCGACCGTGTGATGATTCGTGAAAGGCGAGGTGCCAAATAGCACGAGAGAGAACAAGGCATTCACTACAAGTACTATTGGAACTTTATTGGAGTGCAATGAAAGGTAGAGCATGCATGATGTACATGAAGGAAACTCTGAAGCTATGAATGTTGGGGCAACAATGAACATAGTAGAGGGAAACTATTCTAAAGTAGAAAAGCACTATTTGTCCATCGCTTTGAATATCCAACGTCTTTCCTTTTACATCACAAGTCTATGGCACCAGTTCTATCCAAAAAGTGTGTGTTGCACAACTTAGGAAGCTTAGATTATGTTTGCTCCAAATGTGGAGCAAAGGCCTGGAAGGACGAAGGAAAGACTATCCAAACATTTGTGGGTAAATATTGCTGCTCTGATGGAAAAGTCCGATTACTTCCTTTGAATGAGCCACCAAATGAATTGAAAGATTTGATGAGCTCAACCACAACAAGAAGTAGACAGTCCTTACAAAACATTCGAGGATATAATAATGCATTGGCATTTGTGTCTCTTGGTGCCCATATCAATGAGACTATTAATTATGGTGGGAGAGGTGTATACATTTTTAAGGTTCACGGCTCTGTCTATCATAGCATTGGTTCTTTAGCGCCAGCCGAAGGACAAAATGAAGTTCCACAATTTCCACAATTATATTTTTTTGATACCGAACATGAGCTGAGCAACAGATTGCATCGTGTTTCAAATTTAGATCGTAGTATTCTAGAGTGTTTACAAGTGATGATGCATAGAGTAAATCCCTATGCAAATGCTCTACGATCTGCTGCTTCTTTGTATGGAGATGCTATTGTACCCAATATGAGGATGGTTATTGCGGAGCATCATTGTGATGGTTGGCAATATCTTGCTCCAAGGGGTTCTGAAGTTGCTGCAATAATGCCAGGACAAGGGGATGATAGAAATATTGGCTATTGAGACATTGTACTGAATTTTTGACACGGGGGTTTGAAAAGAATCTCCAGCATGCATCGAGCTTACATGTCCTTATTGTATGTTTTATTATTTCCAAGTGGAGAGGATGGGTGGCATCTTTATTTACAGACTATCGATGAAAAAAAATTGAGTCAAAAGCAATATTATATCTTTCGCTTACAAATAAGAGATGATACAGTGGAGTGTCTTCTTCGAGGAGGTAGGCTATTACAACAGTATGTCGTGGATGCTTATAGTACTCTAGAGGAGTCACGGCTTTTGTGGATGCGAAATAACCAAAAAACACTTCGTAGTGAAGTGTACCAAGGATTGGTTGACATGGTTGAGGCTAGAGATGGCTTAGAGAGTGTTGAAGCTCAAAATGTTGGCCGTAGAATTGTTTTGCCTTCGTCTTTTGTTGGAGGTCCAAGATATGTGCCAACTATTTCAAGATACAATGGCAATTGTTCGTAGTAGGGGTAAACCGGATCTCTTCATCACTTTCACATGTAATCCACGATGGAAGGAAATAGATGATGCATTACTACCTGGACAAAGTGTTGTTCATCGTCTTGATGTGACTACACGAGTGTTTTATCAGAAGTTCCAAGATATGATGCATTTACTTATCAAGCAAGCCGTATTTGGGGAGGTGATTGGACATGTTTCTGTGATTGAGTTTTAGAAGAGAGGTCTTCCTCATGCACATATATTGTTGATACTTGCATCCGAATATAAACCCATAGATACATTACACTATGACAAGTTGGTTTGTGCAGAGCTCCCTGACAAGAATGTGTTTCCAGAATTAATGAGTCGTTGTAATGTTCATGGGCCATGTGGTCCTTTGAACCCACGTTCTCCATGTATGATTGATGGTAAGTGTAGATTCAAGTTTCCACGAACATTTTCTACGTCTACAAATGTAAACGAAAGTGGATATTTTGTGTATACGAGACGAGATGATGTAAGGTTTGTTACGTCTAAGAATTACAATTTAGATAATCGTTGGGTCGTTCCTTACAGCCCTCTCTTATCACTAAGATACCGAGCCCATATTAACATGGATATTTGCTCAACTGTCTCACTGCCATGAAATATCTTTATAAGTATGTCTACAAGGGACATGATCGAGCCACTGTTGTCCTTCAAGATGGTGAAGGAGCTACTGATGAGATCAAGAGTTATCTCAATGCACGTTTTGTTTCTGCATTTGAGGCTATGTGGAAAATATTTGGCTTCGACATGCATAGTGAAAGGCCAGTTATTCAACAATTGCAAGTACACATGGTTACATTTCAAGATGGTGATGATGTATCACATTTGCTAGATAATGAGGAAAATAGAAAAACTACCTTGACATAATGGTTTGTTGCAAATCAAAACTATCCCGAAGCAAATAGCTTCACATATACTGCCTTTCCAAATGGTTGGGTATGGAATAAAAGTCGAAAGGCATGGTCTCCACGACAACAGGGTGTTTCTATTGGAAGAATGTATAATATTGTCCCTACTGTTGGTGAGGTTTGTTATTTACAAATGCTTCTCAATATTTGCAAGGGATGTAAGTGTTTTGAAGACTTGCATATGTATGCTGGTCACATTTATGATACATACAAGGAGGCATGTATAGCCAAGACGATGAAGAATGGCCAATTTGCCTCCAAGAGGCATCTTTTTTTCAAAATGGAATGCAGTTGAGACAATTGTTTGCAATCATATTAGTCTTTTGTGAGCCACTTCATCCGGCTGATCTTTGGGACATGTTTTGTACTGAACTTTGTGAGGACTAAGTTTATGCCATAAGGATGCGTATTTTAGATGCAAGTGTGCGATTTGATGTGGCAAAAAATCAAGCTTTGCTTCGTATAGAATGCTTTTTGCAACAACATGGCAAGAGGCTTTGCGATTATATGTTGCTTGCAATAGACTCAACATTGATATCCTTAAGTGAAAATGGTGCTATGGCTGAAGAAACAATGTTTAGTGTTGATGAACAATGTAGTATAGCAAATTGTATGGAGACTTCCTTAAATGAGGATCAGCGAGATGCTTATCACCAAGTGCTACAAGTTGTCGACACACATTCAGGGAAGGTATTTTTCCTAGATGGTCGTGGTGACTCAGGAAAAACTTACTTATATAATGCACTTCTTTCACGAGTGCGAGTAAGTTGTAGAGTTGCTCCTGCATGTGCATCCTCGGGTATTGCAGCTTTGCTTTTGAGTAATGGAAGAATTGCTCATTCTAGGTTTAAGATACCTTTGGAGCTTCACTCTAAAGCAACTTGCAATATAAAGGTAAATAGTGAACTTGTAGAACTTCTAAGGAATGCAGCTTTACTTATATGGGATGAAGCTTCCATGACACATCGCTATGCATTTGAAGTAGTGGACAGAACTTCAAGAGATATTATGCAACGAGATACTTTGTTTGGTGGAAACGTCATTTTGCTTGGAGGTGACTTTCGACGAATACTACGTGTTGTACCAAAAGGTAGTTGTACAGGCATTTTAAATGCTTCGTTGTGTCATTCTCACATATGAAAATATACTAAGATATTGAAGCTTACCAAAAATATGCGTATAGTTGATTGCGGTTCAAATTCACTTCAACAAAGTTTTCCCGTTGGGTGCTTGATATTGGCAATGGGGTTATGGATGTTGGAGGAGACTTAGACAGAGTCGAAATACCTTCACACATGATGCCTCCAGGAAATAGTTTGACAGATCTTCTAAGCTTTATATATGGATATTTGTGTCATGTGCAAGATCATGCAAGTTTTTTCAGAGATCGAGCAATACTTGCTCCACGGAATAAAGAGGTGGATTTAATTAATGACTATGCATTGCAAAGAATGCACGGAGATTGCAAAGAGTATCTGAGTGCATATCCAATTTGTATGTCAAAGGAAAACACATATTTGTACACAATTGAATATCTGAATAGCCTTACTCTTGGTGGTGGTTTTCCACCTCATTCTTTAGTTTTGAAAGAAAGTGCTCCTATCATGTTGCTGTGAAATTTGGATCCAAGACGTGGATTATGCAACAGAACTAGATTGATATGCAAGCAGTTTCATCATAAGGTAATTGAGGTAGAGATAGTTACATTATCAAATATTGGAGAGAGAGTTTTTCTTCCAAGGATTGAGTTTATTATTAGAAACCATCAGGGGCTTCCATTTCAAATGAAGCGTCGTCGGTTTCCAATCAGGCTTGCTTTGGGGATGACTATCAACAAAGCACAAGGGCAAACACTTGGAATTCTTGGTCTATATCTTGCATCATCGATCTTCTCTCATGGACAATTGTATGTTGCAATGTCACGTGTACGAAGTGCAGCTTCTATGAGGATTGTTGTCAATATTGAAAACACTCAAGCGGAGTGTTACTACACTCCAAACATTGTATTCAAGGAAGTATTACAACTAGCGCCCTCATAACAATAAGTTCAAATTGACATTGTGGCTCTCACTTAAAGTCAGACACACTTGACGTTAAATTTTATTAATATCTGTTAGATCAAAGTATTGCCCACAGATGGATCCTTGATGCAGTGCCTCCTATGTAGTGGGTCACATCACTGAATTCATTCGAGGTATTTATCTTCTTTTTTAAATTAGTTTATTAACTTGACCTATTATTTTCTTGAGAAGATTGGCTTATACATTGACTTACTCTGTTGAAGATCCACCGCAATGGAGGGGAAGAGTTCCTGCTATGTTTTTGGTGATTTTATTTGATCAAACTCATATTATATTGTAAGAGTTTCTATATATGGTATAATTGTAGTTTTAAGCTTTTATTGCTCTACATAATTCATGGATGCCTTTGTAGAGATCACTCCCATCGAGGTTTTATCATCGTAGGTGTTTATGAAATGCTATACTTAGGTAGAGATATGTCCATGGAATTTCTTGGATACTACCATGTTGCCT
Organism: Adiantum capillus-veneris; assembly: GCF_014529385.1. Lineage (NCBI taxonomy): Eukaryota > Viridiplantae > Streptophyta > Polypodiopsida > Polypodiales > Pteridaceae > Adiantum > Adiantum capillus-veneris. The sequence continues at coordinate 138,492,540 of NC_140940.1, read as the reverse complement.
TTTCTTCGAACCACGAGCATCGTCAAATTCAAGTTAATATTTGGTTTGTGAGTGACGAGAGGCCAGTCAATGCACAGCAAGTGAGGGTTGCTGGAGACCACACTACACCATATCGATTGAGGATATTTACTCAAGTTGAAACACCACCCCGTATCTTGCAAAATGTATACAACATAGGTCTTTGGACTTATAGAATCCCTAATGTGGTCTCTCGAAGGCTACACTTTGAATAACTGTTTTGTATTGTCTTTTTGTGAAGTTGTGAAATTTCAAAGTCTTTTGAATTGCTTTCATTCCTCTCTCTCTCTCTCTCTCTCTCTCTCTCTCTCTCTCTCTCTCTCTTAAATCCTTCACTAAAACAAAAGAAAGAAGGACATGATTCTCTACGGCATGATCGTCAAAGTGTTCTTTATTCTATTTCATATTTGTTCCTCTTAAACTTCCAAATCTGTGCTGTTAGAGCAGATAAAGAATGGCATGATACATCATGGTTTCGTACACCGTCAATGAGGTACCTACTTATATTAGAGGTATGTAAATGTAAAATCTTATCTTTGTTACTTACTTTTTCCATGAACGAGAACTTTCTGGCCTTTATTTTGTATGTTTACACGTGTTACATTTTGTCTAGATCCTCCATTGTGAAGGGGTCCTGCACATGCTGAGGATATTGTTAGTATTATCGAGGATTGAGATCCTTTGGTGAGTATAGCTTGAACTTGAATCCATATGACGTTAAATGTGTTGTTACTTTTAATGTCTGAATGGTTGGTCGTTATTTTCATTGCATGCTTCAATATTATTGCAGACATTCTGTCTTGGCATTATATGAAGCACGGTATTTTAGAAGTGTTGTAGGTTATTATCACATAGAGTTTGATATAGATAATATGCGAATCAATGTACGATAGTTAGGTATGCAACGCCCTCTCAATTGCAACTTTTCAGACGGTCCCTATGGAGTGAATGAATGGATGCTTAGAATCTATTCTTTGGGTGAATCACCTCGACGCCTCGGTCACAGTGTTTGACGTGTTGGACCTTGGATCTTGAGAGTTCCAAGTAGAGTGTGTCATAGGCTCAACTTCTCTAGATGATCAAACACTTTGATCCATTGTCTATGCATTCTAAGTACCATATTTTTTTAGTTACTGTTGGCTTATTGAAGTGGGTTTTTATCTACTACTTATGTTAATGAGAGAGAGAGAGAGAGAGAGAGAGAGAGAAAGAGAGAGAAATTTACGAATTGCTAATGTAGGTTAACATGGGTCATGATGTATTGGTTATTCTCCCAATACATATAAAGATGATTATATATTTGAAAGTTAATGAAGAGTACATTTGTCAAGGATATGGTACATGGTGTTGGTGGCATCATTGGGTGTATTCATATGCTAATGGGTGGTATGGAAATTGTGGGCGGTTAAGCATTTCACTATGCAAAGTGTCACAAATATTGAGCGAAATAAAATTGATGAGAGTCCTACAAAAACTACATATGGTTGATATTTATTATGTCAATGTTTGTGGTTGTGATATTCAGTTGCGAAAGATATATTACAATCACAAATCTTACATTTCGGATGAAGAGTTTGAAATTTTGAAATTAATTGTGAAGTTTATCAATGGGGTATATTGGAGCGATTCTCAACCGTCCAATTATAGAGTAGAATATGAGTCGTTGTAAACAAAAAAATTGAGGTTGTTGTAAAGACTTTGACCTAATGAACCTCTTGACACTTTTTGGCATGACAATTAGTAATTGAAGTGTTCGTATTGCGCTTATACTTTTTTAAAGTGTTTAAGTGGCCATGTTGAACATCTCTCTCTCTCTCTCTCTAATTTTAAGCTTTGAGTACTAATGTTCTCTTCTTTTCTTGCAGCCAGTTAAATGGCCCACGAAATTGTGAATATTTTTCCAAGTGTAAAAAATCTTATTGATGCCTTTGAAGAAAATTTGTTACCTGCTGAATAGGGATGGCAATGGACATGGGAAGTGATTGAGAAAAACTACACTGTTTGGAGGTCATATGTAGATGAAGAGTTGGACACAATTTACATCAAGTTGCTTGATCCCTATTTCTTTTCCAACATTAGGCTCATGCTCTTAAAGCAAGAGCTTGGGTTGATTCGTCATTACAAGATTTACTTGGGTTGGGTTCAAGAAATAAATTTAAGAGAAGTTTGTAGAGCTCCAACGCAATATCTTGATCCTGTTGAAATAGCACGACTAAGAGTGCTATGCAGATATGTTCTTGAGCCTTTTTGGCAATAATGTAAACTTTTGTTTGAAATATGTCTCTTTAGTCATGTGCTTTTATGTAATCACTGTGTGTGTGTGTGTGCGTGCGCGCGCGCAAAAGGGGTTAAATGTACCAGGAGTAGTCTAAAGAGGCCAAAGACAGAAAGTGTTGATCGCGTGTGTGTCATGGAGAGATGTATAAAGATGCACACACACACAAACACATACAAAGTGAGGTGGTAAGAGCGAGCGAGGCCCGTCGATAAGCGGGGCGTGCGAGCTAGTAACTACAAAAAGAAGAAAGGCAAAACACAGTCAACATCCACCTTCTATGCTACCAACCATTCGATGAAAATTTTCTTTTTGAAATACTTTTCGTTTGCAAGAATTACATATAGCACATATACTAGAAAAAAACATTCATCAGTAGACAACCTCGCTTGGATATAATCTCAACTGTGATTATCCTTATATTCTCGAATAATTGATGCACTTAACTTTGTCTCTTCCCATAAACATTATTTCAAATATAGCCCTTGCCAAAATTAGTCATGCCCTTGTTTCCTTCAACGCTAGAGTCAATTTGCATATGTCATGTCATAGTGTATTCTATAGACCAAGCAAGACTATTTCATGGAAAAGGAAGGCCATTTTAACTCGCTTTTCATGCCCGCATGATCTCTCTATCTCTCTCTCTCTCTCTCTCAGGCACGCACGCGCGCACACGCATGGAGTTGGCTTTCTGGCACAACGAACCTGCCCTGTCGAGGGAGCTCCTCAGAAGACTTCCTTCCAGCGGTACTCGAAAAATCTTGGATACCTTGAAATGTAGGTGCACGGCTTCTCCTTTCTGCCCTCAGGTAATTCCTTCTGAGCTTCTTGCAAGAAAGATTCTGCTGTTTACGTGCGCAACTTTCCCCATGTGGGCCGTTAGCGTCTTAACTACATTGGCGCAGTCTTTGTCTCACCACTGTGTGTCTCACCTGTAGCAATTGCTCAATGTTGTCTATCGTAAGTAAGGAAATGTTCATGTGGTGCTCACTTTACTCATCTGTATTTAAGCACTGAACTGCAAGGGGCCTCAGTGTTGTGGTCGATGCTCACATTGCCCATCATACCATGAAAGCTTGCTCCTTGTACTAAATACATATGTTATCCCCCTCTTGCTTAGTGGCATTCAGAGGTTCCATTCCTTATTGTATGACATTGCAATGGGGCAAGGTCTTCACGTGTCTCAAGGTTTAATGAATAAAGAAAATCATGCCCTTGGACATGCTAACTGTGTGCCGTAACAAAGAAGTTTTTTGTGCTGTGAGCAGGTAGACAGGGCTCTCACGATTCTTCAACCAGAATATCTGGCCGTGGATCTGACAGTTGCATCCCTTATGGATAAACTTCTGAAGGCATTTGCAAATGCCAGAGTTGGCACTCATGTAAGCATTCAGGAATTTATGTACTCAGTTGGGTCATTGTTCTTGAAAGTGTATTTTCCTTTGCGTCTTTTTGGATGACACCCTCTTATACACCATGTCGTAATGGATTATGGAGAATCACAGAAGATAGGAGTCTATCTTTTGTACATAAATACCAATTGCTCTCTTGCAAGCGCTATTACAGATTTTTGTTTTATCTTCTCCTCTCTCTCTCTCTCTCTCTCTCTCTCTCTCTCTGGACACATATATGGTGACGCTAGCCTAAGAATAGAATTTGATGCTTGTGGACAGGTATTTGAATCTTATGTTTTTCTTGAGTGTGTGTCACAGTGTTATAATGCTTCTCAATGAGATTTGAGTCTCTTTCAAGATGAAAGCCGTGATAATACCACGATACATGATGATATGAGAAGCAATGCATACATGTGATGAGAAGCCTGTAATTAAGAGGAAAAGCATATAGAAGGAGAGCATGACTCTACCAGAATCTCCCGGTATCTCTCAATCTCTACCCTCATCTCTCGACTCCAATAGTACTCCCTGTTCTTCACCACACGTCTACATACCCTACAGATCCTCCTCTGTCAACCTGGGCTGCCCGTCCAGCCTCGATCTCTAGTCTATGAGATGAAACCCTGAACTGTCTGATTGCCAGTCTAGCATTAGATACATCTTCCATATCTTGTACCTTAGAAGCATCTACCATGGCATTCACACCTCAACATGTGCAAGAGGCTGAGCTTTTTCTACATTGGCATCAGATACATCCTTATTGATAGTGACATCATGATCTTCCACAAGTTTAGAACTTCTAAATTGTGGAAAAGAAGCACTTGGCATTACATTCATAGCTCTTTTGAGTCGTAACCTCATTCTCTCCATGGTAAGCATTCTTTCCATCCTCATTGGCTTATCACACCAAAAGGTATGCTTGAATCCCTAAGTATGCATGAGCATGTCTTCAAGACCTCTTCTTTACAAATATGAGATACCTATGGCATACCATCAATTAATTCAAGCTCCCTTTGCCTCTTCAATTTCCACTCCTTGACCTTGGCTATCTTCATAGCATCTTTAAAAATTTGCAGTCTTTTCAACTCAACCTTTAATTTCAATCACCCTTCAAGCTTGCTAAGAAATGGTGCTTCTTTGGCATAACTGGAGCAGATTCTCTTCCCGATGTACACCACCTGTCCCAAAGACAAGAAAACCCCCATACATATGCATCCACGCATTGATCATCCTTTTGAAAGTACGCTTCTATCTCGTGCCACACATCACTTGCATCCTCAATCTTCTCGTAATTCCCCAAGAATGATGCTAGTCCCTTGCCGGATCCATCTTGCACACAAGACGTGACACAAGCCATACTCACGTATAACCAACGTAGAGAGCGGACATCAAGCTCACCTCCGAGCCATAGAGCCAATACGGGGTCACGTGGGAGCCTGCAGCCAACGAGCTAGCCTCTACCACAAGGGCTGGTGGCCCATCCACCAAGCTCACACCCGTCAAAGCCCACACCAGACAGGTGTGCGGGTAGAGCTGCCAAGGGCCTAGAGTCCAAGCGCGGTGATCACACAAGATAGCTCACAAATGAGCCTAGGGTCCTATTTATAGGGCTCCTTGACCCCCTAACAATAAGTCCATGTTCACCCTTGAGCGGACATAGCTCAAGCGCCCATCTTATGTCTGGGGACGTAACACTTGCCCCTTTATCTTCAATTTTCGTCCTTAGCAATATCCTCGGTTATAAAACCGGTGAAATGACTCTTCAACGATCTTACTGATTCCCAAGTGGCACTCGACTCAGGCCGATGCTTGCACTTGATCAAATATTGAGGGTCAGAAGTCGTTCGAGACCCCTTTGATCAAGGACCGATTCAGGTTCAAGTGAATGTAAAAAGTGGTATCCATTAAACTCGGGACTTCCTCCAACGAAACAACTTGTTTATCTTGTCCCAACGGCTCCTTCAAGCGGCTAACTTAGAACACGGGATGGACAGTAATGTTGCAGGTAGTTTGTAGGAGACATCACTAATCTTCTTGATTATTTGGAATGGCCCACAATATTGCGAATATAGTTTCGAGCATTGACCAATACGGATTGTTTCAGAATCCTTCGATACCTTTAGGTACACCATCATCCCCTCCTGGAGATCACGAGGTTGTCGATGCTGGTTAGCATAAAGGTAGGCCTATCTTGGGCATTCTTTATGCTTTCTTTAGCGATGACGAGCATTTCTTGCATGTCGTGCAACGCCTTTGAGTCCAGTGGCGATTGGTGGTTTGGACTCATAATCGTACATAAGCATGAAGAGGCTATAAACTAGTGGTATAAAGGCACATCAGGCCTCAGCATCCCATCAGATAATTCCATGATTCTTGGCCGTCCTCTGTAGCTATCTCTCTCCCTAGTGTTTTTGAATCAAACTGCCCTCCCTCTTGGTTGGCGTTTTTCTGAGCCTGGTGGTTCCTTCTGCAGCCCATACCCATAAGCATTGGCAGCCACTGTGGTCCTCACCTTTTGTGCCCCATAGCCTTGAGATCGACCTCAATTTGCTGGCCATCATCGGCTCCATCGTCTGCTGCATTTTCAGCCTGATTTACCACGATGGATTTGCTACATTCTTGCAGCCAACATTCAACCCTCCTCTCACATTGGGTGAGTAAATCAGCCCCAGATCTTCCGTGTGTTGGCCATTGACAACCCATATGGAGTGAGATCCAAAAGGTGCATCAAATTAGTCTCGAAGGTGCCTCATCTTGAAGAGTTACCGTGTCAACATCATCCGTTCGAGTTGAGTCGAGTCTTGAATCGAGGTATTGTATCGCGTACATTCCATTTATGCAATCTAAAGGAGATACCTTGAGAGGGTTGGTCGGGACCTCATATTTGGAGTTCACAACTTCTTCGACATTACAGGACGCATTGTTGCAGACTTGCATTAAAAACGTTAAAGATTTTGATTGTGAGTAGCAGGATTTATTAGCAGCCTATGATGACAAGGGGAGGCGACATCCAAATCAGCCTATCCACTTTGAAGTCTTGGCATTGTTTGGATAACCGTCTCTCCCATCTCCTTGGAGACATTGATCTATCCAAAGGAGGTATTGTATTGTCATTGATCTGTACACATCGTTGGCGGCACATTGGGTCCACACTAGCTACATCTTAGCAATTGCGAGCCACCAATCTAGAGCCAAAGGGTTCCACTCCTGGGCAACCATCGCAGGAGTTTGCAGCCATCATGAGCGTACATTTGTAGCCACATCTGATGTAGAGACGAGGATTTATCTAGAGCTTTCATCATTCGGCAATTTAGTCGAAGCCCCAAGAGGAGCCTCTATCTTTGAGGAGTTAACTTGGCGGTTTCCAGAGACATCATACAAAGGACTTGTCATGGTTCGTGGCAATTCAAAGGACATACCCATTTTCATAATTTATTCGGTGTTGCTTTCTTCAATCTTATTGCATAGGGGTTAGGCTTGCCGGTAACCTTCGTGGACATCAGCGTTGGCATATCCATCCATCCGCTCTATAGCATCCCTTTGGTTTGCGTTTTAGTTCACACCATTTGAGTCAGGGCAGCAAAGGTTATTGTTTGCCGGTAACCAACAAGGGCATCATTGATCCACATTGCAGTCCATTGCGTGGGTGTAGATGCGTCATGACCATCCATGTCCCTTGGAAATTTCCAGATCTCTCGACGAAGGCTCTCCTCCATGGAGGACATCATTTAGGAGGACTTTCATTGGAGACTATCATATGGTATGGGTGAGAGTTCAGTACCCATGGGTTGTACCTCACTTGAAGCAGAAGGGGATGTCATGTGCATGTGCGACGTGGACATGCTACTACTATGTCTTCAAAGCCAAGGTTTGTCTACAGAGTACAAGGGATATAGTTCCGAGTTTTGTGAGCGTGTTTGCAAGACCTGCATAAATGGACAAGTCTGTCATATAGTTTTTCCCAGTTTTTGAACCCTCTTGCATAAAGGGTGGTTTGTCATAAGTTGTCGACAAGGCATGGCCCAAGGGGTTAGGCCATTATCGAAACCCTATGACGGACAAAACCGACCGAAGAACACAATCCCTAAAATTTATGCAATGATGCCATGGCAACCTGTCAGCGAAAATTTATGTGCGTTTTACAGATGACACGTGGCATGCTGGATGGATACTCGCGTGAGATTTGGGCGCAAGCTTGTGGTGTGGGATGCCTTTTGAGACACAACTTTTCATGTTTGATGCTTTTGGGGCCCAGTGCCTTTAAATACAAGCCTTGGGGTCTCTCTAGCATTCTTGCGTGTGTAGAAGCATAGGCAGAGCTCCGCGGCGGCTGTACCTTTTGTCAAGCAATGTAAAAGAATACTGGAAGGGGCGAGAGGGTTTTGGGGCCAATGATCTGGGAGTGGACTTTTGTCACGTGACACATCCCAACCCTATGTGTCCGTGGACAAGCTACACCACAGTAGGGTTCAGTCAGCCCGATCAAGTTAGACCAGCAGTGATCTGGCACTTTTGTGAGTCTATTCGTAGACTGTGCATGCCCAGTCACTTAGCATAGATGCACATCCTCCGGTTGCACACATCATGATCATCGGAATTCCCATCAGAATCCATTCGCATCAGTTAGGGGAATTTTCCAGTGCATTTAGCCTATTTTCCTATTTATTGGGATTTTCACTTATTATTTTTAAGCGACTTTCCAACAAAAGTAGGTAGGGCAATTTTGCTAAGTTAATATATAAGCAAATCAAAGTTCACACTTTCTGGCAGAAGAGGCAGCAGGAGCTTCCCGCTCAACAGGCAACTTCTCAGCAGTAAACACCCCCCCCCCCCCCCCCCCCCCCCCCCCCCCCCCCCCTCCCCAGCACCCCCCAACGTTTTTAGACCTCCTTCTTCGCGGGATTCCGAGCAGATTCCTTCGCCATACATCCCCTTGCATTGGCGTTTCCACCCACAGCATGCCATCGCCCTAAGCCTCGTCTCTGGCGGTTTTCCCCTAGCACCAACATCAGCGATCTCAGCCCAATTACTAACGCTAGCAGGACAGGCCATTTCAGCGTTTTTTTCCATCATTGGGATTGCAGACCAACAGCAGATTCCAGCGTTTTCATCAGCTTCCAGCCTTGGTAAAAACGCAGCCATAACAGATTTTCAGCAAGGAAAAAAACACAGCCTTTACTAGCATTTTCCAGCAGGTATTCCCCAGCCTTGGCAGCATTTTCCAGCAGGTACAACTCAGCATCAAAACGCAGCTTAGCAGGTACAATACATCAGCGTTTTTGTCTCTAGCATGACCCCCGATACAACCATCAGATTCAGCCATTGAAACAGCGACAAAGACAGTGAATTTCAGCCATAGAACCAGCCCGAAACAGTCGTTTCCAGTCACCAAGAAGATCCCAGATTTCAGCTTAAGTCGCCGCCGTCATCACCGTTGTCGTCATCGGCATAGTCCCATTGCATCACTCCCTTGCATTCGCATTGTACGCCTCTGTGCAATCAAGTAGACCACTCTCGCCGACGAGAGTGGGGCCTTCGGAGGAGGGTTTTACAACCTCTCGGTGTCGTATCTCTTCTCTCTCCTTCTCTCAGTCTCATTCACTTGCACGCACAATCCACTCACTTTGTTCGTGATCATAGCACTCTACAAGACAGAAGGCTCTCTCCTTCCCTAAGAACTAAAAGGAACCTTGAGCAATAAAGATCACTAATCTTGAGAAAATACAACATTCATTCCGCTGCACCTTACATTGGTATCAGAGCTTTGGAAGTGTTCTGCATTACTCAAGGAAAGAACCACAAGAATTTTTTGCTTGTTGCGATCGCACGATCCCAAGTTTACTTGGGCGTGGCGATTCTTAATCGTGTTTTGTTGAAGAGTGACAGGAATCCCAAGAAAGAAGGGCTTGTCCAGCCTCCCCTTGTGTCTCTTTTCACTCATTGAGAGCAGACCGTGCACTTAGCGGCCGGCCAATCGACGTGAGGTGGGAAAAAGCAACCTTGGTGTGAGCGCATGGCCGCCAAGGGGTGCGCCCGTAGAAAAGGGTAGAACTCGGGTGAAGAGAAGATCCTTCTCCAACGCGATTTGCAAGCGAAAGAAAACCTCAAGACTCAAGAACCTCAAGAACCCAAGATTCTCATGAATCAAGGACCTCAAGAACCTCAAGACCCTCAAGAACCCAAGTTCCTCACGAGCTTAAGACCCCAAGATCCCAGTGCATGGTCGTCACCCGAAGCGGCATGGATACTTCGCATTCAGGTGATGAGCATGAGAGAGGCGACGAAGGATTCTCCCCACCAGGAGATTTTTTCAACCCCCCCCCTTCGCCATCTACGCCACGAGTTGTCCTCACTCCTATGGAGATGATGGTCAAGTCGATGTTGGACATGATGGCACAACAACAAGAAACGAATCGAGTTGCATTGGCACAACTCGCAAGCAAAGCAGAAGAACAAGCAGCAAAGGACCGTGCACAAGAAGCCAAGGACCGCGAGCGCGATGAACGAAACGACAAACTTGCTGCACAACAAGAAGAAAATCGACTTGCTCAGGAACGTGAGCGCATTGCGCTTGCCGCAAAACAAGAAGAATAGCGACTTGCTCTCGAACGCGAGCGCGCTGAACGAAAAGAACGCAAAGCAGAAAAGGAGGCCGAGCGTGAAACTCAAAGGGAGCTTTGTAGTCAAGAATTTATAGCCCAAATCCTAGCCTCGAAGACCGAACCACCCAAAGATCGTGGGAGTTTGTCAAGTGGCGCAAGCCACGGTGCGGATTCACACAGTCCAGTCACAGAGAAGTTGACTTTCAGTAAGTATGACGGTAAGATGGTGCTACTGTTATTCATTCTTGGTTGCATCAATTTAATGCTTATTTTGCGACAACTAAGAAAACAGGCAATACCAAAGTTTTGACGGCAGCTATGTACCTTGCTGGTGATGCCATAAATTGGTACCAGGCATGGCAAGAGGCACAGCTAGCCGCGCACCTAGAGGCAGCCGACGATTTCATGCCCCTCTCTTTTAGTTGGGCTGATTTCCAAGACAAGCTCAAGGCGCGGTTTATGCCACCTCAGTACCTTGCACGATTGAAGGACGATTGGCGAGCTCTCAAGCAAAACGGTATGCCGGTTATGTCTTTCTCTAATCGGGTTTTGCAGCTCGGCACTCAATTACGCAAATCGGATGCGAAGCGCAAGGAGGCATTTCTTTACGTATTGGACGAGTATATCAAGTATGATGTCGAGATACTCGATCCAATCGATCTCAACAAAGCGGTAGCCATTGCTCTCGCCCACACGAGATGAAGCACAACAAAGGAAAGCCTAAGGAGAACAAGACTTCCACAAGTACCTCGCAGACTTCTCAGAACCCTCAGAACAATAAGAACGGTAAGAATGATAACTCTTCTAACCAATCTTCCAACAGTCTCTCATCAAAGAATTCTTACAATGAATCTAAGGGTAAGGCTAACACAACTGCTAAACCTAAGCTTACTCCAGATGAAAAGGTAGCACAAGAAATTGTAGGAGGATACATCACTTCGGAAGAACAAAGCACGTATTCTAAGGAAGGTCGTTGTTTTCATTGTCACATTAAGGGTCACATAAAACGAACATGTCCTAAGCTTGAATCGAATGAATCTAAAGAACCCACAGCACCCACTACATCTGTCAATGCAATGAATGATAACACGATTGTGCCCATAGTTTCTCAAGACCCTCCCATTGATGAGTCTCTCATTAATGTTATGGTCGTACGTCGGGGCACCGTTTTGTCATATTGTTTGACCCAGGTAGTATGCATGATGTGATCAGCCCCTCTTGTTGAGAGAGCCCGCCTCGAAGTTAGTCCGAGATCTCCTATCGAGGTCTCTGGCTTTCGTCGTGGTATGGACGCTCTCATCACGAAGGAGTGCCTTGATGTGTTGTTTGCAATTCAAGAGACTGTCTTCACTAGAAGATTTGTTGTTTCTCCTCTCTCAGGATGTGATATGATTTTAGGCATGACATGGTTTCGTGAAATCAACCCTCTCGTTGATTGGGAGGCTAGCACTTTAACTATCAATGCCAAAAGTGATTCTCCTACTGTCTTTCATGGAGAGGACATTGTTCCTTCTCCATCTCTCAGTGCTAATATGCAGGACAAGATTGAAAGGATTCGGCATAAGGAGATTCTCTCAGTCTCTCTTTCTCCACAGCATGACACACAGGATTTGCATGATTGTGTGAAGCATGATGATGATTTGATTGATCATGATTTGCATGATCAAGATGTGATTTCTCACAAGCATGATGAATAGCATGAAGAAGATGTGATTGTTCACAAGGATGATGTGTTAGTGGATGCTTTTCCTAGCGAAGCTAACCTCGTTGTAGATTCGATCAATCACGAAGATCCGATCTTGGCTCTCGAGCCTTGGTCCAAAGAACCCCCACAGGACAATTCGATCATTCAGGAAGAACCGATCTTGGCTCTCGAGCCTTGGTCCAAAGAGCCATCACAGGAAGTATTATGTGTTCGCATGATTGATACGCACACCTTGTTCGAATGTTTCATTCGTGATCGTTTCGTGTATTTTAGTCAGCATCGTTATGTGATCCCTTTTCCTAGGCATGACATATTGTATGTTGAACACGTTTCTCTCATGGATGAGCACGAATGTATGCGGATTGTTCATGAAAAGTTGCAAAGTTTGTATGTCAGGAAGTCACATTCCATGTTTCTTCCTTGGCATGACACAGTTTCCGAAAGAGCACATGATAGTATGAGCACCAAGCATGGGCATTTCCATTGGGATTTGCCACAGTTGATTGATTTCGATCATACAGAAAAGATTCGACCGCATTGTTTGCATGTGTTTGATGAACGGGTTGTCACTCCGTCTCTATGTTCGTCTACATTGCATACACAGTCTTTAGAAAAGACAAGATTTTTTTCCTTCACTTTACATGGAATGGGTATGTTCATGGTTTTGTGTTGGAGATGGTTTCAGGAATTTTCAGCCATGGAGATTCTTGAAGACGAAAGAAGCAGGACTCTAGACGAAGTTGAAGCAAGAAAGGAGATTCTCAAGACTTTGTGTCGCTTTCGGCGCGGCCCAAAGAAGCAAGCATTGCAGACCTTTATGAAGTTCAAGTACCGCTCGACCCACACAGCAGAGTGGGTCGGCAAAGAGTCCCTTCCAGGATTCCGGATGCTGTTGGCGATCTCTCTCGACGCCATACAGTTCGGTACCAGTACCTCACTTTGAAAAGGAGGAGATGTCACGTGACACATCCCAACCCTATGTGTTCGTGGACAAGCTACACCACAGCAGGGTTCAGTCAGTCCGATCAAGTTAGATTAGCAGTGATCTAGCACTTTTGTGAGTCTATTCGTAGACCGTGCATGCCCAGTCACTTAGCATAGATGCATATCCTCTGGTTGCACACAGCATGATCATCGGAATTCCCATCAGAATCCATTCGCATTAGTTAGGGGAATTTTCCAGTGCATTTAGCCTATTTTCCTATTTATTGGGATTTTCACTTATTATTTTTAAGTGACTTTCCAACAAAAGTAGGTAGGGCAATTTTGCTAAGTTAATATATAAGCAAACCAAAGTTCACACTTTCTGGTAGAAGAGGCAGCAGGAGCTTCCCGCTCAATAGGCAACTTCTCAGCAGTAAACACCCTCGGCCCCCCCCCCCCCCCCCCCCCCCCCCCCCCCCCCCAAGCACCCCCCAGCGTTTTTGGACCTCCTTCTTCGTGGGGATTCCCAGCAGATTCCTTCGCCATACATACCCTTGCATTGGCGTTTCCACCCACAGCATGCCATTGCCCTAAGCCTCGTCTCTGACGGTTTTCCCCTAGCACCAACATCAGCGATCTCAGCCCAATTACTAACGCTAGCAGGACAGGCCATTTCAGCGTTTTTTTGCATCATTGGGATTGACCAACAGTAGATTCCAGCGTTTTCATCAGCTTCCAGCCTTGGTAAAAACGCAGCCATAACAGATTTTCAGCAAGTAAAAAAACACAGCCTTTACTAGCGTTTTCCAGCAGGTATTCCCCAGCCTTGGCAGCGTTTTCCAGCAGGTACAACTCAGCATCAAAACGCAGCTTAGCGGGTACAATACATCAGCGTTTTTGTCTCTAGCATGACCCCCGATACAACCATCAGATTCAGCCATTGAAACAGCGACAAAGACAGTGAATTTCAGCCATAGAACCAGCCCGAAACAGTCGTTTCCAGTCACCAAGAAGATCCCAGATTTCAGCCTAAGTCGCCGCCGTCATCATCGGCATAGTCCCATTGCATGAGTCCATTGCATTCGCATTGTAGACCTTTGTGCAATCAAGTAGACCACTCTCGCTGTCACCAGCGTGTGACTACTATCTATCCTTTTTGTTGATTTCTTTCTTATTATCTATTTACTTTCACTTTTTGGAAACACCCCTCGGGAAATCTAACTGCCCTGCATTGCATAGCTAGTGTGGAACTGTCCAGAGGGAGTCCAGGCCTGAGGGCAAGAGAGCACTAAGGTTGGACAAGGACTATGGTTAGCCAAGTGGGGTCATTGACTAGCCAAAGTGGAATCCTTTGCTACAGAGGCTACATTTCAGTTTTGGATGTGGCCGCAGTGTACAAAGAGGGTCGGATGACCTAGAAAGATACAATGGCAGCATCTCCTAAAATTTAGGGAACTGCTATTTTGGGACCTAAAAATGTCTTCGCGTCATTACGTGCAGTTTGACATGGGGATCATTTTGTTACTCTGTGGCCAAGTCAACAGAGGCTGCAGGTGAAATATTTTTAGACCCGAGGGTCTAAAGCGGGAAAATGCACAAATGAGTGACACTTGGCACTGTGAGGCCAGTTTACTACTTATAGAGAAGGCAAAAACGTGATTTATAGCTGGGAGGCTCATTTTGCAAGTCTCTGTCACAGGTTAAGAGCTATGGAGTGCTTGCTTTCCCTCCTATGTACAGTGCGGTGCTAGGAGTGATGCCCTGCACGCTACGCACTGCCCTCTCTCTCCCCTTTGGCAGTATGTTATGCCCCTCTAGTGGGCTCTTCATTTGACCAATGTACAGTTGTGTGGGTTCATGCGCGATTGCCGAGGCAAGAGCCTCTTGCACAGGTACTGGATTAGCTAGCGGCTAATCCCCCGCAGGTACGGGTGAATTCGGAGAGGTTTCACGCCAGAAATCTCGTCCGATTCAAAGGGCAAGTAGCCCTACAGGTGCGGGAGTTCGAGGACTTGCTAAGGATGCAACCGGCACGCAAAACGGAGCCCGAAACAGTGAATTACAGCCTGCTGTGTATTTTTGCAGGTTTAGGGTTTTGGCCCTAAACGGACCCTAATACCCCCAGGAGGTTCGGGGACGCAAGGGGACCGCTGTATAGGTGATCTGGCGCATTTTCAGGGCTGAAAACAGAGAATTCAGCGTGCTGCAGATTCTCGCGAGGTTTTGCAAAGTGCCCGTATGCGTCGGGAAAGTCATTTAATGCGTGGGAATACTGACTGTGAAGGGTTCTAGTACAGTTATGCTGCCGAAATCGGGCTGGAACAGTGGAAATTCAGCCGAGTTTGTGCGGGGCAGCTTGTAGGGAACCACAGCGTTTATTCCCTCTTTTGAACAATAAAGAAATACCGAAAGGGGCGCCTAAGTTAGGGGCCAATCTGGTGTCTGTCTACTCATACAGGTGCAATCTAGCAGCCTGTATCCCTCTCCCCTTTGTTGTGTCTTGAAAGTACAGGTAAAATAGACGACTAATAATGGGTGAAAGCTAAATCAAGGTTTAAAGTAAAGTCTACCGCCCTTTTTGGATTGAACAGGCCGGTTACATGGTTCCATCGACGGGATAAAATCACTTTTTCCCATAGAAGTGAGCCTTGGTCAGTTTTGGACTTGAACACACAGGGGATCATAGACCAGACACAGGGAATTGTAATTATGGCTGACAGACCAGATGATGTGACTGAAGAGGTTTCCTCTTCACAGGGTCAACAGACACATGAAGTGGGTGAGTCCTCAAGACCACCACAGACTGATGATGATATATTCAGGACCCAGTTGGCTACTGCTGTGGCTATGTTCACACAAGTAATGCAGAACCCAAGGTTTTTAGCCTTTCTGCAACCTCCTGTTCCGTCTCAGCAAGTTGGGTCACTGGATCATATTCAAAAGCCTGTTAAGGCTCGAGCACAGGTGATTCATACCGCACAGTCAATGGAAACACCTGTACACTTGACGGAGAACATGCAGTCTCCACAACCTGTGCCTAAGGTGCAAGAACAAGTGGCTGAGATGCCAATATTTCAAGCTGTACCAGTTCAGCCCGCCACCTTTCAACAGCCTATAGCTGGTTCTAATGGGCAGGGAAGCAACTTACAGGCTATGCAACAAGTCTTCCCACCACCTTCAGTACACCCTGGCTATTTTGGAGGTGGATCCGTATTCCAAAGCATGGCTGGTCATGCACCTGGAAATCAGTTTTATACGCCAGGAACAGTGTTTGGGGGTGCTCAAACGATGATGCCTAACCCCATGTACAGTGTCATGGGTATGCAACCAGGGTTTCAAAGCACTCAGGGACAATTTGGGATGCCACAAGCAAATTTTGGTATGGCTGGAATTACAAATCAGCAGCCAAATATGGCATTTCCAGGTCAAGTTAATAGCGGCCAAGGAACACAGATGAACCCTAATAGTGTTCCCATGTTTCAGTCACTTCCATATGACAATTTAACGCCGCTGGAGAGGCCAACTCCGTACAAAGAAGGTGGCAAAGGAGTGTCATTCACGACCTTTACAGGGTTTGATGACAGGAAGAAGGCTCTTTCATTCCTCCAGCAGTTTGACAAGGCCTATGCAGGGGGAAACTTTACAGAGGCTTCAAAGGTCCGCAAGGCAGCCACTTTCTTGACAGGGAATGCGGGACAATGGTGGACAACTTTATTGCTTCAAGGGCAAGCTCCGTCCACATGGATTTACTTCAAGTAGATTTTTGCAGCAGCATGGTTATCTGATGATTTCGAAGCAGATGTCATGACAGAATGGCACCAGCTTAATGCTGCCACTTGCAGAAATCTGGATGATTACAATCGGAAGTTTTGGAAAGCTCTACTTCCAGTAACTTCCTATAGGTTTGTGCCATTGACAGAACAGATAGAAAAATACTGTTGTGGCCTACCCAAAGGATTGAGAAAATACTGCACAAAGACCAAAGTCACTACTTTGACGCAGCTCATCGAGGTAGCAAACACTGGCAATGGTTTGCTCAAGGGAGAAGATTGTGAATTTAACACTGGCGTCAAGGCAGGATCAGGCAAGAAAAATTCAGCCAAGAAGCACGTTCCCAATGAGGCTCCTAAAGGGACTCAGGAGTCGGCCAACACAGGGAAAGACAAAGCTACGGCTGAATCAGAAAAAGGACCAGCAAAGAAATGGAAAAGACGTTTTCCTCGCAAGTCAGAAGAGCAAAAGAAGGTCCTGAGGACAGAGAACAAATGCTTTATATGTGAGCAGCCTGGCCACATTGCTTACAATTGTCCTACAAAGAAAAGGCCAGCTGATTCTGAAGACAAGGAAGACAAGAAAGGAAAGAAGCCCATGGCTGGTCTAGTGCCAGATATGGTGGGCGACAAGCCAAATTCAGATGCAAGTGAGCTTTGCAGAGCATGGGGAAAGGTTAGGGATCAAACAGTGCTTATCTTCTTTGATCCAGGTGCCAAAGCCAACTTTATTTCCCCAGAATTGGCTTCAAAGTTGGGAATCAGACCTGAAGAGATGGGGTATACAGCAGAGGCAGGTTTGGCATGTCCTGGCCATACAGAGGCTGTGACACCCATCATTGGAAAGTTGCGTCTACATATCCAGTCCTATGTAGATGCTGAAGAATTTTACATCATGCCACTGGACGGATGTGATGTGTTGTTAGGTATTCCTTGGTTATTTCGTGTACAGGGAATCATGGATGCCTACAACAAAAAGATCACTGTACAGAGCAGGGGAAAGACTCACATTCTGGATGTAAAGCTTAAAGGGGAGTCTATTCCTACTGTATCAGCTTCTGCTATTACTTCTGTAATGAAAAAGCATCTTTCTGCGTACTTGGTTTTTGCACGTGAAGTGTCAGATTTTGATGAATCAAATTTATCTGTGCTAGATAAAGAAAGGTCAATGTTTTTACAACAGTATAGTGACTGTTTTTCCGATTCATTACCGTCTCAATTACCGCCAGAGAGACCCGAGGACCATGCGATAGATTTGGTGCCAGGCTGTAGCCCACCAAATAAGCCTCCGTACAGGGTTAGTCCGGCTCAGCAGAAAGAGATAATGGGCCAAGTACAGGAGTTGTTAGAAAAGGGGCTGATTCAGCCCAGTTCATCTCCATTCTGTTCTCCAGTGTTGTTGGTGCAGAAAAAGGATGGCTCATGGCGTATGTGCATCGACTACCGTGCACTGAATAAGAATACCATTAAGAATAGGTTCCCTATACCTAGAATTGATGATATTATGGACAAATTAGAAGGAGCAGCTATGTTTAGCAGGATAGATCTAAAGAGTGGGTATCATCAGATCCGCATTAGATCAGAGGATGTGCACAAGACTGCTTTTAGAACAACGTTTGGCCTTTACGAATTTTTAGTGATGCCCTTTGGTCTCACAAATGCTCCTGCTACGTTTAATAGGATGATGGACAGAATTTTCCGTCCACACCAGCAGTTTGTTGGTACATTCTTTGATGACATGATAGTCTACTCAAAGAATGAAGAGGAGCATAGGCATCACTTGGCCATTGTGTTCAAAGAGCTACGCAGTCATAGGTTGCTCATCAATGCAAAGAAAAGTGAGTTTTTTCTGGAAGAGATTCACTTTCTGGGACACATTGTCTCAAAGGATGGTGTCAGAATGGATCCTGCAAAAGTTGAAGCGATCAAGTCATGGCCAAATTTGAAGACGGTGCATGATGTCCGAAGCTTTTTGGGACTATGCTCCTATTACAGACGGTTTATCCGAAATTTCGCTGAGATTGCTTCACCTTTACATGCTCTTCAAAAGAAGGCAGTCACCTTTAGATGGACACAGAAAGAGATTTCAGCTTTTAATCTCTTAAAGGAAAAGATGACTTCAGATCCAGTCATTGTCTTGCCAGATCTTAGGAAGTCATTTGTGGTCCAATGTGATGCCTGCGGTAGTAGCATTGGTGCTGTGCTAATGCAAGATGGCAGGGTAGTAGCCTATGAGAGCAGAATTTTGCAAGGGCCAGAGATGACCATGCAGGTCTATGAGAAAGAGTTACTGGCTGTGATTCATGCGCTCTTAAGTTGGAAACACTACCTGCTAGGTGCAGACTTTGTTGTCCAAACGGATCATCAGACCTTGCGATACTTCTTGACACAGACAAAGTTATCTGAGAAGCATATGCGATGGGCAAATATCTTATCCATGTTCCATTTTCAGATTGTGCATGTAGAAGGCAAGAAGAACATTGTGGCTGATGCCTTGTCAAGGAAGCCACAAATTTCAGCTGTGTCGATTCCTTATCATCATGAACTTGATGATATGAGAGAACACTATGCAAATGATGAAGATTTTGCAAGGGTCTTCGAGCAACTAATGGATGGACAACGTCATGAACACTATCTTCTTAAAGACGGGTTCATGATGATGCATGGCAGATTGTGTGTCACAAAGCCATTGCGACGCAAAGTTATGGAAGAGAGTCATGTCCCACCGTATGCAGGGCATCGTGGTATCGATGCTACAGTTAAAGCGGTAGAGACATTCTTCTATTGGCCTACATTGAGAAGGGATGTGGATGCCTTTGTGCGAGAATGCCTAATATGCCAAAAGGTCAAGTTTGACAGACAAAAGGCACCAGGGTTATTGCAACCACTACCTATTCCAGATAAACCATGGGAAAGTATTGCTATGGATTTTATCTTTGATCTTCCAAGAACGCAGACAGGAAATGATGGTATTTGGACCATTATTTGCAGATTCAGCAAACAGGCTCATTTTATTCCTGTCAGGAAGAAGATAAAGCCAGATCAGATGGCACGCTTGTTTATGAGCAATATTTTCAAGTATCATGGCATGCCACAGTCGATTATTAGCGACCGTGATCCACGCATGACTAGTTTGTTCTGGAAAGGCTTGTTTGAGAATATGGGCACCACGCTCAAATTCTCTTCGTCATTTCATCCTCAAACAGATGGGCAGTCAGAAGAGGCAAATTCTACTGTCCTAGATCTGCTGAAGTGCTATGTGTCAGAGCATAAAGGAAAATGGGAGCAATATTTGCCATTGGTGGAGTATGCATACAATAATACAGTGCATTCATCAACTGGCAAGGCACCTTTTGAGATAGTTGAAGGTGGCAAGAAAGTTCCTCCCATACTGCATACAAAGGACAAGATATTTGAAGCAGATAAGTATGTTCAGGACATGGATGAAATGTACAAGAAGGTCAAAGTGGCCTTAGAAAGGACTCAGGCAAAGCAAAAGAAAGTAGCTGATCGTCACCGTCGTGAAGTGGTATATTCACTTGGTGATTGGGTGCTTTTACGTTTTGAAAAGGCAAGGTTAAAGAAGATGAAGGGCAAGGAAAGACTGTTTCCAAAGCTCAGCATGCGTTACTATGGGCCTTTTCAGGTATGCGACATAATCAGTGATGTTGCATATAGGCTGAAATTGCCTGACAGTTGGAAGATTCACAATGCGTTTCATGTGAGTCTTCTCAGACCCTATGTGGGTGATGTGCCAGAAGATATGCCAGCTGAAGATCAGCCGGAAGTCGAGGAACTTGACGAGATCTTGGTCCCTGAACAGATTTTGGCACACAAAGAAAGGAAAGTGAAAGGCAAGGTTGCCAGGCGTTACTTGGTAAAGTTCAGAAACTATCCACCAATGGATGCTAAGTGGATGGAAGAAGGTGAACTTGCAGAGTCACCAACTGTGTTATCACTTTACCTGGAAGCCTTCGATTTGCAACCTACCTTGACCCCTTGAGTTTCAAAGCTAAATGGATTGTCAGTGTGACAATGGCTTTTGAAACAAATGATGTACATGGTATTTAAAGTGAGCTCAAATCAAATACCTGTTACATGAATGTTAGAGCTGTACAGATTGTCAGTTTGGCAATTGCTCTTATGGAATGTCCAAAAGTTTGGTTAGTGCTATAGAAGTGAGTATTTCTTGTCAGTTTGTCAAGGATACAGTGATTGCTTCTATTGAAGAGTACATGTGTAACTGCATTCTTAAACTGTCGGTTTGGGTATGCTCGAAAGTGTTACGGGATCCAACGTGTACTATAAGACAGTGGCAAAATGTGCAGCTACCATTTTGTCATTGGAAAGTTAGTGACTCAAAGCAATGGCAGAGTGCGAAGCTACCACTATGTCATTGGGACAGGGTTCACACGCAGGCAATACATGAGTCGACGAGGTGTTGCATACACCAGGGTTGACAATGAGCATGTATGTGTCGTATATGTGTCGACAGGTGTTGAATACATCAGTGTTGACAGTAAGCATGTACGACATAGATGCAAACGAGGACGTTTGAGATTTCAGGAGGGGGGTATGTCACCAGCGTGTGACTACTATCTATCCTTTTTGTTGATTTCTTTCTTATTATCTATTTACTTTCACTTTTTGGAAACACCCCTCGGGAAATCTAACTGCCCTGCATTGCATAGCTAGTGTGGAACTGTCCAGAGGGAGTCCAGGCCTGAGGGCAAGAGAGCACTAAGGTTGGACAAGGACTATGGTTAGCCAAGTGGGGTCATTGACTAGCCAAAGTGGAATCCTTTGCTACAGAGGCTACATTTCAGTTTTGGATGTGGCCGCAGTGTACAAAGAGGGTCGGATGACCTAGAAAGATACAATGGCAGCATCTCCTAAAATTTAGGGAACTGCTATTTTGGGACCTAAAAATGTCTTCGCGTCATTACGTGCAGTTTGACATGGGGATCATTTTGTTACTCTGTGGCCAAGTCAACAGAGGCTGCAGGTGAAATATTTTTAGACCCGAGGGTCTAAAGCGGGAAAATGCACAAATGAGTGACACTTGGCACTGTGAGGCCAGTTTACTACTTATAGAGAAGGCAAAAACGTGATTTATAGCTGGGAGGCTCATTTTGCAAGTCTCTGTCACAGGTTAAGAGCTATGGAGTGCTTGCTTTCCCTCCTATGTACAGTGCGGTGCTAGGAGTGATGCCCTGCACGCTACGCACTGCCCTCTCTCTCCCCTTTGGCAGTATGTTATGCCCCTCTAGTGGGCTCTTCATTTGACCAATGTACAGTTGTGTGGGTTCATGCGCGATTGCCGAGGCAAGAGCCTCTTGCACAGGTACTGGATTAGCTAGCGGCTAATCCCCCGCAGGTACGGGTGAATTCGGAGAGGTTTCACGCCAGAAATCTCGTCCGATTCAAAGGGCAAGTAGCCCTACAGGTGCGGGAGTTCGAGGACTTGCTAAGGATGCAACCGGCACGCAAAACGGAGCCCGAAACAGTGAATTACAGCCTGCTGTGTATTTTTGCAGGTTTAGGGTTTTGGCCCTAAACGGACCCTAATACCCCCAGGAGGTTCGGGGACGCAAGGGGACCGCTGTATAGGTGATCTGGCGCATTTTCAGGGCTGAAAACAGAGAATTCAGCGTGCTGCAGATTCTCGCGAGGTTTTGCAAAGTGCCCGTATGCGTCGGGAAAGTCATTTAATGCGTGGGAATACTGACTGTGAAGGGTTCTAGTACAGTTATGCTGCCGAAATCGGGCTGGAACAGTGGAAATTCAGCCGAGTTTGTGCGGGGCAGCTTGTAGGGAACCACAGCGTTTATTCCCTCTTTTGAACAATAAAGAAATACCGAAAGGGGCGCCTAAGTTAGGGGCCAATCTGGTGTCTGTCTACTCATACAGGTGCAATCTAGCAGCCTGTATCCCTCTCCCCTTTGTTGTGTCTTGAAAGTACAGGTAAAATAGACGACTAATAATGGGTGAAAGCTAAATCAAGGTTTAAAGTAAAGTCTACCGCCCTTTTTGGATTGAACAGGCCGGTTACACTCGCCGACGAGAGTGGGGCCTTCGGAGGAGGGTTTTACAACCTCTCGGTGTCGTATCTCTTCTCTCTCCTTCTCTCAGTCTCATTCACTTGCACGCACAATCCACTCACTTTGTTCGTGATCATAGCACTCTACAAGACGGAAGGCTCTCTCCTTCCCTGAGAACTAAAAGGAACCATGAGCAATAAAGATCACTAATCTTGAGAAAATACAACATTCATTCCGCTGCACCTTACAACTTTGCCGCTCCGTGTCTACGGTGCGGCTCTCTCTCTCTCTCTCTATTGAGTTGTTTTGAAGTGCTGAAAGTTTGTTCTAGTTTGTTCATTTCAAAGGGCACATGGTGCCCTCCCATTACAGTGGTATTAAAGCTTCAATTGTTTGCCCCCTTGAGGAGCAAATCAGTCTTCCCCAGAACAGACAGAAGAAGATGGCGCTTCTTGACTCCACCGAGTCTGATTGTCGGATTAACCTAAAGCCCTCTACTAAATAATAGCCTTGTGTATGCAAAAAATATCTCAAAGAAGCTTTGGATAATTCAAGAAATATTCATGAGATTGCGAAGTCAAATTTGATCCATCCAAAGTCTCATTATTATATGATGCTTCCGGATTATTACGAAAGACTAGCTCTAATCCGTAATGATTTCTCAAATCCATGATTGCTCAATGTCCGAAACAACACTCTCTCTTTCATATCATGATAAGTGTACTGCCTTCACGTATTGATTACAGAAGTAGATTAGTGTTCTGTAATCTACTCCATGGCTCTTCTGTCTCTATACAAAACGCTAGTGTGTATGTATGCCTTTTGATTTGCAAGCGGAATCTTAGTTTGCTCTGATACCCCTGTGAAGACTTCTCACAAGACACTTGAAGAACTTGGTTGTGTTGATTGACAGTCGAGGTACAATGAAGAGTCACACCCTTGTGTAGGGTTATGATTGATACGAGTCTTCTAACAAATGGTTATGCCTGCTTGATGGCTGTGACCTTTCTAAGAGACGTGTTGCTTGACAAGACAACCCCTCGAATAGGTACAACTCTTCAATGTAACCTTTGGCAAGAAATTGAGTAAATAATATGCAAAATATCTTTAAAATAGGTAGTCACGAAAATTGTGACCATCTTATGACATGTGCCGTGTTGCATAGGCTCCATAGTGTGTCACAAACTGCTGACGTGTCAAGCCACTGAAGAACGGAGCCAACGTGAAATCCTTGCCGAGGGGCCTAAACCCTAAGAAGAAGCAGCTGAAGAAGAAGAAGTCCTACCAACTTATGGGATTCTGTCCGATAGGCCCAAGTGACATAAAGACATTAAAATAAAGGAAGCCCACACACACACACACACGTGGAGAAGATGACGTGGCAGATGTACGGATCCCCGGAATTCGCGCTGACAGCATGTACGGATTGCCCGATTTTACGTTGACATGTTGACGTGGCACAATTGTACGGATTTCCACGTTTTACGCCGATTGCTGACGTGGCAGAGCTGTACGGAATTCTGCTTTTGTGCTGGCAGCTTTTGGGCGTTCGCTTTTGGGCCAATTGCTTTTAAGTTTGAAGGCTGTTCATGTAAACTGATTTTAATGGCCAAGGGCCTTTAAATATGTACAGAGGGCTCATTCTCTGGCACTCTTCGGGGTGAAGGTGCAGAGCGCGAGTACCGGCATTGTACTGAGTTCAAGTAATATAAAGAAATATCGAAAGGGGCGCCAAGGTTTGGGGCCAATACTCTCTGGGGTGGAATTCCGCCACTCCGTGTCGCGTATCGTCTCTCTTCAGTTCAGTTGTTATTGAAGTGCTAAAAGTGTGTTCAGTCTATTCTTTTCTATTGGCACGTGGTGCCCCTCTTGTGACATAGTGCCTCTATGAAAAGGAAGAGCTGATTTGTCACCAATAACGATGGAATTGCAATGCCTCTGCACGTCGCATAGACGATCATTTGAAGGTGTCATGTGTTGAGAGGCACCGCTATCTAGGATCCAAGCCCAAGGATCTCGAAAACTAAGTGCTTTCTCAACCTCGGACATTGGTAAGTAATTGTCGCGAGATAGCATGTCTAGGTGGCCAAAGCCTGGTGACTTTGCTGCAATCAAAAATTCTCTTGTGCGCTTAGGGCACTTCCGCAATAAGGCGTTGCAATGTCATTCTGCTTTAAGCCTTTGTGTTCTTATTGCCTTTCTTGGCTTTGTTATTTTGCTTCCCTTTTGATGAAGAACAGATCAAGGCTTTGGAGCTTGGCTCTTTTGATGCTTGAATTCCTCCTCAAGGTCCAATAGTTCAGGCACTATCTCGTCCCAAGTGACGGTATTGAGACAGTCACTAGTAATCAATGCCGAACAGAAGGTGGGTTACCGAAGAGGCAATTGAGCAAAAAGATGAATGGCCATGTCCTTCGAACTGATTTACTTCCCCACATGAAGTCTCTCTTGCTGGAGCTCTTGCATCCTATTGATGTGATCCTGCATGGATGCTTTGGTCGCATCTAGGATCGTCAACTGCCGCTTCATCGGAGAGACTCACTCATATGAGAGAAAATTTTCTTTGCATCCATCATCATCTTGATGTTATTAATCACCGATAGACTTGTGTTGAGAATGATAAAGGATTCATTATGAGCATTGACACGCAACGGCAAGGATGTATCCTTCGAGTACTTTGGCTTTCTAAAGTCACTAGTAGCAAAGAGTCCAAGTTTGTAAGAGTCAAAGGCCGCCATCATGGTGGCAAAGCCAGATGGCATAATTCCTACCATCCAACTATTGATCTAATGGAAAGGTTGGTAGTGTAGAGATCTTGACTGATTTGTTAGCCACATCTGAATATACATGGGACTAGTCTCTCCATGTGGTAGATATGCTAGCTTCATCGATGAAAGCGTCCTCACCCGTTGCCATATCAATTGGAAGAGACTACAACGGAGAAATGGAAAAGCCTCTCCAAATCAGCCTTCGACAGCATTGGGTCAGCACCAAACGATGCCCTAGTCATCCATTTGACGACACATCTATGCTTCACAAATTCTAACTGCTAATACTTAGTGTGCACACACTAAGAACTATACCACCAAAAATTCTTAGATATAAACCCTCCACTGTTATATCCATCTTATGCTTTTCTTTTTCTGCATTACAGGTAGCACTTGAGGTGGTGGGCCCTGGAAGCAATCCTTAGCCCAAAAATTTCTAATCATTCAAAACTATGTTGCTCATTCTAAGAGTTATCATTAATAAATCAAGGACTCTTCTTCATCAATGTGGGAACAATATTACGACACAACTTGATAGATTCACGTTTAAGTATAAATTTGTATAAATATGAGTTTTAGTTATGCCAGGAAAACATCACATTCATGTGACGCCTGATATGGAAATCATTAGGCCACACAAATCCTTGCACATATACTCTTTAAGAGCTCCAATCCCTTGTCCATGGTTGATACTACCAACCAAGCATGCTTCATGCTGAGTTCCCATGGTAATTAGCAGGCTTCTCAGCTATCTTAGAAGGATATTAGAACGGGAACAAAGAAGATAGGATTCTTAGAAGAGAGGGATGGAGTTCCCCTTTTGGCCCATAAGGTAGGTGCCCCTTGCAGTATTTCTTTTATTATTAAGCAAGAAGCACTTGGGCGTTGAGTACATCAGCCCACTCAAACAGAGGGCACTTAGTTCTGAGTTACAAAATGTGTACAGCTGAATGCAGGGGGGCTCCTTGTTACTTTATAAGCAACTTGCCTAGACAACTGCTATAAACAAAAGCAACTGCGGCCTGCCCAAACGTGTGGTGATGTCACTTTTGGCGAGCTTTTCGGAGAGTGCTTATTGAGCTCATTGTACGGATACCCAGTTTGCACAGCTTGTGCCATGCTATCACTATGCCATTATCTTACCATGTCAGCATTCGCCACATCATTGCTGCCATGTCATTGTTTGGTGACCATATTTATCGGATTAGAAACTACGTTTCCAACGCCCTCCGTATTTCATTTCTTTTGTGCTGTTTCTCCAGGAAGTTCCAAAGATTGCATAGAAAACATAACTATAACAAGCAGTTTCTAATCCATTCCATTGCAAAGAGCAGGTCGTTTCTGTCTTAGATGGTCTTGCTAGTCTCTTTGCGTCCCCCGCTCCATGTGACTATGTGTGTGACATACCCCCTCCGTTGAAGAAAAAGAATCGTTCCGGATTACACGTCCCCCTCATTTCCTCAACTTTGGGTTGAGCATCATCAACCATGACGCCTCTTCTTGAAAGGGTCGAAGTAAACTCACATAAAAAAATATTGTGAATTGTCCAGTGATCTGGCAATTAATATTCAAAGCCATCCTTGGTCTGTTTTGTGATCTAAATAGGATCACATGCTCAACTTAGGGTAAAGCAGAACTTTACCAGACATCTTCCTTAATCTGGCTTTGCATTTCAGAAACTAGTGAAACCGTTACGAAACTTTTGAAAGAAACGTTTTGAAACTTCATGGTTACTATGGATCATGAACGATGGACACTTAGGTGTTTCTCAATATGAGTGGGGGGGATGTGGCTCTCTGTTCTGGGCTCTGATAAGCTCTTTGTTGGACTTCTTTAGCTACAGTTTCTGTCTTGACTGAAACAATGATCGAATTTGGTGGCTACTTGGTGTGTGTATGGAATTTGGTTTCATGATGAATATGAGAGAAACATTGTCTTAACCACAAAGGCCAAATGTCTCCTCTTGTGTTAAAAGTTACATCATTGTTAAGGAGATGTGTTTACTAAAAAGGTGCAATCTTGTCAGCATTTCAGTGGCTCCACTGGATATGGCCACACAGATGCGGGTGGACGTGAGGCGCTGGATAAGGCGTTTGCAGAAATTGTGGGTGCTGAAAGTGCCCTTGTCCGTTCGCAGGTTGATTCTGGTATCAACATTTCCTGCCCTTTTTGGTAGATGGACTTGACAAGCAACTCAGTATGTATTGCAGTTCTTTTCTGGCACACATGCAATTGCCTGTGCACTATATGGCGTTTTGCGGCCAGGAGGAGAGGTGAAAACATACACAAGCCTTTCTGGCTTGTCATACTAGCTTTCGGTAGCAACATGATTTCCAATTGACTGCAGCTTTTGGATTCAACTTACTTACCTTTTGGACTTATTTAATCATTTTATCTTCAGCTTCTGGCTGTCGCAGGGAAGCCCTATGACACCTTGGAGGAGGTCATTGGTTTGCGT
The DNA here is from genome assembly GCF_014529385.1 of Adiantum capillus-veneris. Classification (NCBI taxonomy): domain Eukaryota; kingdom Viridiplantae; phylum Streptophyta; class Polypodiopsida; order Polypodiales; family Pteridaceae; genus Adiantum; species Adiantum capillus-veneris. The sequence goes on along the minus strand of NC_140940.1, from coordinate 138,464,585 downwards.
GGAACATCTGGCCATGGATCATTGAAGGAGTACGGTATCAATTATCGGGAATTGGCGGTGAGTGGAACATTGAATAGAGAATTTGACGTTGATTTTTCTGGGTGTTGTAGAAGGATGCACAGAGTAAGGCAGTTTGCAGGTTAGACATAGATAACTTTATCTTCTTTGGCTTATCTTACTGCATTTTCCTTGACGTATCTTTCTTCTCAACTGGCTTAGGCTTCAATTGTTCTCGAAGTTCTCTTGGTTAGCTCAGACTTGAAAAGAATAGGGTGATTTTGAGCTGTATGTAAAAAAGCAGGTAGAGTTGGGATCTCGGATTAGACGGTGCAGGTTACAGAAGCGTGTGTAAAAATTTAGATAGAGTTGTCAGCCATTTGCTATAGTCCATATCCAGAGGCTTTAATTCTTAACTCACTGACTAAGCTCTAGGAATTTTCTGCAGCTAACATCCGAGGGGAACCTTGATTGGGATGCACTTGCGTGTGCAGTCAAGCCAGAAACACAGTGTGCCTTGCTGCAACGCTCCTGTGGCTATTCTTGGCGAGAGACACTTACTATTGATGACATTGAACATGCAGGCAAGATAATTAAGGTAAACTTCCTGTTGCGTTTTTTCTGCTTTGTCGAAAACGGCAACCCATATATGATGGGGACTTGTTGTGCATACAGGCTCAGAATGCAAATTGTGTGGTTTTTGTTGACAATTGCTATGGAGAGTTTGTAGAGTTGAGGGAGCCCACTGCTGTGGTATGTTAACACAATTTCCAGCGATGCTCTTCATTATTATTCAACAGAAAAGTAGGAGCATGTTACTTTTGAAGATAGTGCTGGAAGATTTTGTGAATTTTCTCTGAGCACCTTGTTTGTTTATGGACTCCATATTGTGAAGGCATGTTCTTGGTCTTTTATGTGTTCATGATGCCATTTAAACTGTTTGATCGGAACTTTTGATGATAACTTGAGATTGATACAGAGCTTTGTAAACAGCTCTAAGCATAAAAAGGAAGGAACATAGTTGCTGCAAAATTATAATTGAAGTTGCGTAGCACTTGGAAAGAACAAACATAGCTGCTGCAAGTGTCCGACAGGAAATTTTTTCTAATGCGTCAGGATTGGCCAGTCCGGAAATTGTTCGGAAAAAGTTTGGACTATTTGTATGACTCTTTCAATTTTGGGTTGGGGACTTAGATCGATACCCTCGTCAAGCATTTGCACCTTCTCTTTGAGGTTCAGTCTCCTCTTTTCATTAGGGACTTTGTCTTCTACTTCAGCGACATCGTTATGTGCTTTGTTCGACTTTGCTGGTGATTCTCAAGCTTCAACTCCCAGTTGCTTGCTTGACCAAAAGATGACCTTTTATAGTTAGCTTGAAGTTCCATGCCATCATGTGTTCATTTGCGTTCGTATCTTTTAGGGAGCTGATCTCATGGCTGGGAGTTTAATAAAGAATCCCGGCGGTACTATTGCTCCATGTGGTGGTTATGTAGCTGGAAAAGAAAAGTTGGTGAAAGCAGCCGCTTCTCGCTTGGCTGCTCCAGGTTTGGGGATTGAAGCTGGTTCAACCAGTGGGGATGTAATGCGTTTGCTATTCCAAGGGCTTTTTTTGTCCCCTCAAATGGTTGGAGAGGCTATTAAGGTAATATTGCTTTCATTGGTAGTTCATAGTCATGCAGCTCTCTAATTAACCTGACTGGCTTTCTTTGTGGCAGGGAAGCCTTCTTGTGGCAGAAGTCATGGCACGTGAAGGTTACAGGGTGCAACCGCATCCTAAAGTGAAGCGGCGTGACATAATTCAAGTAATGTACATGTGAGGTTTTAAATATCATGCTGTTGTACTGAGGGTGTCCGAATGAAATAATAGCAGGCAGGAATTTGTTTGACAAGCTTGAAAGGTGATAATTGGGGTCCTTGGCTTCAATCAAGGGGTTGGACTGCTTTTGGAAATTCAAGTTCGAAGTGAGGAGAGGGAGGACAAATTAAGAATTTTTAAGAGTCGATGACTTAGTTTTTGTAGTTGTATGGTATAAGGAAAGGGCGCTAGACTTTCTGATGGCAAGGAGAGACTGTGAATGTTTGGGTACTCCATTTTCAACTATCTGTTTGGAAGTTCAGCGATCGATTATTCAGATCCCTTGATGAGACATGCAGCTGCTAAAGTATCATGTTTGTCATGGCATAGACCTTGTAAAAATTGTAGAAACTGACTTTTGTGGGTTACCTTTTATCAGGAAAATTGTAAAGAATGTTGTGGGCCAAAACATTTTGCAAAAGCCTCACATTAAGGTGTGAGAAGGAGACCGTCTGTTGCATGCAAGTGCGTGCTTCAGCACCATAGTATTTTTCTGTGCAAGTTGTTGAGCGAGTGACGCCATTCATGTATAGTTACAAATGTCTGGCGTTTGCATAACATTCCTGGTGCTGCTTCATTTAATTCAGGAGCAACTGTGGTTTACACAAGATACAAAGTAAGCCTTCTCTTCTTTATAAGTGTAAAGAAGATCATGGCATCGTCTTTGCTAAACAACACGGCCTTCGGATGTATGTAGGTCATCCTGTTTCAAGTCGAGACATGGTAAATTTGTCTCACATAGGCAGGCAGTGCCTTTTGCTATTATGCTGCTTTCATGCACTTAATGCAGTGGTCGAACTATATGAGGAAAACCTTTTTGTTGTGACAATTGTATCGCTAAGATGTAGGGGAGTCTTGAAAATGCTTATGGTTTGAGAGCGACATTGGCGAGAAGATTCAAATTGGCATTAGAAGAGAGTTGGACTACCTCGTGACACTCTGTTTGAAAGTGTGAGAGTGAGGATGTCATTTTTCCCCCCCCAAGTCGCAAGAAGGCCTCGTGCCGCTCCCGCATGCGGGCGGAGCAGTCGTGGAGTCTCTCAAACTGGCCCCCAAATGTGTGGATCAGCTCTAGCCAAATATCATGGACAGTCTTCGCCAGTGGGACAGGTCCAGCCTCGAAGATGTGGAAGCAGCAGGCTCGCTAGATGAACCAGTGTCAGGCTGCAAACAGCACTTTCTATCTCTGTTCCACTCCCGAGGGGCTAACTCTGTAGCTGGCTGGAGTGTAGGTGGGCCCTCCTGTATCTCAATTATCCTGCTGACTGAAGCGATCTCTAAACAAAGTGCTGGGCTGTGAGTGTGGACCAAGCTGCAACACTCCAAGTGTACTGGCTGGCTGTAGAGAGTGCTGGCATCAGCTGAAGAATTCAAAGCCAAACCTGTTGTGCCATGGGGCAGTCCCACAGACAATGACGCCGAGCATCAAGTGGGTGGTCACAGGCAGCACTTACTGCCGAGAGGCTGCGGTGCACCAACCAACTCCCGACTGCAGTAGCTCCATGTGCAACTAGCCACTGGAACATGGTAATTTGCCTCGGCTGTTTACTGTCCTACAAGCGCTTCCAAAATTCTGCCAAGAACTCGAACATGAGACCCTCTTCCTCCCAGTGAATCGCTGCAGCAAGATGAGCCTCACTCTGCGCTGTCAGTATGTGGCAACCCAGCCAATCTGTATAAGAAAGGGGTCCTCAGGTGGTCGGCTAAAATACACCAAAGGGTGGCTTTCCCAAGCCTAGAGCTGCCAGTGTCCCGACTCAAGATCTGACTGGTCGGGGTTTATGACACAACTCCTCCCACTGATTCCCACAACTCTGATCCGCTTAACGCAGCACTCGCCCACCTGTGGTGCCTCGACAGTGACTTTGTGGAGGTGGCCCTTTCTCTAAACGTCGAAGAACATGTAGGAGCTTGTGTCTGCGCAAGCCCTAACTGAAATGAGGACTTGTCCACAGTCTTGTGACATACGAGATTGTGACAACCACTATATATATTTGTTGGTTTCTTTCCCTTGATTTTTATTTAATTTTTGGGACCCTCTTGTTAAAATCACAAATGCCCGGACATTGCATGGCCAATGTGAAATAGCTGTTGGCCGAGAGTTTCACCCGCAGTCAGGAAGGGCATGTCGCCACGAGATGGTCGGGCCAATCGGCACTGAAATCCGAGCAGTAAAAGGTTGGCTAGGCTCAGTTCAAAGCCATTTAGGCCCCTCGGCTTGACTTTTAAGTTTTAAGTTGGTGGGTACTAGGAAATTAAACCAAAGGGAGTCAAATGGACACTTGGCAGTAGGGGAGCTGCATGCAGGCCAACACACACTTTCCAGAAGCCTCATCCAAGAGGGGGGCTCCCATTTTTGAGTGGGGGCTGGTTGATTTTGGACTTCATAAGTTTGTGGGTGAGTAGTGGATGCAGGTGATCACAACTTTAATGGAAAGCTTACCTTCTCCCTTGCTCTATGTAGCGTGACGATTTGCTCTCGCGCATCTCTCCCCCCTTTGCACTTATGGTAATGCCCCTCTAGTTGGGCTTCTCAGATGACCATGTACAGTTCTTGGGGTTTTATGTGCGTTTGCCAAGGCAAGAGCCTTCTGTACGGGAACCGGATTAGCTAATTGTTAATCCCCTTCAAGTATGCAGAGTTCCATCGCAAAGGAATGTGAAAACGGAGAGTTTCGCGCGTGAAAACTCGTCCAATTTACAAGGGAATTGTCCTATTGCGTGCGGGAGCTCTTGACACACGCATAGACGTGTTTGCTCCGCTCAAAATGATGCGGAACAAGGAATTACAACCTGCTGTGTTTTTTGTAGGTTTAGGGTTTCGCACCTAAACTGCAAGGTAACCGCACGGGAGCCTTGGAAAGCCTTGGCTGCTTGTACATGACAATTTAGACTTGTCTAATTCAAGGGAAAGTGACCCTACAGGTACGCGAGCTCAAGGGCTACCCACAGAAATGATCGGCACGCGAATCGGAGCGCAAAACAGAGTATTACAGCTTGCTTTAATTTTTTGCAGGTTTAGGGTTTCGACCCTAATTGATCCCCAATACCCCCAGGAGCTTAGGGGAAGTGATGAGATCACTGTATAGGTGATGAGATCAGTGTGTAGGTGTTCTGGTGCATTTTCAAGGCAGAAACAGAGAATGCAGCATGCTGCAGATTCTCGCCAGGTTCGGAAAAATGTCCGTATGCGCCGGGAAAGTCACCTTTGGCATGGGGATTTTGTTTGTGAAGCCTCCTACTGCGGATATGTTACTGAAATGGAGCTATAGTAGGCCATTTTCAGCCCGGTAAAAATGGGATAGCTCGTAGGAACTCGTAGGTTTTATCTCAAGTTTAATAAGAATAAAGAAATACCGAAAGGGGCGCCAGTCGTTGGGGCCTAGAGGGTGTCGGCTTTCTTCTTGGTAGCGCTCTAGCTGCCAGGCCGTGGTTTGTGTGAAGTGTTAATTCCAGTCACAGGTTCATTCGTGAAGTTCCTTTGTGTCTTAGAGTTTAAGTAAAGTTTTTCAAGAAAAGGATTGGGTGAAAGCTAAAGTCTACCGCCCTACGGGCCGGTTTCATGGTTCCTTTGGCGGGACAGAATCACTTTTTCCTCAAGAAGTGAGCCTTGATTGGTTTTTGGCGAAGACACAAAGCACAGGAACTTGGAATTACACTATGGCTCATAGGACAAATGACATTAGGGAAGAGGATTCCTCTTCGCAGTACAAAGAGATTTGTACTTCCAGTGTTTGAAGTTGGTGAGATTTCACGGTGTCGTGCCGTGGCACGTGCATGGTGGGAACGGAAGCTAAGCCCTACAATATTATGGATTTTATGTGTACACCTTAAGTGTGCATAAGTATATGCATTTTCCATTTAGCATGCAAAAAGCTAGTCGAAGTCTGATGTGTCACTCTTGTTGGAAATGGGCTTCGATCCTGGGCTTCTTTGTGAACCTCTTCTTGGAGCCATGATGAAATGAGCCTATAAAACATACCTCCTATCTACTAGTCAATTTCTCTTTCAATGTCCGAAAGGCAGTCACCTCTGTGGGTCCCCACGAAAAAGGTACTCCTTTCTGTGTCAAGGTATGCAAAGGGAAAGCAACCTCTGCAAACTTTCGTATGAACCGCCTGTAGTACGAACACAGTCCCAAGAAGCTTCTAACTTCATGGACATTCCTCAAATCGGGCCAATCACGGATAGTCTCTATCTTGGCCGGGTCCATTTGCACTCCTGCTGTGCTGCTGACACAATGTGTCCCAAAAAGTGTATCTCTGGTAGGAAAAATTCACTTTTCTTAGCATTAATCACTAATGTGTGATCTCGTAATGCCTGAAAGACTTGAAGCAGATGATCTCTGTGTTCTGCCTCATTCTTGGAGAAAACAATGATGTCGTCAAAGAAAGTGCCAACAAATAGCCTGTACTCTCGAAAAATCCTATCCATCATCCGGTTAAATGTCGCAGGAGCATTGGTTAAGCCAAAAGGCATCACCAAAAACTCAAATAACCCAAAAGTCGTCCGAAAAGCTGTCTTGTAGACATCTCCTGGCGCTATCCTGATCTGATGATATCCACTCTTCAAGTCAATCCTGCTAAAGCACGAGGATCCCTGTAACCTGTCGAGTATATCATCGATCCTAGGAATCGGAAATCTGTCCTTGATGGTGATTTCGTTGAGAGTGCTATAATCGATGCACATTCTCCAAGATCCGTCTTTCTTCAAAACGAACAACACTGGAGAGCAATGCGGTGAAGTACTAGGCTGGACAAGACCCTTTTCCAAGAGGTCTTTCACTGAGTTCATAATCTTTTCATTCTGTACTCGGCTCTCACGATAAGGTGGCCGATTCGGTGGCGTGCTTCCAAATATCAGATCAATGGTATGATCTTCAGGCCCTCTCAAAAGCAATCGGCATGAGCGTGGAGAAAAAAATCTTGGCGTTCTTTTCTTCAGGTCAAAACATATTCAATCTTTATCCATCGTTCAGTTCTCCCAAAAGAATGAGTAAGAAAACTGAAGTTCATCAAGTACAATCTCTAAGCCCTTCATTTATCAAAGTCGCTTTCTCGGCCCGGTAGTCAACCACGGCGTAGTTCTTGTGGTACCAAGGGATCCCGAGTAGAACGTCACTCGCATGCCCTGAACACCCCTGTCATTGCAAACGAAGTTTGCCAATGATCGGTGTAATGGCAACATCCAGCCGGGTGCCAGTCGAACTACCTCCGCCTGTGGCGTCAGTCTGTCGGGCGTAGTTCCAAATCGAGCCGCCAATTCCAAGTGAAAAGAAGTTGGCCTTGGCTCCTTCAAAAGAGCTTCCTGATCCTTCACTTTGCCCCGAAAGCGGCAAAGTTTGTACTTTCATTCATTAGATTCGGTGCAGGTCCCACGCCATGTGGTACCAGTTCTGCTTTTCTATCTGCCTTTTCTGCCACATTCCTCAGCTGCTCTCGAACTCTCAGACCTGTCGTCGTCTTTATCATTTTGTTCTTTCTGTGCCTTATCAGGGCACTTTGCGGAAATATGTCCATGTTCCCCGCATCCAAAGCACTTCCCCTCTCTGATGAAGCGAGCTCTCTCCTCAGGAGTAAGCTTGGGTCGTGCATCCTTTTTTTTTCTCTGGATTGCTCTTTTTCATTCTACTTTCATTCCCAGAAGTCTGTTCGGCTCGTTGTGTCATGGCCTCATCTATGGGGTAGGTCAGACTACAAGAGTGAATGGCAAAGCCCCGCTTCGCATGACTCATCAACTCCTGAATAGAAGCTGACTTCTGTTCCAAGCAGTGATTTCGGATCTCTGTAGGTAGACCCAAGGTAAACCGCTCAATCTGTTCTCTGAACGAGATCTTCTTGAATGAAGAGGCGGGTAGAAAAAAGCTCCAGAATCTTTCACACTAAGAATTCACTGTATCGCTCTTGGTCATCCAGAGATGGTTCCAAGCAGCTGGTATATCTCGTTCAAACTCTTGAGTCAACCAAGAAGAAATAAAAAGCCTCTTGAATTTCAGCCATGTAACTGGCACAGTCTTGCTTAAAAGAAGCATGGACCACCAAGTACGAGCATTCCTCTTAAAGTAAGAGGTAGCTCTCCGAATCTTGGAGTGCTCTGAATAGCGTCCTCCCGCGAAAGCGATGTCAAACTGCTCTATAAAAGACAAAGCCTTCGAAGCATCTGAGTATCCTCAAAAGTATCAAACTTGATCGAGTGGCCACCTTCCTTAAACTCTCGGACTTTCTTGCTTTTATCTTCGAGAAAGTCATACTGGTTGGCTTTGTAAAAAAAATTCTTCTTGTTCGCATAAAACTTTCCGTCATCGGAATCTGAGCTGTCTGTAGACGAGTCCTCAGTAGAACTGTCAGTATCTGGGCGAGATGTAACCTTCTTTGCCTTTTTCTTGCCCTTTCCAAAGCTTTGTGTCTTGCTTCGCTTTTTGCTTTTTCTGTCTTCTTCGCTCTAATCCGAGGAGCTAGAAGAACTGTCAGAAGAAGAAGAAGAAGAATTGGGTACTCCTTCAAACTTGACGCGCTTCTTCAATTTCTTTGCCTTGTCAAATGTCGACCGACAACCCAAAAATCCCGGGAAGTCAGTGCCTTTCTTCTGCTTTTTGCCGTGCTTTTTGGCTTTCTTTTGCGTGTCAAAAAGCTGAGCAATCCGTGCATCAACCACGTTCTCCAGTTCCTTCTCCGCATATTTCTTGGAGGCAGAAGGTTTCTTGAGAGCGGGTTTCGGGAGTGGTGTTGTGGTTCTCTGCCACTCCATCTGTACCTCTTTCAAAGAGGTCTGGTTCATATATTTTGCCATCTTCGGGTCCTTGGCAAAATTGAGCATCATCTTTGTTGCATCGCCGATCAACTGGCGACGCTCTATCTCTCGCCGCTCCGCCTAAGTAGGCCGAGGCGGGCCATACTCTCTGTCTGAATCTTCGTTGTGATCCCAGCCCGCATCTCCAGATGCAGACGGAGTCGACTGATCATTGCCTGAAGCCATAGGTGCCGCGGAAAAAAAATTCGGGGATCGGATTTCTCGTAGAAGAGAAATCGGCCGTGCTTTGATACCACTGTAACATACTTGGACACTCGAAGTCAAGAATCAATCGCGACAGCACCAAATAACCACTTGAAAACAATTCACAGATCACAATAGATTTGCACTGGCCCGGCGGAGTTCTGTTCCTAGAGATATTGGCCCCATAGACTGGCGCCCCTTTCGGTATTTCTTTTTGTATTAATTTATCATCAAAGTACAAGAGAGCGGTTAGGGTTTCACTCTCTGACTCTGCGTCCAGATGCTGTGAGAACTGATGCTTTTTATTTTAAAAGCTTTTGGGGCTCTCCTTTTGGGCTTATCATTTTAAATTTAAAAAAAAAAAAAAAGCCTCTGATTTTTGGAAATTAGGGTTTTTGGCAGAAATTAGGGTTTGCAAGAATTTTAGGGTTTTTGGCAGAAATTAGGGTTTCTGCTGTCCGCCATGTCATCACTTTGTGACATTACAGCACTAAAGTGTGAAAAGGAGTACTTGATTGGAGCATATGTGGTTGTGGAAACAGATTGTTTGCCACTCCTTGGAATGATTACAAGCTGCTGAACACCAGACATTGCCATGCTAAGATGGATTGCCTACATTAAGCCCTTGAATCCTGAGTTTAAGCATATTGCAGGAAAAGACAATCCGGTAGCGGATATGCTGTCAAGGGCAAGGTATGAGGATGAGCAAGACATGGTAGATGATAGTGAAGATGTAGGCACAAGGTTCTACTCCATTAATCATGTTGAGCATAATGATGTTGGCACACCTAGTGCACTTGAGTTGTTTTTAGAAGATGGGTGATTGGTCTGAGCATGAGGATTAAGAGGATACGCAGAAAAGCATATGGGTACTTTCTGTAGGATGGTTATTTATGGAAACATCCAAAACAGAAGGGTGCTATACCACAAAGGGTAGTATGTAACAAACAGAGTCAAGTAAAGCTCATGCAGGAGTTTCATGAGAACCTATGGGTTGGACACCGTGGTGTGTGGGCAACCTTTTTAAAGCTAAAGGAAAGGTATTGGTGGAAACGTATGTACAAGGATGTATCCCACTTTGTGGAATCATGTGTAACATGTCAAATGTATTCAAATGTGCGACATCGTGATGGGTTACATCCTACTTATCCACTAGCCATGCATTACAAATGGGTTGTGGATCTAGTTACCATGCCTTTAGGACTCTGGCAGATGAGGTACTTGGTTCTTGCAAGAGAAGACTTGACTAATCAGGTTGAAGGGCGAGCTTTAAGGACAAAGACTACAGAGGCAGTATGTAAATTTCTCCTTGAGGATGTAATCTGCCGCTATGGTTGTGTGGGAAAGATAACTGCAGACAGAGGAGAGTTGGATGCCGAGGAAGCAAGGGAATTCTTTTCCAGGATAGGAATCAAGCTTTTCCTTACCACTGCTTACAATCCGGAAGGAAACGGGAAAAGTGAAAGAGGGCATCCACCAATCATCAAAGCCTTGGCTAAAGCTTGTGAAGGGAGAATTAGTGAGTGGCCAAAACTATTGCCATATGCTCTATGGACTGATCGCACGACACATAGCTCAGTAACTGGCTACATGCCTGCAGAATTGATGTATGGTCAAAAGCCTGTAATGCCCATTGAAGAAACCATTCCCACATGGAATGTGCTACCTTGGCAAAATGGGCTTAGCAGAGAAGAGCTCCTTGCCTTGCGTATAAGTCAGTTAGAAAGAAGGCCTGAAGACATTGAGGTTTCAAAAGAAAGATTGAAGAATGCTAGGTTGAAAAGCAAGGACTACTTTGATAGACGACACAGGCTAAGAAGGAAGGTAATTAAGCAAGGAGATTGGGTTTTAGTGTATGACAGTAGTCTTGATAACCAGCATACTGTCATGCGAAAGGTTTCAAAAAGATGGTTTGTACCGTATATAGTCAAGTATGTACATGACAATGCCACTTACACCCTGGCTGAATTGGATGGAATAGAGATAAAGATACCCATTGCAGGAAAGAGAATCAAGGTATTCAAAAGAAGAGAGGATAGTCATCCGGTTGATCAAGTAAGCGAGAATGAAGGCTTGGAATCACCCAGTGAAGATGAAGAAGAAGAAACTCCAAGAGAGTCGAACCTGCAAACATTGGCTGTGGCACATACCGGAGGATGTGCAGGTTTAGAGGGGATGGATGTCGTGCTGTGGCACGTGCATGGTGGGAACGGAATCTAAGCCCTACAATATTATGGATTTTAACTCTTTTGGAAATGGGCTTGGATCCCGCGCTTCTTTGTGAACCTCTTCTTGGAGCCATTATGAAATGAGCCTATAAAACATACCTCCTATCTACTAGGCATCCTAGGTGGCATATGACATGTATAGCATGGCCAAAAGTAGCCTTAGTCATAGTATACCCCATGAGGTGTCATTCTACACATAGTAGGTGCACTTTGGAGTGATTATGGACCTAGAAAAATCCCTTAGAAAAGTGGTTACGAGTTTGTTTGATGTCATCCATGATGTATGCCAAGCTCTCTCTCAATTTTTTATAAAGCTACTCTTGGAGGCTTATGGCGGCAAGGAGAAGATATTTGGAGAAAAATCTAGAAGAACCTCTAGATATTTCTTGAAGAGAAAGATCTAGAAACTTTGAAGATAATTTCAAGATAATTTTGAAAAGGGAGACACTTGTCACACAAATCCCTTAGATATTTCTAAGCAAATATCTTCTTCAAGAGGCAACCTCACCTTTAAATAGAGCCTCTTGCTCCTCACTTGAGCATCAAGCAAACCATCAAGCAATCAAGTGCTCAAGCAATCCCCATAATCAAGCCATCACCCAACCTCCTAGCCATCTCCGTGAGGAAAACTTTCTCTCAATTTCAGCCCAACACATCTTGAGCTTGCTACTTCATGCCTCAAGCCTTCTATCTCCTCACTTGTAATTCTCATATACTCTATGTAACCTTCTTTCATCAATAAAAACGCATTGTTGGTGGCTTGTAAACGGTGTTGGGATTACTACGCATCATCTACTTCATCAAGTTGGCTACAATACCACAAGTCTTGAGGTGTGCTTCACTTCTTTGGATTAAGCTTGTGTGGGTCTTTGTGTGTTGATTGTCTCTCTTATCTCTTTCCTCCATTGTTTGACTGCTTTCTGAGCTTTCTTAGATGAATAACCCCGATGGTGTAACTTTTCAACCCTTTGACTTTGTGCAACATATTAGAATTAACGTTTGTATTAGCCGTAAAATCCACTTCCAACAAATAATTGTGTTACTCTTTGGGCCGGAAAGACTGCAAGAGATTCTTCTTTCTCCACGTCCTCTTATTTTGCCACTACTAGACTACTCTAATTCTTTCGATGTGCACATATTTATTCTCCTCTAGGAGTTGAGTCTTGCTTTCTTAATATTAGTATGAACCAAGAAGATTTGTACACACGGCTCACTCCTATCGCTAGGCAAAATATCTACATCTTTGTAAGCACTAAGTTACAGTTTCAAAGAACCATTCGCAGTCTATTTGGAGCACAACGACTTGTTATAAATGCATCAGTGAACCCTTTCATCTTACCTTTGATTAGATACGATCAAAGCCTTGATGTTTTCATCTTTGTTTTTTTTTGAGGGTTTCATGTGTGCGTATGTGTGTGTCTGCATGTAAGATTCCAATGGCTACACACAATGTATTTGCTACAAACACTAAGCTTGCTTAAGTGAAAAGCTTTACAGTCTCCCCCACAAACCCTCACAGCTAGAGGCCCGGCGTCTTCCTGGCAAGACCGCCAACTCTTTGACAACGGCCACCATTGTCTCTACCTTTTGTTGATGTGAATGCTCCACTAGTTCAAGGGTTTATGACTATGCAACTAGACAAGGAGGCGTTTCGGACACAATTGGTTGCTGCTGTGAATGCGTTCTTTCGGTTGGTGCAGAATCCTAGGTTTATGGAATTTCTACAAGCGCCACTAGTGTCACAGCAGACGAGGCAACTTTCTCATGCAGGAGAACTCGTTGAGGCTTAAACCCAAATCCCTTATGCACCCTAGCAACGCAAGGAGCACTCGCATGTTGCGGAGTCAGTTGGCGCTCCAAGGCAAATTCCTTTTGTCTACGAACAGGTGGTTAGGACGCCAGTTCCATAGGTATTACCATATCAGCGAGCCACCTCTCGAAGTCCAAATGTTGGTTTAAATGGGCAGGAAACCAATTTTCAGGCTATGTGTCAGGTTTTTCCACTACCCATGGTACATCCTGGGTATTTTGGGGGTGGATCAATGTTTCAAAGCATGGCTGGTTATGCGCCTGGAAAGTAGCAGTAAACGTCAGGAACAAACTTTGGGGGTATGCAGGGCATGATGCCAAACTCCATGTATGGTAACATTGGCATCCAACAAGGGTTTCAATGCAATAGAAGTGTGCATTATTACACAAAAGTACGAAGGTCTCATTTAGTCATTTGTACACATGCTTGACAATTTTCTTGTGGATACGTGCGATGATAAAAGGGTGCTTACCACACTAAATCATCTATGGCATGTACAATCACCAAATGTATTGGAGTATTACCTTGAAGTTTTGGTTTGCAACCCACGTATTTTCCAACTCAGGTCACTAGTAGAGCAAAGGTCAAAGGCCTTGGCACTTGCTCAATAGAGGGGTGATGATAGAGCTAGCACTTCACATGTACTTAAGGATTCAATGCAATAGCAGTGTACATTGTTCGACAAAGTATGAAGGTCTTATTAAGTCATTTGTAACATGTTTGACAGTCTTTCTTGCGGATACATGCAACAGACTCGGACACTCCAAGTCAAGAATCAACCGCGACAACACAAAATAACCACTTCAAACAATTCACAGATCACATAGATTTGCACTGGCCCGGCGGAGTTCCGTGCCGAGAGATATTGGCCCCAAGGACTGGCGCCCCTTTCGGTATTTCTTTTTGTATTAATCAATTCAAAGTACAAAAGAGTGGTTTGGGTTTCACTCTTAGACTCTGTTGCTAAATTGGCTTTATCTAACAGAAAAATAATTCTAAACGAATTATTGGATTTATAAGTGAGAGGGTTTTCTCGCTTGGAACAAAAGCAAAAATAATTCTAAATGAATTATTGGAATTTTAAGTGAGAGGGTTTTTCTCAGTGGAGACATCTGAGTATAGAGTATTCCTGGTGCGTCATTCAAAGTAATGACGGGAGCACTGTGAACGGGAATATCTGTAAGGCCACCAAGAACGGGTACTTCTGATGCGTCACATCGGATGGGTGACAGGGAGCATTGGAAAGAAGTATCCGACCATCCGGGAACGGACATCTCTGATGCGTCATAGGATGGGTGACATAGAGCATCGTGAAGGAGATTGTACCGTAAGTTCGGTAGGAAAGGACTAGGTGATGGGTATTCCTGATGCGTCACAAGGTGGGTGACGGGTGCATCGGAAAGGGAATATCCATAGTCGGAAGGAAATTCCGAACTGTGTTAGAATTGTGCACAAGGAAAAGCAAGCACTTGAATGAAGATGGGTTCAGAGGAAACTTTGAGGAAAATCAGATGCTTTCTGAGAAAGCGGGATTGCTTTTCGGGAAAGCAGATGCTTTCCCGCGAGGAAGTCTATGTCTGCATTGCAACTGTGCATGTGATTGCATCGAGGGACGCCTGGGAAGTGCTGTGAAAGCATTGTTTTTAACTTATAAGGTTTTATTGAGTTTTTAGGCAGGTTCAGACTATTTTTAAAATACGCCGGCCGCCCACTTCATAAGTGGGCAGCCATCTGATAAATAAGGCAACACATCAGCGAGCGTTTTCTCTCTCTTTTTCTGGCAGAACGGGAAAAAAAAATGAAAAAATAAATTTTTGAAAAAAAAAAAAAACCGGCCGCGATCTCTACGGGAGCAGCTATTCGTGCCCGTGGCTAGGAGCTATAAAAGCATCACATGCCCTCACTCAGAGAGGAGGACCAATCTTTGCAAGGAGGAGATGCTATTGCAGATTCCAGCCGTAAAGAAGACGTTGCCGGTGATGCCCATGGCTGCCCCAAGTGTACCAAATGTCGCCAAGACCCAGTGCGCGAGTTCCCTCGTGAAGAAGTGCCTACGAAGCGTGTTTCCATCGCGACAAGTTGCTGTTTTTCTCTGTTTTCAGCCCATAAAGGTCATAGACGGGGCTGATTTACGAGAAGGAACCCGAGAACACACCTCTTTTGTGTGTA
This sequence comes from Adiantum capillus-veneris, assembly GCF_014529385.1. Lineage (NCBI taxonomy): Eukaryota > Viridiplantae > Streptophyta > Polypodiopsida > Polypodiales > Pteridaceae > Adiantum > Adiantum capillus-veneris. The sequence goes on along the minus strand of NC_140940.1, from coordinate 138,449,533 downwards.
GGATTGGAAGAGAGGATTTTCTATGGAGAGATCTCTTTCGAGGAATTGCTTTTCGAGAATCGAGTTGCGTTTCGAGCGTCGAGACTTTGAAGGTAACGATTTTCATGTTCTGATCTTTGAGTATTTGATTGTAGGTGTACTTCCTCTTCGTGAGGGAGTAGGAGCAGAGGAAGGCACGAGCCTCTGCAGGAGAAAAGCGCTCTGAGGAACGAGAGCCACATCAGCCCAAGGGTTTCGTACCCGAGTTTGGGAAGTAGATCCACGGATCGGAGAGAGGTAGTCTCTCAAGTTGTGATCAGGAAGTTGGGATTCCCAAGTAAGGACTTCGTGTTCGGGAAAGCAGAGTTGTTATGTGGGAAGAGGACTCTGGAAAGAGAGTTGGAAAAGAGTTGCAGGGATGCCATGCCCTGAGTTTGGAAGGTGAGATCCAGAGGCGAGAACCTTGATTCTCGAGGAATTGGAATAAGGAACGCAAGTTCCTTGGAATAGGGTTTTGCCCTAGGAATCGGAAGCTGAGGCTTCCAAGAACCATCAAGTCTTATTCTAGAACGAACGTGGTAATACGTTCGGTTCAAGTGCTTGTATAGACTTCTCCTCAGTAATAAAGATACTATTACGGGGGGGGACCATCCCATCTTTCGGTCCCCAGTACTGTGTCGATCTTCTCACTCTCTATCTCTCTCTCTCTATTTATTTCTCTCTATATTCTCTGGCTTCAGTAATAAGTGATAAATCCTATTTATCCGAATGTATTTTATATTGTTATGCGCTCCCGTTTTGTGACAGACTCTCCGTCCAGATGCCCTGAGAAGTGAGGTCCTCACCAGTAATTTAAAGGTTACAAGGGATGCCAAAAGCAGAGCCCCAAAAGCTTTTAAAATCAAAAGCAAGTGTTCTCTCTCACAAGCTCTCTCTGTGTGGCTTTTAATAAAATAAAAGCAAGTAATCCTTCTCTCTCTCTCTCTCTCTCTCTCTCTCTCTCTCTCTCTCTCTTGCCAAGCGTAGAGAAAAAGCAGACTTGTGTCGCCCTTGCAAATGCTTTTCAGTTCCGCAATCTGTGCCGCATTTCTCGGAAATCCGTACATTGCTGCCACGTGGCACTGGCGCCAGATTTAGGGTTTTTTCAGCCACTTAGGGTTTCAGCCAGCAGTTAGGGTTTTTGAAAAATTAGGGTTTTTGGCAGATTTTAGGGTTTGCAGGAAATCAAGGTTTTCTGGCTGAAATTAGGGTTTCTGCTGCCGGTAGCCACCTCATCACTTTGTGACATACCCCCCTCTTGAAAGCATTGTAATCGACCGCGATTACGCCTGCAAAAACGACAAAAGCCATAAACTGTTTTAGCAGACACTGACTGTTAGTACCTACGTACTAGGAACACACATCTAGCACATGTACCAAATCGACAGTCACATCACACGACATCACAGGACATCACCAGACATCGCAGGACATTCAACATTCATTCGGATCTTAGACCATGATTTATCGGCAATGCAGCTAGCAATCACATCTAGGTCCAATTGGGACCTCATTGATGTCCGATTGACTAACCCCTATTGCAACCATGTCTATTCAAGATCAATCCAACCAAAATGCTGTAGTCATTTCGTCTATCGGTTCCTGCACTCACAAGAAGTCAAGAACAAATCAGTATCATAATCAGGAATACTATTTCATAAAGTCATCCAGCAGAATACTGCCAGCTCTCAGTATCCCTGAAGCTCAAAGAGACATCAGTGACTTTAGTATCAAAATCAAGGCATCTGTTGACAAAGGAGCGGAGTAACTCCCCTCTTGTGCATCCCACTGCACCAGATCTTCGGCCAAGCTGAATTTCCGGGTTCCGTTTGGAGTAGACTATGCTAAACCAAAACATCGAGGTAATGTTTCACAATCTGAGGAGTATCTGCTAGGTCCTCCTCCTCCATCCACTTCGCATCAAATGCAGGATAGTTCTTGAACTTAACCAAGAACTGCCTTCGGACTTTACCTTTAGTCTTCGTATCCTTATGTGCCAAATCTGTTCAAGAACAAGGATCTCCTTGTTTTCTTCCACTTCGGGTTGCTCATCAGGCTCCCCATCATCAGGCACATCACCTTTAAAAGGTTTCAAGAGACTCACATGGAGTGCATTGTGAATCCTCCAAGTATCTAGCAGTTTTAATCGGAAGGAGACATTATTTATCTTTTCAGTGATCTGGAAAGGTCCGTAGTATCGCATACTAAGCTTTGGAAAAAGCCTCTCCTTTCCCTTTTTCTTTCGTAGGCGTGCCTTCTCAAAACGTAAGAGCACCCAATCATCCTCCTTCAATTTCATGTCCCGACGATGGCGATCCGTTGCCTTTTTCTGTCGTTCTTGAGATTTCTGCAAAGTCTCGCGAACCTTGGCAAAAGCCGTATCCAAATCTGCCGAATATTCATCCGCTTGAAATATCTAATCTTTCGTGCTCAGGAAGGATGGAACCTTCACAACACGTTCAACAATCTCAAATGGCGTCTTCCCCGTCGAAGAGTGTATCTTGTTATTGTAGGCAAATTCCACCAAAGGTAAGCTCTGTTGCCATTGAGTCTTTTGATCCGAGATCCAAGACTTTAATAAATCTAAAACCACTGAATTGGCAATCTCAGATTGCCCGTCAGTCTGCAAGTGGAACAATGACGAGAACTGGAACCGCGTGCCAATGTTCTCCCAAATTGCCTTCCAAAACAAACTCATAAATCTGGGATCTCTGTCGGAGACAATCGTTGCAGACGTGCCATGTAATCGGAAAATCATCGTGATCATTCTGTGTTTCGGGAGATCAAAAATGAAATCCATTGCAATAATTTCCCAAGGGTGGGTGGGTATTGGCAAAGGCTGTAACAATCCCTGTGCCTTATGCCTGTCAAACTTGACCTTCTGGCATACTGCTCACAAACTCTCTCACATCCTTTTTGAGTCTCGGCCAAAAGAAGTATCTCTCTACCCCTTTCATGGTGGTAGCATTGCCGCGGTGACCCGGAAAAGGTGGACAGTTGCATTCAATCATAACCTTTTCCCTCAATGGCTGTGTAACGCACAACAGTCTTTTTCATCAAGTAGCCTTCTTGAAGGGAGTATCGAGCTACTATCTCCCCATTCCGTATCCGTGTGAAAATATCTGCAAAATCTGTATCTGTGGCATACTGATCGACCATATCCTCGAAGCTCCTATGATGTATCGTGGAAATAGCCAGAACCAACGGCTTTCGAGACAAAGCATCTGCCACCACATTCTTATGTCCCTGCACATGGACAATGTGGAAGTGAAACTATGACAAGATGTTCACCCATCGCATCTGCTTTTCCAAAAGCTGCTTCTGTGACAAGAAGTAGGGCAAACTCTGATGGTTTGTAAAGACAGTAAAATCCGCTCTGAGTAGGTAATGCCGTTACTGAGAAGGAGCATGGATAACCGCCAAAAGCTCTTTCTTATAAATCTGTGTTGTCATCTCCGGCCCATAGAACAATTGGCTCTCTTAAGCAATGCCATGGCCTTCTTGCATCAAGACCGCACCCAGACTACGACCACAAGCATCACAATATACTTCAATGACTTCTGCAAGTCCGGCAAAGCCAAATCTGGTCCTGTAGTCAATTTCTTGTTCAAAGTCTGAAAGGCAGTCACCTTTGTGGATCCCCACGAGAAAGGGACTCCTTTCTGTAGCAAGATATGCATAGGGGAAGCAATCTCTGCAAACTTTCATATGAACCGCCTGTAGTACGAACACATTCTTCAAATTGGGCCAATCACGTATAGTCTCTATCTTGGCCGAATCCACTTGCACTCTTGCTGCTGAGGCAAAGTGTCCCAAAAAGTCTCTGAAGCAGATGATCACTGTGTTCTGCCTCATTCTTGGAGAAACAATGATATCATCAAAGAAAGTGCCAACCAATAGCCTGTACTCTCGAAAAATCCTGTCCATCATCCGGTTAAATGTCGCAGGAGCATTGGTTAAGCCAAAAGGCATTACCAAAAACTCAAATAACCGAAAAGTCGTCCGAAAGGCTCTCTTGTAGACGTCTCCCGGTGCGATTCGGATCTGATGATATCCACTCTTCAAGTCAATCCTGCTAAAGCACGAGGATCCCTGTAAGTTGTCGAGTATATCATCGATCCTAGGAATCGGAAATCTGTTCTGTATGGTGATTTTGTTGAGAGCTCTATAATCGATGCACATTCTCCAAGTCCGTCTTTCTTCAAATCCAACAACAGTGGAGAGCAATACGGTGAAGTACTAGGATGGACAAGACCCTTTTCCAAGAGGTCTTTCACTGGGTTCATAATCTTTTCATTTTGTACTCGGCTCGCACGGTAGGGTGGCCGGTTCGGTGACGTGCTTCCAGGAATCAGGTCAATGGTATGATCTTCAAGCCCTCTAAAAAGCAATCGGCATGAGTGTGGAGAAAAATCTTGGCGTTTTTTTGATCAGGTGAAAACATATTCAACCTTTATCCATCGTTCAGTTCTCTCCCAAAAGGATGAGTAAAGAAACTGAAGTTCATCAAGTACAATCTCTGAGCCCTTCATTTATCAAAGTCGCTTTCTCGGCCCGGTAGTCAACCACGGCGTAGTTCTTGTGGTACCAAGGGATCTTGAGTAGAATGTCACTCGCGTGCCCTGAACACCCCTGCCATCGCAAACGAAGTTTGCCAATGCTCGGTGTAATAGGAACATCCCATTCGGGTGCCAGTCGAACTACCTCTGCCTGTGGCGTCAGTCTGTCGGGCGTAATTCCAAATCGAGCCGCCAATTCCAAGTGAAAAGAAGTTCGCCGTGGCTCCTTAAAAAGAGCTTCCTGATTCTTCACTTTGCCCCAAAAGCGGCAAAGTTTGTACTTCCATTCATTAGATTTGGTGCAGGCCCCATGCCATGTGGTACCCGTTCTGCTTTTCTATCTGCCTTTTCTGCCACGTTCCTCAGCTGCTCTCAAACTCTCAGGCCCGTCGTCGTCTTAATCATTCTGTCCTTTCTGTGCGTTTTTAGGGCACTTCGCGGAGATATGTCCGTGTTCCCCGCATCCAAAGCACTTCCCCTCTTTGATGAATCGAGCTCGCTCCTGAGGAGTAAGCTTGGGTTGTGCATCCTTTTTCTCTGGGTTGCTCTTTTTCTTTCTACTTTCATTCCCAAAAGTCTGTTCGGCTCGTTGTGTCATGTCCTCATCTGTGGGGTAAGTCAGACTGTCGGAGTGAATGGCAAAGCCCCGCTTCGCATGACTCATCAACTCCTGAATAGAAGCTGACTTCTGCTCCAAGCAGTGTTCTCGGATCTCTGTAGGTAGACCCAAGGTGAACTGCTCAATCTGTTCTCTGAACGTGATCTTCTTGAATGAAGAGGTGGATAGAAAAGAGCTCCAGAATCTTTCACAATAAGCATTGGTTGTATCTTTCTTGGTCATCCGAAGATGGTTCCAAGCAGCTCGTATATCTCGTTCATATTCTTGCGTCAACCAAGAAGAAATAAAAAGCTTTTTGAATTTCAGCCATTTAACTGGCGTAGTCTTGTTTAAAAGAAGCGTGGACCGCCAAGTACGAGCATTCCCCTTAAGGTAAGAGGTAGCTCTCCGAATCTTGGACTGCTCTGAATAGCGTCCTCCCGCGAAAGCAATTTCAAACTGCTGTATAAAAGACAAAGCCTTCGAAGCATCTGGGTATCCTGAAAAAGTATCAAACTTGATCGAGTGGCCACCTTCCTTAAACTCTCGGACTTTTTTGCTTTTATCTTCGAGAAAGTCATACTGGTTGGCTTTGTAAAAATTCTTCTTGTTCGCATAGAAGTTTCCATCATCAGAATCTGAGCTGTCTGTAGACGAGTCCTCAGTAGAACTGTCAGGCTCTCGGCGAGATTTAGCCTTCTTTGCCTTTTTCTTGCCCTTTCCGAAGCTTTGTTTCTTGCTTCGGTTTTTACCTTTTCTGTCTTCTTCGCTCGAATCTGAAGAGCTAGAAGAATTGTCAGAAGAAGAAGAAGAAGAAGAAGAAGAAGAAGATCTGGGTACTCCTTCAAATCGAACATGCTTCTTCTGTTTCTTTGTCTTGTCAAAAGTCGATTGACGACCCAAATAACCTGGAAAGTCAATGCTTTTCTTCTGCTTTTTGCCGTGCTTTTTGGCTTGCTTTTGCGCGTCAAAAAGCTGAGCAATCCATGCATCAACCACCTCTTGTAATTCCTTCTTTGAATACTGTTTCTGATCAGAAGGTTTCTTGAGAGCGGGGTTCAGTGTTGGTGTAGTGGTTTTCTGCCACTGTGCATGCACTTCCTGAAAAGAAGTCTCGCTCATATATTTTGCCAATTTCGGATCCTTCGCAAAACTGAGCATCATCTTTGTTGCATCGCCGATCAATTGACGGCCATACTCTGTCAGAATCTTCGTTGTGATCCCTGCCCGCATCTCCAGATGCAGAGGGAGTCGATTGATCCTTGCATGAAGCCATAGGTGCCGCGGAAAAAAAATTTGGGGATCGGATTTCTCGTAGAAGAGAAATCGGCCGTGCTCTGATACCAATGTAACAGACTTGCACACTCCAAGTCAAGAATCAACCGTGACCACCAAATAACCACTTCAAACAATTCACAGATCACAATAGAGTTGCATTGGCCCGGCGGAGTTCCATGCCTAGAGATATTGGCCCCAAAGACTGGCGCCCCTTTCGGTATTTCTTTTTGTATTAATCAGTTCAAAGTACAAGAGAGTGGTAAGGGTTTCACTCTGAGACTCTGCGTCCAGATGCTCTTAGAAGTGAGGCCCTCACCACTAATTTAAAGGTTACAAGGGATGCCAAAAGCAGAGCCCCAAAAGCTTTCAAAATCAAAAGCAAGTGTTCTCTCTCACAAGCTCTCTCTGTGTGGCTTTTCAAATAAAAGCAAGTAATCCTTCTCTCTCTCTCTCTCTCTCTCTCTCTCTCTCTCGCCAAGTGTAGAGAAAAAGCAGACTTGCGTCGCCCTTGTAGATGCTTTTCACCTCCGCAATCTGCGCCGCATTTCTCGGAAATCCGTACACTGCTGCCACGTGGCACTGGCTCCAGATTTAGGGTTTTTTCAGCCACTTAGGGTTTCAGCCAGCAGTTAGGGTTTTTGGCAGATTTTAGGGTTTGCAAGAAATCAGGGTTTTTTTTGGCAAAAATTAGGGTTTCTGCTGCCGGTAGCCACGTCATCACTTTGTGACAATACATGCAATGATAAAAAGGTGCTTACCACACTAAATCATCTATGGCATGTATATATGGCATGCAATCGAGGACGTTTGCGATTTTAACAGGGAGGTATGTCACGAGACTGTGACAACCTGGGACCTTCTTGTTAAAATCACAAATGCACGGACATTGCATGGCCAGTGTGAAACGGCCATTGGCCGAGAGTTTCATCCGCAGTTAGGAAGGGCAGGTCGCCACGAGATGGTCAGGCCAGTCGACACTGAAATCCGAGCAGTAAAAGGTTGGCTAGGTTCAGTTCAAAGCCATTTAGGCCCCTCGGCAGGACTTTTAAGTTGGTGGGTACTAGGAAATTAAACCAAAGGGAGTCAAATGGACACTTGGCAGTAGGGGAATTGCATGCAGGCCAACACACACTTTCCAGAAGCCTCATCCAAGAGGGGGCGCCCATTTTTGAGTGGGGGACTGATTTTGGACGTCATAAGTGTGCTACACAGTGTGGGTGAGTAGTGGGTGCATGTGATCACAACTCCCTTGCTCTATGTAGCGTGACGATTTGCTCTCCCGTATCTCTCTCTCCTTTGCACTTATGGTAATGCCCCTCTAGTTGGGCTTCTCAGATGACTATGTACAGTTGTGGGGGTTTTATGCGCATTTGCCAAGGCAAGAGCCTTTTTGTACAAGAACCGGATTAGCTAATTGCTAATCCCCTTCAAGTATGCAAAGTTCCATTTTCTAAGGAATGTGAAAATGGAGATTTTTCTCGCATGAAAACTCGTCCTTCTTACAAGGGAACTGTCCCATTGCGTGTGGGAGCTCTTGACACACGCGTAGACGTGTTTGCTCCGCTCAAAATGATGTGGAACAAGGAATTACAGCCTGTTGTGTTTTTTGCAGGTTTAGGGTTTCGTACCTAAACTGCAAGGTAACGTCTTGGGAAAGCCTTGGGGTGCTTGCACATAACAATTTAGAGAGATTTTCCTCGAGGAATCTCGTCTAATTCTAGAGGCAAGTGACCCTACAGGTACGGAGCTCAAGGGCTACCGACAGAAGTGATCGGCACGTGAATGAGAGCGCAAAACAGAGAATTATAGCTTGCTGTAATTTTTTGCAGGTTTAGGGTTTCAACCCTAATTGATCCCTAATACCCCAAGGAGCTCCGGCGAAGTGATGGGATCACTGTACGAGTGATTTGGTGCATTTTCAGGGCAGAAAACAGAGAATTCAGCGTGCTGCAGATTCTCGCCAGGTTTGGGAAAGTGTCCGTATGCGCCGGGAAAATCACCTTTGGCATGGGGATTTTGTCTGTGAAGCCTCCTACTGTGGTTATCCTGCCGAAATTGGGCTAGAGTAGGCCATTTTCAGCTTGATAAAAGTGGGACAGCTCGTAGGAACTCGCAGGTTTTATCTCAAGTTTAATAAGAATAAAGAAATACCGAAAGGGGCGCCAGTCTTTGGGGCCTACAGGGTGTCGCTGTCTTCTTGGTAGTGCTCTAGCTAGCAGGCCCTGGTTTGTGTGAAGTGTTAATTCTAGTCATAGGTTTGTTCGTGAAGTTCCTCCGTGTCTTAAAGTTTTAGTAAAGTTTTTTAAGTAAAGAATCGGGTGAAAGCTAAAGTCTACCGCCTTCTGGCCGGTTTCATGGTTCCTTTGCCGGGACAGAATCACTTTTTCCTCAAGAAGTGAGCCTTGGTTGGTTTTTGGCGAAGACACAAAGCATAGGAACTTGGAATTACACGATGGCTGACAGGACAAATGACAATAGGGAAGAGGATTCCTCTTCACATTACAAACAGGTTTGTACTTCCAGTGTTCGAGGTTGGTGAAAGTTCACGGCCACCATTGTCTGTACCTTTTGTTGGTGTGAATGCTCCAAAAAGTTTAAGGGTTTATGACTAGGCAACTAGAGGAGGAGGCGTTCAAGACACAGTTGGTTGCTGCTGTGAATGCGTTCTCTCGGTTGGTGCAAAGTCCTAGGTTTATGGAATTTTGCTAGCGCCACTAGAGTCAGAGCAGACAAGGCAACTTTCTTATGCAGGAGAGCCCGTTGAGGCTCAAGCCCAGGTCCCTTATGCGCCCTAGCAGGGCAAGGAGCACTCGCATGTTGCGGAGTCGGTTGGGGCTCCAAGGAAAATTCCTTTTGTCCACGAACAAGTGGTTAGGACGCCAGTTCCACAAGCTTTACCAAGGTGGATGGTACGTAATGTACGGTACGGTTTAGGTACGTACGGAACGTACTTCCGTACTGAACCAACCTTTAGGTACGTGATAGGTACGTACCATTTGTAAAAAAAGAAAATTACACTAAATTTAAGTTCACAGACCTTTCAGAATTTAGCCTCATTAACAAATTAACAATGCAATGCTGAAAATGAACATATTGATCATAAAACTCAATGAGTCAAGACTCAATACCCAATGATAAAACCAATGACCATAAATCATAAAACCAAGTAACAACTACAAACATCATGTCCATGGCATCAGCCAGAAGTCGGCATATACCAGACAAACTGAATCAAGATCCAAAACAAAGTACTGTGAAATACTTCAATGCCATAATAACAATAAAAGTGTGCTGCAGCCTGTCCTCCAAAGCATGCACTAAGACATGCAGACTCAAAAGTCTGTGTCAGATGCGGAAGATGAATCGTCGGTAGAGAGCAAGCCCCCATCATCAAGGACATTGCCCTCCTCATCAAACTCTGGGTCAGGCTCAACATATGTCAACTCTGTTACAAGCACCTCTGCACCGCAAGCCTCCTCAGGCATATCAGCAATCTCTGCATGGATGGTCGGACAACTTCATTCGCTTGCCTCCGATTGGAGCGAATAGGAAGCCTCCCCTTGCGAATACTCTCTCGTCTCACAGTGTCTGGATCTGGAGTCACTGTGCGTAGATTAAGGTTAAGAGCTCGTGCATGTGATCTAGTCACACGACGATCCACGCTCTCAAGCTCTCTATGCAGCTCTCTGAGAATCTGCTCTTGCTCGTCTCTGATCTGTCGGTCCACCTCCTCTAGTCTAGGATCGTCTACCATTTTCAGCTATGTCGCATCTACCTGTTGAGGAGTAAAATAAGGTTTAAATGGCTTATTTATGGCATATGCTTGAGTCCAAAGTGGCCAACATCGAGATAATTACCTGTTTGGGTTGCCCCAAAGAATGGTAACTCCGCACGAGCCTCATGTCAGCTCTGCAATACACCAACTTCTCCAAGTGAGAAGTGCTAAGGCGATTTCGAATCTTCGTGTGTATGAGAGAGTAAGCACTCCAATTGCGCTCACATGCTCCAGCCGAGCAATCATGCTCAGTGCTCAAGCAAGAGCGCAATCATCAATGCACACAAAATTAGGAGAGTGAAAAGTAATATAAAGATGAAGTTAAAAGTAGTGTATACAATGGAATCATGGATGGCAGGATTGATGCTAACCTGAGAAAGGATACGAAGAGCAAGGCGTGAGAGGTTGGGAAGACCAACTCTCCCATACGAGTGCCACCATATCAAAGGATACTTTGTGGCTTCCTTCCTCAAAGAAACTGCTCTCGTGAAAGGAGCGCCAATGCCATTCATGTGGTTGGTGAATTCAAATATCAAAACAACTTGTCAATACAAGTTAGACTTGATGATTAAAACAGATAACCATTAGAACATGAGGAACCCCTTACCGATCAAGAGTCAACAGAGAGCATTTGGAAATATGGTCTTTCATCTGCATAAACAGATGATAGACTAGTCCCAAGGTCAATCCCTCCATATCCGTCAATCGAAGGAGGACGTAGATTGGCTTGAGTGCCACTGAAAGAGCGTGCACTTCCTGCCAAAAGCTCTCATCAAGGATCCGCCTCTGCAAGTATTTTGTAGATTCATCCTGCGATCTTGACACGTCTTGCCATTTTGGATCCACCACTGTCTGGAGTAGTGGATCTCTAAGTTTGTAGAGCCTTTGTAAAACCAAGTAAATGTAAGCAAACCTGGTTTTTGAAGGTCGCACCATATCCAAAGTGCTATGGCTGCGAAAGATAGCAAGAGCCTGATGTTTCTTGCGAAAGAATGTGGTGACCTTGACTACATCTGCAACTATGGGCTGCACCCATGAAAGTTTGCCAATATCCTCCATGAGCAAATCCAAACAATGTGCAACACATGGAGTCCACACTATGCCAGGAAACTATTTCTCGACCATAAATCCCATTGCCTTGCAATTAGCTGCATTATCTGTCACCACCTGCAGAACATTCTCCTTGCCAACCTCCTCTATGGCTGTTTTGATGTGACCAAATATAAACTCAGCTGCGATCTTTTCCCCTGCTTTCCTTACATCCACAACACGCAAGAAATAGGTGCCCAAAGCAGAAGACACTAGGATATTGATTATGTGTCGTCTGCGTATGTCTGCCCAACCATCTGAGATAATGGTGCATCCAAACTCCTTCCATCCAGCTTTCACAGGCGTAAGTGCCTTGTCAATTAAGGCCTTCTGTTCATCTAACATAGTGGTGCGCATCCTGGTGTAATCAAGACCTGTCCATGTCTCAGTAGGCCCAACCTGTGCAATGGCTTGTACCATTCTTTTCCACTGATCTGTGCGCAAAACATTGAAAGATACGTTGCACTCAATAAGAGTGCGACATATCTCCATCTCTGCCACCGTCTGACGCTCTTTGACCCAAGCCTGAGAAGAGATGCGACTAGGCAAAGTGGTCTGCGTTGGTGTTTCGGATGTACCTTTTTCACGTGGCAAGGAGTCCTCATCTTCACCGCCAACACGTGCCCTCTTCCTGGAAGTAGGGGGTTGCATGGAGGCCGAACCTCCTTCCACCTCTGTCTCCGCACCTAAAGTCTCCAGCTCTCCAACAAAAGCATCATGTAAAGCATCCTGTGTGCTGGGAGCACCTCTCAAACCAGGAGCACCAACAGGAAAATACTCTTCAATAAGCTGCTCCCTCAAAGGTGGTGGTATTCTCACATGCACCAATCTGATCAGTGCACCTGATACCAAGTGCTTTTTGACTCACGTAATAGTGCTGGTGTACTGGTCCTCACAATACTTGCATTGCCATAAGCGTGTGCCGGCACCTTGCTGAGAAGTGGTCGTGATGATGCTCAACACATTGGTGTAGAGCAACCAGTTGGGGGTTGGTTTTACGTGGCATAATGAATTCTGCACATTGCAAATGCAAAAGAGTGCACACACGAGGAGTACGGAGTGCGAGAAGAGTACGGAGTGCATGGTGGCAGAAGCAGTACCTTTTCACGCGCGTAGCTCGGCGCAGGTCTCTGTGCACTTCTTTGTAACACAACAGAGAGCCTTTGGTAATACTAGTCGATTAGAAAAGCCTAAGGCTCTCTCCCCTTCACCCTATCATTGCAATTTGAAAGCGCCCCTAGCGTGAGTGGTCCGTGGAGAAAACGCCCATTTCTTTTTTCTTGCCGTACTGTACCGTACGGAACGTACTGTACCGTACCGTACGGTTGTATCATATGGAAACGTTCAGTACGTACATACGGATTCCACCTTGGGCTTTACCATACCAACCAGCCACCTCTCGTAGTCTAAATGCTGGTTTAAATGGATAGGGAACCAATTTTCAGGCTGTGTAAGGTTTTCCACCACCCATTGTACATCCTGGTTTTGAAGAGTGCGTGTACGCGGATGCGTGTATGTCCGGTGTGGTGTGCGTGCGGGACGGAGAGAGTACAATGTGTGTGGGTGGAGCAAGACTCTTCTATGAGCTGCCCCTTATTCTTTGTATATGTACACAAGAATAAGTTATCGGTGGGCGAGCGTCCATAGCCTGGGCGGCCGGGCAAGGCACAAACGCCTATTCCCCAACAATGTCCCACTTAAAGATGAATGTGTTGATAAGTGGATCCTACTAGCTAAACTACTAGTATGTACAAGAAAATAGGTGAGAGACTTTCTCAACCTACACCTAGTGGCTCGCTTAATCAATCTACATGCAGTCGTATCGGCTCTCGTGGTAGGTGAGCGTGCGTACCCACGCTAGAGCGTGCATGTAAATCTCGTAGACTACTCTGTATGGTCTGCAAAACTCCACTATGCATTATGCTAGTTGTCAGTCGTGCGACGACTGACAACTCCACTGCAGCTGCTAGATCGGGCCTCGACACTAACAGGTCGTACATGAGACGTTCGAATGCTGACGAAATCTGTGCAAACCTGGCTGTACCATGCGTATACTCTGCATCATCAAGACTAGCTGTGACAAATGGATGTGTCGAGTCTGACGCTTGGAGGACCACCTCCCCCTCATCCATAGGGACTTGATGCGTGTGTCCTCTTATCACCTTCTCAGCCTTTAGAATGAGCATATAAAAAAACTCCATATCTGTCATCTCTGCCTATGTCTCTAGGGAGTAGAACTGCTCTACCTCTACTTGCACAAACTCTGACAACACCTGTTGTGTCTCACTAGAGCACTGCCTCTCTACCTCTGTCTCTACAGAGTCTACTTGCACATCTTGCACAGCTAAATGCTCTGTCTCGTGAGCATGGTAAAGCTCACCCGCGAAGGAGACACGTCTCGTCTCTCGCTCAAAGCATACTGGCAACAAAATTGAGACTATGCCGTCTCGTACCTTAGACACATGCATATGATATACCAAGCCGTTGCGGGCTCCTCTGGCAATCACTTATGAACCGCAAGGCATCTGGAAAGACTGCTCTCTAAGCAGTATCTGACAACCAAAGTCTGCTAATTGTTTCACCGAGATTAAGCTTTGTCTCAGCTGAGGAACGTAACGCACATGCCGTAGCGTATATGATACACCACTAGGCAAAGACAAACAAACATCTCCTGCACCCTCTATGTCACATGCTGAACCATCAACAAGTCGCAAGCAACCAAGTTTCCCACTAGAAAATGTGCTGAACCACTCACGACATGGTGTGACGTGGAAAGCAACATTGCTATCTAGTAACCACTGTGGAGAAAGTGTGCTATCCATAGACGTATGTGCAAGAGGTACACTCGAGGCAAGCATGGCATCACCATCACTGGCATAGACTCCCACTGTAAGTGCCTCTCTAACATGTATCAAAGCCGTATCTGCATCACGCATACATCTCCGTTGCTGTCTCATGTTAGACTTACACCACTCTGCTGCTTCACAGGTCTAGGGCATACTTGTACGGCTAGTATGTCTCCGGGCTGGCCACCCATAGTCTAGGTTGTACCTGGGCCGGCCGCTCGAGTTTGGGGCCGGCCACCCACTTTTGTGCGGGCGTCCACATATATTTCCATATGTCATTTTTCTGTTGGGTTGTGGGGATTTTTATAAGGCCTTGCACTACCTCCCCTTGGGCACTGTAACAGACTTGGACACTCCAAGTCAAGAATCAACCGCGACAGCACCAAATAACCACTTCAAAACAATTCACAGATCACAATAGATTTGCACTGGCCCGGCGGAGTTCCGTGCCTAGAGATATTGGCCCCCAAGACTGGCGCCACTTTCGGTATTTCTTTTTATATTAATCAATCATCAAAGTACAAGAGAGCGCTTAGGGTTTCACTCTCAGACTCTGCGTCCAGATGCTATGAGAAGTGAGGCCCTCACCACTAATTTAAAGGTTACAAGGGATGCCCAAAAGCAGAGCCCCAAAAGCTTTTAAAATCAAAAGCATCAGTTCTCTCTCTCTCTTAGAGAGTCTTTTCTCTTTTTTTTATAAAAAAAAAGCAAAAGCAAAATTCGCGTCGCTCATCATTTTCCAATTTTTTTTTTTTTAATAATAATCCGCCTCCGCGATTTCTGGAATTTAGGGTTTTTGGCAAAAATTAGGGTTTGCAGGAATTTTAGGGTTTCTGGCAGAAATTAGGGTTTCTGCTGTCCGCCACGTCATCACTTTGTGACATACCCCCCTCTTGAAAGCATTGTAATCGACCGCGATTACGCCTGCAAAACCGACAAAAGCCATAAACCGTCTTAGCAGACACTGACTGTTAGTACCTACGTACTAGGAACACACATCTAGCACATGTACAAAATCGACAGTCACATCACACGACATCACAGGACATCACCAGACATCACAGGACATCACATGACATTCAACATTCATTCGGATCTTAGACCATGATTTATCGGCAATGTAGCTAGCAATCACATCTAGGTCCAATCGGGACCTCATCGATGTCCGATTGACTAACCCCTATTGCAACCATGTCTATTCGAGATCAAGTAGACCAAAATGCTGCAGTCATTTCGTCTATCAGTTCCTGCACTCACAAGAAGTCGAGAACAAATCAGTATCATAATCACGAATTCCATTTCATAAAGTCATCCAGCAGAATACTGTCAGCTCTCAGTATCCCTGAAGCTCAAAGAGACATCAGTGACTTTAGTATCAAAATCGAGGCATCTGTTGACAAAGGAGTGGAGTGACTCCCCTCTTGTGCATCCCACTGCACCAGATCTTCGGCCAAGCTGAGTTTCTGGGTTCCGTTTGGAGTAGACTATGCTAAACCAAAACATCGAGGTAAAGTTTCACAATCCGAAGAGTATCTGCTAGGTCATCCTCCTCCATCCACTTCGCATCAAATGCAGGAAAGTTCTTGAACTAAACCAAGAACCGCCTTCGGACTTTACCTTTCTTCGTATTGTTCTGTGCCAAAATCTGTTCAGGAACAAGGTTCTCCTCGTTTTCTTCCACTTCGGGTTGCTCATCAGGCTCCCCATCATCAGGCACATCACCCTTAACAGGGTTCAAGAGACTCACATGCAATGCATTATGAATCCTCCAAGTATCTGGCAGTTCCACTCGGAAGGAGACATCATTTATCTTGTCAGTAATCTGGAAAGGTCCGTAGTATCACATACTAAGCTTTGGAAAAAGCCTCTCCTTTCCCTTTTTCTTTCTTAGGCGTGCCTTCTCAAAAGTAAGAGCACCCAATCATCCTCCTTCAGTTTCCAGTCGCGACGATGGCGATCCGCTGCCTTTTTCTGTCGTTCTTGAGACTCCTGCAAAGTCTCGCGAACCTTGGCAAAAGCCGTATCCAAATCTCGCGAATATTCATCCGCTTCAAATTTCTAATCTTTCGTGCTCAGGAAGGATAGAACCTTCTCAACAGTTTCAACAATCTCACATGGCGTCTTCCCCGTCGAAGAGTGTATCGTGTTATTGTAGGCAAATTCCACCAAAGGTAAGTTCTTTTCCCATTGAGTCTTCTTATCTGAGATACAAGACTTCAATAAATCTAAAATCACTGAATTGGCAATCTCAAATTGCCCGTCAGTCTGCAAGTGGAACGATGACGAGAACTGCAACCGTGTGCCAATGTTCTCCCAAATTGCCTTCCAAAACAAACTCATAAATCTGGGGTCTCTGTCGAAGACAATCGTCTGAGACGTGCCATTTAATCGGAAAATCATCGTGATCATTCTGTATTCTCGGGAGATAAAAAATAAAATGAAATCCATTTCAATATTTTCCCAGGGGCGGGTGGGTATGGGTAAAGGTTGTAACAATCCCTGTGCCTTATGCCTGTCAAACTTGACCTTCTGGCATACCAAGCAATTGCGCACAAACTCTTCCACATCCTTCTTCAGTCTCCGCCAAAAGAAATCTCTCTCTACCCCTTTCATGGTGGTAGCAATGCCGCGGTGACCCGTAAAAGGTGGACAGTGGCAATCAGTATCCAGCTACTATCTCCCCATCCCGTATCCGTGTGAAAATATCTGCAAAATCTGTATCTGTGGCACACTGATCGACCATATCCTCGAAGCTCCTATGATGTATCGCGGAAATAGCCAGAACCAACGGTTTTCGAGACAAAGCATCTGCCACCACATTCTTCTGTCCCTGCACATGGACAATCTGGAAGTGGAACTGTGAGAAGATGTTCACCCACCGCATCTGCTTTTCCGAAAGCTGCTTCTGTGACAAGAAGTAGCGCAAACTCTGATGGTCTGTAAAGACAGTAAAATCCGCTCCGAGTAGGTAATGCCGCCACTGAGTAAGAGCGTGGATAACCGCCAAAATCTCTTTCCCATAGATCTGTGCTGTCATCTCCGGCCTAGAGAACAAACGGCTCTCGTAAGCTATGACATGGCCTTCTAGCATCAAGACCGCACCCAGACTACGACCACAAGCATCACAATATACTTCAAATGACTTCTGCAAGTCCGGCAAAGTCAAAATAGGTCCCGTAGTCAATTTCTCTTTCAATGTCCGAAAGGCAGTCACCTCTGTGGGTCCCCACGAAAAAGGTACTCCTTTCTGTGTCAAGGTATGCAAAGGGAAAGCAACCTCTGCAAACTTTCGTATGAACCGCCTGTAGTACGAACACAGTCCCAAGAAGCTTCTAACGTCATGGACATTCCTCAAATCGGGCCAATCACGGATAGTCTCTATCTTGGCCGGGTCCATTTGCACTCCTGCTGTGCTGCTGACACAATGTGTCCCAAAAAGTGTATCTCTGGTAGGAAAAATTCACTTTTCTTAGCATTAATCACTAATGTGTGATCTCGTAATGCTTGAAAGACTTGAAGCAGATGATCTCTGTGTTCTGCCTCATTCTTGGAGAAAACAATGATGTCGTCAAAGAAAGTGCCAACAAATAGCCTGTACTCTCGAAAAATCCTATCCATCATCCGGTTAAATGTCGCAGGAGCATTGGTTAAGCCAAAAGGCATCACCAAAAACTCAAATAACCCAAAAGTCGTTCGAAAAGCTGTCTTGTAGACATCTCCTGGCGCTATCCTGATCTGATGATATCCACTCTTCAAGTCAATCCTGCTAAAGCACGAGGATCCCTGTAACCTGTCGAGTATATCATCGATCCTAGGAATCGGAAATCTGTTCTTGATGGTGATTTCGTTCAGGTAGGTGTGCCTCTTTCTTATCATCGGATGTTACATGCGCTACACCTAACATGTTTATTAACCACGGCGTAGTTCTTCTGGTACCAAGGGATCCCGAGTAGAACATCACTCGCGTGCCCTGAACACCCCTGTTATTGCAAACGAAGTTTACCAATGCTCGGTGTAATGGCAACATCCCAGCCGGGTGCCAGTCGAACTACCTCCGCCTGTGGCGTCAGTCTGTCGGGCGTAATTCCAAATCGAGCCGCCAATTCCAAGTGAAAAGAAGTTGGCCTTGGCTCCTTCAAAAGAGCTTCCTGATCCTTCACTTTCCCCTGAAAGCGGCAAAGTTTGTACTTTCATTCATTAGATTCGGTGCAGGTCCCACGCCATGGGGTACCAGTTCTGCTTTTCTATCTGCCTTTTCTGCCACATTCCTCAATTGCTCTCGAACTCTCAGACCTGTCGTCGTCTTTATCATTTTGTTCTTTCTGTGCCTTATCAGGGCACTTTGCGGAAATATGTCCATGTTCCCCGCATCGAAAGCACTTCCCCTCTCTGATGAAGCGAGCTCTCTCCTCAGGAGTAAGCTTGGGTCGTGCATCCTTTTTTTTTCTCTGGATTGCTCTTTTTCATTCTACTTTCATTCCCAGAAGTCTGTTCGGCTCGTTGTGTCATGGCCTCATCTGTGGGGTAGGTCAGACTGCAAGAGTGAATGGCAAAGCCCCGCTTCGCATGACTCATCAACTCCTGAATAGAAGCTGACTTCTGTTCCAAGCAGTGATTTCGGATCTCTGTAGGTAGACCCAAGGTAAACCGCTCAATCTGTTCTCTGAACGAGATCTTCTTGAATGAAGAGGCGGGTAGAAAAAAGCTCCAGAATCTTTCACAATAAGAATTCACTGTATCGCGCTTGGTCATCCGGAGATGGTTCGAAGCAGCTCGTATATCTCGCTCAAACTCTTGAGTTAACCAAGAAGAAATAAAAAGCCTCTTGAATTTCAGCCATGTAACTGGCACAGTCTTGCTTAAAAGAAGCGTGGACCACCAAGTAGGAGCATTCCTCTTAAAGTAAGAGGCAGCTCTCCGAATCTTGGAGTGCTCTGAATAGCGTCCTCCCGCGAAAGTGCTCTGAATAGCGTCCTCCCGCGAAAGCGATGTCAAACTGCTGTATAAAAGACAAAGCCTTCGAAGCATCTGAGTATCCTCAAAAGTATCAAACTTGATCGAGTGGCCACCTTCCTTAAACTCTCGGACTTTCTTGCTTTTATCTTCGAGAAAGTCATACTGGTTGGCTTTGTAAAAAAAATTCTTCTTGTTCGCATAAAACTTTCCGTCATCGGAATCTGAACCTTCTGTAGACGAGTCCTCAGTAGAACTGTCAGTCTCTGGGCGAGATGTAGCCTTCTTTGCCTTTTTCTTGCCCTTTCCGAAGCTGTGTGTCTTGCTTCGCTTTTTGCTTTTTCTGTCTTCTTCGCTCTAATCCGAGGAGCTAGAAGAACTGTCAGAAGAAGAAGAAGAAGAACTGGGTACTCCTTCAAACTTGACGCGCTTCTTCAATTTCTTTGCCTTGTCAAATGTCGACCGACAACCCAAAAATCCCGGGAAGTCAGTGCCTTTCTTCTGCTTTTTGCCGTGCTTTTTGGCTTTCTTTTGCGTGTCAAAAAGCTGAGCAATCCGTGCATCAACCACGTTCTCCAGTTCCTTCTCCGTATATTTCTTGGAGGGAGAAGGTTTCTTGAGAGCGGGTTTCGGGAGTGGTGTTGTGGTTCTCTGCCACTCCATCTGTACCTCTTTCAAAGAGGTCTGGTTCATATATTTTGCCATCTTCGGGTCCTTGGCAAAATTGAGCATCATCTTTGTTGCATCGCCGATCAACTGGCGACGCTCTATCTCTCGCCGCTCCGCCTAAGTAGGCCGAGGCGGGCCATACTCTCTGTCTGAATCTTCGTTGTGATCCCAGCCCGCATCTCCAGATGCAGACGGAGTCGACTGATCATTGCCTGAAGCCATAGGTGCCGCGGAAGAAAATATTCGGAGATCGGATTTCCCGTAGAAGAGAAATCTGCCGTGCTCTGATACCACTGTAACAGACTTGGACACTCCAAGTCAAGAATCAACCGCGACAGCACCAAATAACCACTTCAAAACAATTCACAGATCACAATAGATTTGCACTGGCCCGGCGGAGTTCCGTGCCTAGAGATATTGGCCCCCAAGACTGGCGCCCCTTTCGGTATTTCTTTTTATGTTAATCAATCATCAAAGTACAAGAGAGCTCTTAGGGTTTCACTCTCAGACTCTGCGTCCAGATGCTCTGAGAAGTGAGGCCCTTACCACTAATTTAAAGGTTACAAGGGATGCCCGAAAGCAGAGCCCCAAAAGCTTTTAAAATCAAAAGCATCAGTTCTCTCTCTCTCTTAGAGAGTCTTTTCTCTTTTTTTTATAAAAAAAAAACAAAAGCAATTATCGCGTCGCTCATCATTTTCGATTTTTATTTTATTTTATAATAATAATCCGCCTCCGCGATTTCCGGAATTTAGGGTTTTTGGCAAAAATTAGGGTTTGCAGGAATTTTAGGGTTTCTGGCAGAAATTAGGGTTTTTGCTGTCCGCCACGTCATCACTTTGTGACAGGCACCTATTTATAGGGGCAGTGGGGTACCCACTTCCACATCTCTCATCTCGTAGAGATGACACATTTGATTGTATTGGGTCTTCTGCTCATGGTAGTCATGGGGGACTGATCGCCCCCTCTTCACCATCTCTGGCGTTTGTGTCTACTATCTCTCTCTCCTCTCTCACGCTTCCGCACACGTGCACGCTCACATGGTATCGGTAGCTTCATGCTTTCCATGGGACCAACGCTTCATCACCTACAAAGGTTCTCCTCCCAAGGGATCACAACAGCCAACGTTTTTGGAAAGCATCAGCGTTTCTGCAAATTTGCCTGCAAGAGGGGGTGGCACCAACATTTGGACAGCTTTCATCACGAAGGAATGCTTTGCCACTTGCGTTTTTGCAAGAAACATCAGATCTGCTAATTTCCTTGCTAGTGCTACCATTTCTGGACATCTTTGTCGCGGAGAACCCCTCCAGATCCATTTGCGTTTTTGACCTTCATCTGCGTTTTTGGGTTTTCAACCCATTTTCGGCGGTTTTATTGGTCACACTGTGTTGTTGACACCTTCCACAAGTTGCTGGGCACCTAGGGTACCCATCAAGCCATTGTTTTATCAGCAAACAGAAGGTTTTTGGTGCCAACAAGTGCAGCAAAAGTGGACTACAAATTGACCTGCGTTTTTGCAGCGGGAGGGCAGCGCTCAGCTTTTGAACCCCGGATGTCGCCACCACCTACCCGGCTTTGCATTTGGTGCATTGCCGGCGAGTATCCTCTCCGTCTTCATCAGATTTCAGCCATTACCCCCTGCTGTTTTCTCTGTTTTCAGCCCACTTTGGGTTGCTACTCTGATTCCCCACCCTCCCTACACCCTCTGCACCGCTTCGGACCTTGCCGGGAGCGTACGAGCACGCTGAAAATCGCTGGACAGCAGCGTTTTCATCACCTCGCAGTTGCGTTTTTGGGTGGACAGCAGACACTTGGCTTGTGTTTTTCACAGAGGATGAAGTTACCTCCTGCCAAGACACCATCCGGTGCTGGTCCATGCGGTCTCTCAGTGACTGCTGCAGTACACGGTATCTTCGACATCGGCTTGATCATCTACGGGCGTATGATCCTTGGGAGATCCATTCATTCCAGCCATCATTCGGCGTTTGCGCACTCGAGAGGGGGTGGTGACTTGTGGTTTCCTATGGACACACCTATGCACTCATCAGAGGAGTTCACACGAGATATGGCCATGCTCATGGCATATGGGATTCCGACGTTGCCAGAGAAGACACCACCATCTTGGGTGGACAGACACTTACCACTTGACCTCGACACGTCAGATCACTTGCTTACATAGGAGCTTCTACATGGACTTACGGAGAGGATCTTGGATCTCTTCTTGGACAGGTTCATTGCTTGGATCTACAAACTGGAGTGGGACTTTAGTGCTTTGGACTCTCTTGGAGAGTTTACCTGCGAGATGCGGGAGATCAAGCATTCCGCGACTACATCCGGAGTCACCCGGAGCTTGGCTTGGATGGTAGTGCAATTTGCTCTTCTACACTCCTGATCATTTGGATTGCTACCTTCAGAGTTGCTTACACTCACTCTCGGTAACCTTACAACAGACTTATCCCCCGTCCTGGTCAGTAGGCCACTCCCAGCTCATTCACATTGAGAGCCACACCGAATTGCGGTTTGGTGGCGTTGTTGGCGTGGATTTTGTCACAAAGTGATGACGTGGCTACCGACAGCAAAAACCCTAATTTCTGCCAGAAACCCTAAAAATCCTGCAAACCCTAATTTCTAGAAAACCCTAAAAGCTGGCGCAAGTGCCACGTGGCAGCAGCGTACGGATTTTTCCGGAATTTACAGAAGCTGAGAAAAAGCACTAGCGATGCAATTTTTGCTGGCTTTTTGCTACGCAAGGGAAAATTGAGAGAGAGAGAGAGAGAGAGAGAGAGAGAGAGAGAGAGAGAGAGAGAGAGAGAGAGAGAGAGAATTTGCTTTATTTACTTGCTCTCATTGAGAGAGAGAGAGAAACTGCTTTTGATGTTAAGCTTTTGGGGCTCTGCTTTTGGGCATCCCTTGTAACCTTTATATTCACGGTTTAGGGCTCACTTCTCAGAGCATCTGGACGCAGAGTCTGAGAGTGAAACCCTAACCGCTCTTTGTACTTTGACATTGATTTAATACATAAAAGAAATACCGAAAGGGGCGCCAGTCTTTGGGGCCAATATCTCTAGGCACGGAACTTCGCCGGGCCAGTGCAAATCTATTGTGATATGTGAATTGTTTTGAAGTTGTTATTTGGTGCTGTTGCGATTGATTCTTGACTTGGAGTGTCCAAGTCTGTTAGAGTGGTATCAGAGCACGGCCGATTTCTCTTCTACCGGAAATCCGATCCCCAAATTTTTTTCCACGGCACCTATGGCTTCACGCAAGGATCAGTCGACTCCCTCTGCATCTGGAGATGCGGGCAGGGATCACAACGAAGATTCCGGCAGAGAGTATGGCCCGCCTCGGCCTACTCAGGCGGAGCAAAGAGAGATGAAGCATCGTCAATTGATGGGCGATGCAACAAAGATGATGCTCAGTTTTGCGAAGGATCCGAAATTGGCAAAATATATGAGCGAGACTTCTTTTCAGGAAGTGCATGCCAGTGGCAGAAAACCACTACACCACCCTTGAAACCCGCTCTCAAGCAACCTTATGATCACAAACAGTATTTAGAGAAGGAATTACAAGAGGTGGTTGATGCACGGAATTCTCAGCTTTTTGACGCGCAAAAGAAAGCCAAAAAGCACGGCAAGAAGCAGAAGAAAAGCACTGACTTCCCTGGATATTTGGGTCGTCAGTCGACTTTTGACAAGGCAAAGAAACAGAAGAAGCGTGTTCGATTTGAAGGAGTACCCAGTTCTTCTTCTTCTTCTTCCTCTTTTGACAGTTCTTCTAGCTCTTCAGATTCGAGCGAAGAAGACAAAAAAGGTAAAAAGCAAAGCAAGAAACAAAGCTTCGGAAAGGGCAAAGAAGGCTAAATCTCGCCCAGAGACTGACAGTTCTACTGAGGACTCGTCTACAGATAGCTCAGATTCCGATGACGGAAACTTTTATGCGAACAAGAAGAATTTTTACAAAGCCAACTAGTATGACTTTGTCGAAGATAAAAGCAAGAAAGTCCGAGAGTTTAAGGAAGGTGGCCACTCGATCAAGTTTGATACTTTTTCAGGATACTCAGATGCTTCAAAGGATTTGTCTTTTATACAACAGTTTGACATCGCTTTCGTAGGAGGACGCTATTCAGAGCACTGCAAGATTCGGAGAGCTGCCTCTTACTTTAAGGGGAATGCTCGTACTCGGTGGTCCACGCTTCTTTTAAACAAGACTGCGCCAGTTAAATGGCTGAAATTTAAGAAGCTTTTTATTTCTTCTTGGTTGACGCAAGAATGTGAACGAGATATACGAGTTGCTTGGAACCATCTTCGGATGACCAAGAAAGATACAATTAATGCCTATTGTGAAAGGTTCTGGAGCTCTTTTCTACCCGCCTCTTCATTCAAGAAGGTCTCGTTCAGAGAACAGATTGAGCGGTTCACCTTGGGTCTACCTAGAGAGATCCGAGGTCACTGCTTGGAGCAGAAGTCAGCTTCTATTCAGGAGTGATGAGTTATGCGAAGCGGGGCATTGCCATTCACTCTAGCAGTCTGACCTACCCCATGGATGAGGCCATGACACAACGAGCCGAACAGACTTCTAGGAATGAAAGTAGAAAGAAAAAGAGCAACCCAGAGAAAAAGGATGCACGACCCAAGCTTACTTCTCAGGAGCGAGCTCGATTCATCAAGGAGGGGAAGTGCTTTGGATGCGGGGAACATGGACACATCTCCGCGAAGTGCCCTAAAAAGGCACAGAAAGAACAGAATGATAAGGACGACGACAGGCCTGAGAGTTCGAGAGCAGTTGAGGAATGTGGACTAAAAGGGAAGATGAAAACAGGACTGGTTCTAGATTGTGTGGGTACCGATCCCGACACCATGGATGAGAGTACAGAACTTTGCCGAGCTTTGGGCAAAGTGAAAGATAAAGAGGGCCTGATTTTCTTTGATGGAGGAGCCAAGGCCAACTTCACTTCACCGGAATTGGCGGCACGGCTCGAGATTACTCCCGATCAGATGGGACCACTTGTGGAGGCAGTTCTAGCGGCACCCGGTAGGGACGTAGCCATTACACCTGTCATTGGCAAAGTTCGGTTGCATTGTCAGGGGTATTTGGGGCATGAGGACTTCTTCATAATGCCTTTGGAGGGTTGTGATGTTCACTTAGGGATTCCCTGGTACCACAAGAACAACGCCGTGGTCGATTATCGGGCGAGAAAAGCGACTTTGACTACAGAAAAAGGGTAGAACACTTGTAATTGATATTAAACTCAAGGGCGAGTTTGTCCCTATTGTATCGGCTTCGGCTATTTCAAAATTAATGAAATCCAGTCTGTTTGTTTACTCGATCTTTATGAAAGAATGTCTAAACTTGTTAAAGAACGCCAAGATTTTCTCCACTCTCACACCATTGCTTCTCAGAGGGCCTACCAGGAGAGTTACCACCTGCTCGTCCTGAAGATCATACCATTGATCTGATACCTGGAAGCACACCACCGAATCGGCCACCTTACCGTGTGAGCCGAGCACAGAATGAAGAGATTATGAACCAAGTGAAAGACCTCTTGGAAAAGGGTCTTGTCCAGCCTAGTACTTCACCGTATTGCTCTCCAGTGTTGTTGGTTTTGAAGAAAGAAGGATCTTGAAGGACGTGCATCGATTATAGAGCTCTCAACAAAATCACCATCAAGAACAGATTTCCGATTCCTAGGATTGATGATATACTCGACAGGTTACATCCTCGTGCTTTAGCAGGATTGACCTGAAGAGTGGATATCATCAGATCCGAATCGCGACGGGAGACGTCTACAAGACGGCCTTTCGGACGACTATTGGGTTATTTGAGGTTTTGGTGATGCCTTTTGGCTTAACCAATGCTCTTGCGACATTTAACCGGATGATGGAGATGATTTTTCGAGAGTACAGGCTATTTGTTGGCACTTTCTTTGACGACATCATTGTTTTCTCCAAGAATGAGGCAGAACTCAGAGATCATCTGCTTCAGGTCTTTTAGGCATTACGAGATCACAAGTTAGTGATTAATGCAAAGAAAAGTGAATTTTTCCTACCAGAGATACACTTTTTGGGACACATTGTCTCAGCAGCAGCTGGAGTGCAAATGCACCCGGCCAGGATAGAGACTCTACGTGATTGGCCCGATTTGAAGAATATCCATGAAGTTAGAAGCTTCTTGGGACTGTGTTTGTACTACAGGCGGTTCATATGAAAGTTTGCAGAGGTTGCTTTCCCTTTGCATGTCTTGACACAGAAAGGAGTCCCTTTCTCGTGGGGATCCACAGAGTGACTGCCTTTCGGACATTGAAAGAGAAATTGACTACGGGACCAATTTTGACTTTGCTGGATTTGCAGAAGTCATTTGAAGTATATTGTGATGCTTGTGGTTGTAGTCAGGGTGCGGTCTTGATGCAAGAGGGCCATGTCATTGCTTACGAGAGCCGATTGTTCTCTAGGCCGGAGATGATAGCACAGATATATGAGAGAGCTTTTGGCGATTATCCACGCTCTTATTGAGTGGCGGCATTAACTACTCGGAGCGGATTTTACTGTCTTTACAGACCATCAGAGTTTGCGCTACTTCTTGTCACAGAAGCAGCTTTCGGAAAAGCAGATGCGGTGGGCGAACATCTTGTCACAATTTCACTTCCAGATTGTCCATATGCATGGACAGAAAAATGTGGTGGCAGATGCTTTGTCTCGGAAGCCGTTGGTTCTGGCTATTTCCGCGATACATCATAGGAGCTTCGAGGATATGGTCGATTAGTATGCCACAGATACAGATTTTACAGATATTTTCACATGGATACGGGATGGGGAGACAATAGCTGGATACTCCCTTCGGGAAGGCTACTTGATGAGAAAGACTATGTTGTGCGTTGCACAGTCGTTGAAGGAAAAGGTTATGACTGAATGCCACTGTCCACCTTCTACGGGTCACCGTGGCATTGCTACCACCATGAAGGGGGTAGAGAGATACTTCTCTTGGCCGAGACTCAAAAAGGATGTAGAAGAGTTTGTGCACAGTTGCTTAGTATCCCAGAAGGTCAAGTTTGACAGGCATAAGGCACAGGGATTGTTACAGCCTTTACCCATACCCACCTGCCCCTGGGAAAGTATTGTGATGGATTTCACTTTTGATCTCCCGAGAACACAGAGTGGTCACGATGGTATCTGGACTGTTATTGACAGATTTAGCAAACAGGCTCATTTCATTCCAGTGAAGAAAACAGTCAAGCCGGATCACTTAGCGAGACTGTTTGTGGCCCAGATCTTAAGATTGCATGGCATGCCTGAGACGATTGTCTCCGACAGAGACCCCAGATTTACGAGTTTGGTTTGGAAGGTTGCAGTTCTCGTCATCGTTCCACACGTAGACTGGTGGGCAATCTGAGATTGCAAATTCAGTGGTTCTAGATTTATTGAAGTCTTATATCTCTGATCAGAAGACTCAATGGGAAAAGTACTTACCTTTGGTGGAATTTGCCTACAATAACACGATACACTCGTCGACGGGGAAGGCGCCATTTGAGATTGTTGAAGGTGCTGCGAAGGTTCCACCCTTCCTAAGCACGAAAGATAAGATCTTTGAAGCGGATGAATACACGCGAGATTTGGATACGGCTTTTGCCAAGGTTCGCGAGACTTGCAGAAGTCTCAAGAACGACAGGAAAAGGCAACGGATCGCCATCGTCGGGATTTGAAATGGAAGGAGGATGATTGGGTGCTCTTACGTTTTGAGAAGGCACGCCTACGAAAGAAAAAGGGAAAGGAGAGGCTTTTTCCAAAGCTTAGTATGCGATACTACGGACCTTTCCAGATCACTGAAAAGATAAATGATGTCTTCTTTCGATTGAAACTGCCAAATGCTTGGAGGATCACAACGCATTTCATGTGAGTCTCTTGAAACCTTTTAAGGGTGATGTGCCTGATGATGTCCCGAGCCTGACGAGCAACCCGAAGTGGAAGAAAACGAGGAGATCCTTGTTCCTTAACAGATTTTGGCACATAAGGATACGAAGACTAAAGGTAAAGTGCGAAGGCGGTTCTTGGTTAAGTTCAAGAACTATCCTGCATTGGATGCGAAGTGGATGGAGGAGGAGGACCTTGCAGATACTCCTCAGATTGTGAAACTTTACCTCGATGCTTTTGGTTTAGCATAGTCTATTCCAAACGGAACCCATAATTCAGTTTGGCCGAAGATCTGGTGTAGTGGGATGCACAAGAGGGGAGTCGCTCCGCTCCTTTGTCACTAGATGCCTTGATTTAGATACTAGAGTCACTGATGTCTCTTTGAGCTTCAGGGATACTGAAAGCTGACAGTATTCTGCTGTATGACTTTAATGAAATGGAATTCCTGATTATTATACTGATTTGTTCTTGACTTCTCTTAAGTGCAGGAACTGATAGACGAAATGACTGCAGCATTTTGGTCTGATTGATCTCGAATAGACATGGGTTAGTCAATTCGGACATGGATGAGGTCTTGATTGGATCTAGATGCGATTGCTAGCTACATTGCCGATAAATCATGCTCTAAGATCCGAATGAATGTTGAATGTCCTGTGATGTCTTGTGATGTCATGTGATGTGACTGTCGATTTGGTACATGTGCTAGATGTGTGTTCCTAGTACGTAGGTACTAACAGTCAGTGTCTGCGAAGACGGTTTATGGCTTCTGTCGGTTTTGCAGGCGTAATCACGGTCGATTACAATGCTTTCAAGAGGGGGGTATGTCACAAAGTGATGACGTGGCTACCGACAACAGAAACCCTAATTTCTGCCAGAAACCCTAAAAATCTTGCAAACCCTAATTTTTTGCCAGAAACCCTAATTTTGAGAAACCCTAATTTCTGGAAAACCCTAAGCCTAACTGCATGCTGAAACCATAAGTGGCTGAAAAACCCTAGAAGCTGGCGCAAGTGCCGCGTGACAGTAGTGTACGGATTTTTCCAGGATTTACGGAAGCTGAGAAAAAGCACTAGCGACGCAATTTTTGTTGGCTTTTTGCTACTCAAGGGATAATTGAGAGAGAGAGAGAGAGAGAGAGAGAGAGAGAGAGAGAGAGAGAGAGAGAGAGAGAGAGAGAGAGAGAGAGAGAATTTGGTTTATTTACTTACTCTCATTGAGAGAGAGAGAGAAACTGCTTTGTATGTTAAGCTTTTGGGGCTCTGCTTTTGGGCATCCCTTGTAATCTTTATATTCACGGTTTAGGGCTCACTTCTCAGAGCATCTGGACGCAGAGTCTGAGAGTGAAACCCTAACCGCTCTTTGTACTTTGACATTGATTTAAGACATAAAAAAATACCGAAAGGGGCGCCAGTCTTTGGGGCCAATATCTCTAGGCACGAAACTCCGCCATGCCATTGCAAATCTATTGTGATCTGTGAATTGTTTTGAAGTTGTTATTTGGTGCTGTTGCGATTGATTCTTGACTTCGAGTGTCCAAGTCTATTACAGATTTTGTTTTGGTTGACACTGGAGGATTGGAGGCAGGAGATACATGCAAGACGGCGTAAACATATCAGTCTGGCCTTTCCTCTTCTCATAGGATCTTCAGAGTGTAGACTTCTCAGTCTGGCTTCCCTTCTTCATACAGGATGATTACGGTGCAGAGAGCTTGGTGTGACCACACCTCTTCTCAGAGGATCCTTCACACTGCAGACTGTTGACTCTGGCTTTCCCCTCATCTTGGATTACCCTACCCACTGACAGGACACCATCCGGTGGTGGTCCGTGCGGTCTCCCGGTGACTACTGCAGCTTACGCTAGTTTCTACAGTGCAGACTGTTTAGTCTGGCTTTTCTTGATTCAGAGGAGTTTAGGGTGCAGATTACTACATTTGGCCTTCCTGGAGTTTTACACAGCTTAGCCACCTTGCCACCCTAGGTTCATGCATTGACAGGCTTCTAGTCATTCTCATGACGGTTCCTGGGCTTCTCCATTTTCTCCAGACGGTTTGACTACAGACACCACAGATCCTATTGGGCAGGACACTTGCAGGTCTATTGGCACTTCTTTTACGGCAAGGAGTTGTTTTCACACTTAGTTCGGGACCTTCATGCAGTATCTTCACATTGTATCGGCGGAGTACAGCAGTTTGCTACACTGCTCGTGGCGACACTTTACCATAGAGATCTCTCGGCGGTTGGGACACCCCAGATTGCTGCTACACTCATGGAGTATTGTTCTTTAGTGGACATCGCAACAGACATCTTCATCATTTACCTCACATCTTCGGATTCATGCGGTTTGTTCAGCATCAGGTGTCGAGAGGGGGTGTTAGACTTACACCACTGTGTTGCTTCACAGGTCTAGGGCATACTTGTACGGCTAGTATGTCTCCGGGCTGGCCACCCATAGTCTAGGTTGTACATGGTCCGACCGCCCGAGTTTGGGGCCGGCCGCCCACTTTTGTCCGAGCGCCCACATATATTTCCATATATCATTTTTCTGTTGGGTCGTGGGGATTTTTATTAGGCCTTGCCCTACCTCCCCTTGGGCACCTATTTATAGGGCCAGGGGGTACCCACTTCCACTGTTCTCATCTCACAGAGATCACACATCTGATTGTATTGGGTCTTCTGCTCATGGTAGCCATGGGGGGTTGATCGCCCCCTCTTCACCATCTCTGGCATTTGTGTCCAATTCTCTCTCTCTCTCTCTCTCTCTCTCTCTCTCTCTCTCTCTCTCACGCTTCCGCACACGCGCACTCTCACATCTCATACGTTTGAAACAATGGCGCCTAATGTGCCCTGTGTGACCACAAAGCCAACAACGCAAGTATCGGCAAGAACGAGACCGCCGTCTCTCAAGAGTCATCGTTGTAGACTCTAAACTATCACACATATCTGCAACCATAAGTCAATGTCAAGAAACTATGGCGAGAAAACCTGGGAGAAATGAGACAGTCTCCCCTGTAAACTAAGTAAAACCTCAAGTACAATGTCTATCATATACCAAACAGGATCACCAAACAATTTCTCAAACAAAGTTCAAATTAAAAAAGCTATCTCGACATTAGTCGAGCTCGAAAAGAGGACTGGGTTTCCACCCTGAAACTTGCAGCAAAATTAGGGTTAGATATAAGGTTGTAGCCAACCGTAGCATGGTCCATAAACTCTTGAATAGTCGAAACAAGCCTCAACAAACAATGTTCCTGTGGCGGTGATGGTAGCCGCAAGATATACCAATCACATTGGACCTCCAAGGTTATCAGTTGGAGAAGAGACACCTGTTGAGAGATGTTGAGAAGTTTCAAGTTTTAAAGCTAGGGTTTTCGTGGCAAGCCTTTTAGGATACCCCACTCCGCCAGAAGCTGCAGTCCGAAAGAAGATGTCTGAAGGCATGTAACTTAAGTCAAAAATTTTCTTGAAGGCTTGCCAGTCCTTGGAGTTTGCAGCTTGGTAGTCACCAGTGCATGGCACTGCCTCTGAGAAAGAACAACGGCTTGAAAAAAAATCCTTGATCCTTCTCTTGCAAGTGATCTTTATGGTTTATGCCCTGTAAGACAAAGCGATGAAGACAGGAGCGCGCCCGATGCGCAATGGAGTAAGGGTCGGAGTGGCTAATAAGTTCGGGGAAGATTCTTTAATAAACTTTTATGTGAACTTTGGAAGCGCCATCTTGCACTGTCTCCTCTTTGGTAGGATCGGTATGCTTTCAGAAAAGCACACGCCTAAAGCTCTGATACCACTATTACGGGGACGAGCACTATGTACCAACGGGAAAGAACAGACTGAAAAACTTTAAGCACTTCAAATAACAACTAAAAGAAAGAGATGCATGACACAAGTGACAAGACGGGGAGTGGCAGAGTTCCACCTCGAGAGAACCCTGGCCCCAAACCTTGGCGCCCCTTTCGGTGTTTCTTTATATTGCTTGAACTAGGTACAATGCCGGTACTCCATCCTTTGCACCTCTAGGCGGGAGCGTGCTAGAGAATGAGCCCTTGGCTCATATGTAAAGGCCCTTCGCCGTGAAAAGCAGTTACATGAAAAGCTTCAAGCTCAAAAGCAACTGATGCAAAAGCTGCGAGCGCAATTTTAGGGAATTCCGTACAGCTGCCACGTCAGCACATGTAGTGTAAAGCGCGGGATTCCGTACTGTGGCAACAAATTACGAGAGTTCCGTACAACTGCCACGCCATTAGCTTCTTTACTAGACATTGTGTGTGCGTGTGATCCTGCTTTATTTTAATGCCTTTAGGTCACTTGGGCCCCATCGGACGGGGTCCCATTAGTTAACGGGAACTCCTCTTTAAAAATAGGCCACTCGGCAAGACTTTGCAAGTCGGTAAAACTTCTTATGTTGCTTCTGCTTCTTCTTAGGGTTTAGGCTCCTTGGCCGAGATGTGCAAGTTGGCTCCGTTTTTCAGTGGCTTGACACGTCGGCAGTTTGTGACAAGGAGTCTGGCCTGGAGCAAGTCCCGAACCTCGCCTCTGCTGGGCTGTGTGCCAACAATCTTGCGAGTGACCGAGGTGGCTTGAAGTGTTCCACCTCGGCCATCAGGCTCGCTTGCTCTTCTGGCGAAAGAGCAAGTGGAAGGGTCCGCTCCGCAGTGTGAGACAAGGGGGCTTCTGTAGAGTCCCTTTGAGGTGGAGCAGGGGCCGCCATTCTGTGTCTGTGTCTGTTGCAGTAAAGAAGAGGGGGAAGACGTCGATGTAAGCCGCCGGTAGGCTGATAGCTGCTCACAGATGGTGCTCGAAGGCGAAGGGGTGGTGGGGGCTAGAGGAGACACAAGCTGCAGGGTGGGTGGGGGCAGCACTAAGCAAGGATTGAAGGGGGGGGGGGGGGGGGATGGCGATGGCGGGGAGAGAGAGCAGCAATGAGCCTTCGAGGACGTCAATTTTACTGGGAGAGTTGGGAGGGCATAAAAAATTAGTTGACTCGAAAGTATGATGGATACCAATTGGCATGGGTGCAAAATGGCTGCTTTTTTTCAGTTCAGTGCCTTTGTATGTCTCTTGACTATATATAAAGGACTTTTTTTTTTCATAACAAGTTACTGTACACTTGATGCTTTTGAAAGGCATTGTGCAGAAGCCAATGCAGCATTATATCATGATATAAGTGATTGTGCTAGGCTGTGGAGATGGGCACTCCGGAGCAACTGATAGCATTTTGTAGAGCTGTACAGAAGCGATGTCCTGTAGGTTCTTATATCAAACCCACCGCTGGAGCAACAGCAGGTTATGAGTCCCAGGTGTGTCTCGACTTGTTTCTTTGCACTAGTTTTGAGTCTTTTTTGATCACTTGCCACTTTTTTTTGAGCAGGTAATTTTTGCAGACGGAACGTTTATTGATGGAAGTACGAGCGAGCTGTCATGTGATGGCCCTTTAAGAGAGCCTTTCATAGTCTTTTGTCAGGTGAATGTATCTTGCTCTGAAGTTCATCAATATTTTACATGTATTGAGTGTGATGTAACTGTCGTTAGTTAGTTCTTTGCATGGGCCCTATTTGGATAAATTTTCAGTTTTGTACATTCCAGTGATCGGCATATAGCATATGTAGCCTATTGTCATGGCAGTGCTTGGTTAGGTGATTTTTTAAAGATGGCAATGGTAGTCACCAGAAAGAAAGGGACACTTGAACGTCAGAAGAAGGATAAGTATGATACTGACCGCCTTGCGCTAGATGAACTATCAAGTGAAGCGTCAATCTGTGTTGTACCTATCATGCAGCTCTTAAAGCTCTAAAACTGTCAAAGTCCTTTTGCAGTTAAAAGGCAAACCTATTTGGAAGCAATTTGTTACTGGCCATTCTGCTGAAGTGGCAGCCTATGGTCGTGGCAGGCTGTTGA
Organism: Adiantum capillus-veneris; assembly: GCF_014529385.1. Lineage (NCBI taxonomy): Eukaryota > Viridiplantae > Streptophyta > Polypodiopsida > Polypodiales > Pteridaceae > Adiantum > Adiantum capillus-veneris. Next base: position 138,415,956 of record NC_140940.1, on the reverse strand, counting down.
TTAGGTTATTTCATAAGATGGAACTGGTAGTCGCCAGAACAAATAAGGAGGGAAGGGACACCTTGAACATAAAGTTGACCACCTACTTGGAGTACAGAACAAGCATCAATGTATTATGAAATCAGAAAATACCCTACGTTTTATTGAAATTCAAAGTATACAATGTTCAAAAGACGCAGAGGGAAGGTTACTTTGGGAAGTATTAAGAAGTTTTTAAAACTGAGAGTCAGAGTTTTCAGCTTTATAAAAGCCCATTTCTGAATAACTAGTCTCAGAAGAAAAAAGTGTTGCCTTTTAACTATTTGTGATTAATGTTAATTCTCTGTTTGTGCACAAATTTTTTTGTCAATTTGTCACTCACTCTCAGACTCTACGTCCAGATGCTCTGAGAAGTGAGAGCCCAAACCGCTAATAAATAGGTTTACAAGGGATGCTAAAAGCAAAGCCCAAAAGCTTCAAAATCAAAAGCCTGTCTCTCTCTCTCACAAGCTCTCTTGAGAGAAAAATAAAGCAAAAGCGCTCTCTCTCTCTCTCTCTCTCTCTGAGGATTCTATGTACTAATCCTTTATTAAGTACTTAAACTCATGGTTAAGACTTAAGAAACTGAACTGAACTCAAAGAAAGACTCAGAAGACTCTGTGTTTGATCGATTGATTGAAAGTGTGATACAAGGGCTCCTTATATAGGAGACGAAGAGACATAAATGAAAAGACACGTCTCATGGTGAAGAGACGCGACTTTAGACGTAAAGACACATCCTTTCTGCGAAGAGTTGCAACCATTGGGCGAAGAGTCGCACCTGTAGAGCGAAGGGGTGTGACCAGTTGTCCAAGGAGTGTGGCTTTTGGCGAAGAGGCACGTCTCTTGGGCGAAGGGGTGTGACCATCCAAGCGTAGGGGTCCTCCTTGGCATGGCACTTCGCGTATCTGCATCAATGAGTAAGTATTGTAATGTAGTTAAGTCACAAACGTGACATTCCCTCCCTCTTAAAATAAAACCCATGTGTCAAATGAAAGTTTGCCGTTTGTCGAAGAATTCTTGGAGGAGGTGAGGGTATTGTTGGATTTCTTTATCAGTTTGATAAGTAGAATCTGACTCATCTAAGTCCATCCACTTAACAAGAAATTCAGTTATGATCTTTTGTTTAGTTTCTTTTTGACGAACATTGAGAATCTTCTCTGGGACAAGAATAATATGTTCATCTTTAATTTTGGCACATAAGAAGATAAGTCTGCAACAGGCGAATCTCCTTGAATATACTGTTTGAGCCAGGAAATGTGAAAAGTTGGATGAATTTTTCCCCATGAAGGCGGAAGTTCCAACTTGTAGTTGAGAACTGAATTCTTCTTGATGATCTTTAAAGGTCCATAGAAGCGAGGTTGCAATTTTGGGAAGACTGACTTCATTGTTTTATAGCGATGAGGTCCTACATACAGTAAGACCAAGTCACCTTCTTTAAATTCTGCATATCGACGATGCTTATTTGCCTGCTTCTGATAACCTTGTTGAACATGTAGCAATTTATCTCGAATCTTTAGAAGGACATCTTGCATTTCTTGAACCAATTGATTTGCTAATGCTACTTTGTGTTGGAGAACAAAGTTCGTAGGCACAAGATGAGTATGTCCATATGTTGCTTGAAATGGTGTCATTCGAGTTACCGAATGAGGAGAGTTATTATAAGCAAACTCCACAAGTGGCAAATAATCCTCCCAAGATGCTAATTGAGTCTGAATGTAATGTCGAAGAACCTCTTCTAAAATTTGGTTCACTCTTTCTGTTTGACCATCTGTTTGAGGATGGTAGGCTGAACTAAACAATAAAATGGTGCCAAGAGACTTGAATAGTGATGTTCAGAAATGTCTTGTAAACTATGGATCTCTATCGGATATGATGGATTTTGGTAATCCATGCAATCTGAAAATATGTTGTACGAACAATGTTGCAACATCCGGAGCAGAAATTGTTTTCTTGCAAGGTATAAAATGCACCATTTTGGAAAATCGATCAACTACCACAAGAATTTGAGCATTGCCTTTAGGGGATCGAGGCAAAGTGGTAATAAAATCCATGCTGATACTTTCCTATCTTTCTTTAGGCACGGGTAAAGGTTGAAGTAAACCTTGAGGTAACTATCGAGAAGCTTTCATGATTTGACATGAGTGACAAGCTTTCACAAACTTAACATCTGCTTGCATCTGCGGCCAAGAATATGTTGCTGACAAAAGCCGATATGTTTGTAGTCCACGAATGGTTTAAAGAAGGGTTGTTGCAAGTAAGCAGTGGGTGATGTTGTCCGTTTCTGCTTCTTTTTCTCGCAACATAATCAAGGCTGTTGCACAATCACGCTTCGAACCAAACGCTTAACTTGTAAAGCTGAGACCAAGGTGATAGGCTTTGCATTAAAAAGACCTCGAAGTTCCACTTCTCGATGATCATGATAAAGCCCAATGGAATGATCTTTGAAACTGATGACAGGATCATATTGATACAGCCAAGATTGACCAAGAATCATGTCGTAGTGCGATAAGGGCATTACTGCAAAGCTTAACTGATCCTAGTAATCCTGAATTTGAAATTGTAACTGTTGAAGTTTCCTGTTGTAGTTTATAAATGAACCATCTGCAAGTTCCACTTGAAAAGCTTCCAAACTCTGTTGGGTTGGTAGGTGAAGCTTGCTGACTAAAGAAGTGCTGACAAAATTTGTGGAACATCCACTATCTATGAGCACATTGATTGGATGTTGACCAATGAAACCAAGAAGACTGAGCACCTGGTTAGAAAGATCAATAGGAACTGAGGTGTGATTGTGGGCATTTAGCATTAAGGCGCTAACCACTCTCGATACTCTAATCGCACGAACTGCTTGTTTGCCTTTGTCCTTTATAGGAGGTGGACAGTGTTCTGAATCTGTACATGACTCCATATTTGAATTTTGCCGTATATTTGAAGGGTTTGGACGCTTCGGGCATGCATACCACCTGTGTGATCCACCACAAATTGTGCACAATCCTGTGCTGCTGGACTGAGAGGTGGAGGGAGCTGATGAAGAGGCTTGTTGCTCTCCTGAACCATTACGACGGCTGTTACGTCGGCGGTCGGACCGAAATTGTCCTCAATTCCGATTGTTGTTGCTGGAAGAGGAACCGTTATATGAAGTTGTTGCTTGTCCAGAAAACCGAGGCCGAAAAGACTGCTGTCTAGAAAATTGTTGTCCAGAAGACTGAGGTTGCTGTAGTGAGCGCTTATTAGGATTAAAGTTGCTTGGGTGACCACGTTGAGGAAAGCGGCCACTAGTTGAAGACAGATTGCCCATAAATGAGGTCCGTGTTGGATGGCGATTATCTCCAGCCGTTCGACATAAGCAATGGCAGCATCCAATGTAGTTGGGTTAAACTTTTGCACATCATCCTTCAAGTTGGGTTCTAGTTCGTCAATAAAACTGTGCAGTTTATCCGAGGAACTGAGGGTCTCTATCTCTAGAGTTAGCCTTTGGAACTTTGTGATATACGCGGCCAAGGAACTTGTTTGGTTCAGGCGGCGGAGAGTAGACCGGGCATGAAAGTCCGCATTCGCAAGTTTAAATGCTTTGCGAATGGAGCGCCGGAAATTTGTCCCATGAAGGGGTGCGTTTACCGTCAGCAACTCTTCGTTGCCACCACAGGAATGCTGTACCTTTCAATAATGAACTGGCTAATGCAACTTTCTTACTTTCCACCAAGTCCGTATTGGACAGGTAGACCTCCATCTTAAATATCCATTGGTCTAGCACGCGCTTGTCGCGGCGACCATTGTATGGTTGTGGCAGCTTAACATCGAGCTTCTTTTTCGGTGCGGAATTAAATTTTTTATAAATAAGCTGTAATTCAGTATTGTCTACCTCTGTTGTAGGATCTGGTTCGCCTTCGTGTGCGTCCACTGAAGCTTCTGAAGAAGAGGGTGTAGTAGCAGAAGGGTTTGCTCGAGAAGAAGTGTGTCTCAAGTTTTCTCTGTGGCATCTGCTCCAAACGAGTATTGAGGGAAGCAAGACTTGTTGTAAAAGTCTGTTGTAAAGCTTCCATTTGTTCCTTGAGGAGAGCAAGCATCTATGCCTGCTGGCCATCTTCTTCTGCTTGGGACATGGTTCTGTCTCATAGAGAGTATTGAGGAGACACTGGAGAAGTATGAGGCATGTAGACATGAGAAGCTGGTTCTAACGATTCGCCAAGCTTTGCTAGGAAGTCGGTATCGAAGTTCGAATCCTCGAGATCCTCGATCTCTTCCACTGGAGGTGTCTCTGCTGGAGCGGGCGACAGAGGAGTGTACTCCGGAATGTGTAACTCGCTGTGAACACGTACCAGGGGCTGGAGGGATATAATATTGTTGACAACGTCCACTCTGCACTCTGCGAGTGAGTAGGCAAGATGGGGGTGGCGCCCAAGGATAAACTCGTATGTTGAAGGTGCTGAGAGTCGCAGGTGAGAAAAATATGCCACACCACCCAAGTTTGGAACTGTGTCTTGTGGCGGTGGGTGACGTAAAGTAAATAATCCTACTGGACCGGCACGGCCTGTGGCGCGGGAACAGGTGCAGGGACGGGTTCTGGAATGTCCGGAATAATAATGACCTCTGCTGCGGGTGCGGCCAATTGTTCGGGCTCTGGAGTATCGGAAATAAGAATTACCTCGGGTGTCGGGAGCGGGTGCGTCAGCAAAATTGCGTTGGGAATCTCGTCTATGTACGAGAGATAAGGCACGGGCATCCAGAATTTATCGCCATCCATCGCGTGCGTGAAGCCGATGCAAGCAAATTGCCAACGTTGGAAGAGGAAATCCACCACCCGCGGGAGAGAAGATAATCTGGATTCGTGAGTTGCGCCATCAGTTACTTACGCTGCTGGTCTTTTGGTTTATTTTTTAAAAGTTGAAGCCTTTGCACACTAAGAATTAAATTGGTCCTGGCTAAATTGGTCCTGGCCCAATTTTAAAGTGGCCAACCAATTTATTAATGGCCTTATAATTTGACCATCAGCATAAAAATGACAACGCTGGCTGCACAAAAGAATTCGAAACGCTACTGAGAGGCAGCGGTAGCGCGTGTTACCAAACGGTGCATCTGCCAGGGCTGGGGCTCTTAAGGGGTGCGACTCATCATCGCCAAGGGGTGCGAGGCAGGAAGCTCCAGCGCATGGAAGATTGAAACGCAAGGGGTGCATCCCTTCAGAGAAGTGCATGCCAGGGGTGCAGCCGGTATGCCATAGCACCCATCTCTTTCTTCTGTCTTTTGCTTGACTTATTTATACGTAGAAGAGAAGATTACCTCATGCTGGATTGTATTTTGTCTATCGTTCTTTTACTTCCATGCAACTCTGGGAAGGGGGGGGGGGGGGGGGAAGAGGGTAGTGGCAAGGGTGAGAGGCTCACAACCTTCGGGTCCCGGGAAAAATTTTGCTCTGATACCACTGTGAGGATTGTATGTACTAATCCTTTATTAAGTACTTAAAACTCATGATTAAGACTTAAGAAACTGAATTGAACTCAAAGAAAGACTCAGAAGACTCTGTGTTTGATTGATACAAGGGCTCCTTATATAGGAGACGAAGAGACATAAATGAAAAGACATGTCTCATGGTGAAGAGACGCGACTTTAGACGTAAAGACACATCCTTTCGGCGAAGAGTTGCAACCATTGGGCGAAGAGTCGCACTCGTAGAGCGAAAAGGTGTGACTAGTCGTCGAAGGAGTGTGACTTTTGGCGAAGAGGCACATCTCTTGGCCGAAGGGGTGTGACCATCTAAGCGCAGGGGTCCTCCTTGGCATGGCACTTCGCGTATCTGCATCAATGAGTAAGTATTGTAATGTGGTTAAGTCACAAACGTGACACTCGCTTTCTCTTTTTCTCAAATTGCGTAGCCAAAAGCAGATGAAGCTGTCGCAAATTGCCCTGCTTTATTCTGTACGCTGCTGCCACGTGTCAGCTCAGCGTGTTGCGCCGGAATTCGCGGGCTTGTCCGTACGGCAGTGCCACATGAGCATTCAATCGGGTTTCGTGGGCCTGTTCCATGCCAGCATCGGGCAGCCATGTATGTGTACAGGGTGGCCACGTCACCAGTTTGTGACATATCCCTCTTGAAAGCATTGTAATCGCCCTCGATTATGTAACAAACTGCTGACGTGTCAAAGCCTAAAGAATGGAGCCAACTTATAGATGTGGCCGAGGGGCCTAAACCCTAATTTCTACCAGAAACCCTAATTGCCTAAACCTAATTTCTGCGAGAAACGCTAATTGTTGAAACCCTAATTCTTGAAAACCTAACCCTAAAACCTACAAACCCTAATTTTGGTAACCCTAACCTAAAACCTACAAACCCTAATTTTGAAAACCCTAACCCTAAAGCTGTAGAAACCCTAACCCTAACCCTAACCCTAAGGGCAGCAAGCAGATTCTCGCGTTTTGCACTGGCTGATGACATGGCAGGCTGTACGGATTTCCGTGATTTACGCTGACAGCTTTTTGGCTTTGCTTTTGGACCATATGCTTTTAAGATTGAAGGCTTTTCACTGTAATTTCTTTTTAGGCCAAGGGCCTTTAAATATGAGGTTAGGGCTCATTCTCTGGCATGCTTCCTGGCAAAGGTGCAGAGTCTGGAGTATCGACTTGTACTACGTTGATGCAATATAAAGAAATACCAAAAGGGGCGCCAAGGTTTGGGGCCAATACTCTCTGGGGTGGAATTTTGCCATTCCATGTCGCGTGTCGTCTCTCTCTCTTTCAGTTCAGTTGTTATTGAAGTGCTAAAAGCGTGTTCAGTCTGTTCTTTTCTATTGGCACATGGTGCCCGCCTTGTGACAATGGTATCAGAGCATCAGGCGTGTGCTTTTCTGAAAGCATACCTGTCCCACAAAAGAGCAGACAGAGCTTTATTTGAGGTATCTTCGTGCTCCGACCCCGGACTTATTAGCCACTCCCACCCTTACTTCATCGCGCATCGGGTGCTCTCCCGTTTTCACCGCTCATGTCTTACAGGGCATAAGCCAATTAAGATCATTTACAAGAGAAGGATCCAGATTTGTTTCAAGTCACTGTTTTTCTCAGAAGCAGTGCCATGCAGATGTTGATGCCTATAGCTACCAAGCCGCACACTCCAAGTACTTGGCAAGCTTTCAAGAAAAAAATAAAATTGTCTGAAGTTATATGGTTTCTGACATCTTCCTTCGGAGTGTAACTTTTGGCAGAGTGGGGTATCCTGAAATGCTTGCCATGGAAACCCTAGCAGATTATAACTTGAAATTCCTCGACATCTCTTAATAGATGTGTCTTCACGAGCAGATGACCTTGGAGGTTTAGTGCGATTGCTATCTTGGGACTACTATCGCCGCCAAAGCAACATTGTATGTCCAAGAGTTGACGGACCATGCTGTGCTCGGCTACGACCTTATGGAAGGAACCTAACCCTAATTTTTGGTGCAGGTTTCAAAATGGAAAGTCAGATGACTTTTCGAGCTCGATTGATGTCGAGATTGCTTTTTAAGTTTGAGTTCTGTTTGATCTTGTTTGGTAACCCTGTTTGGAATTTGTTTAAAATGGATGGTATTTGTTTTGAACTTGTTTTGATGCCGATTTGAATTGTTTGACTCTGGTTTGATATTGGTTTCAATGATTGGTGATTTTACTCCCGGGTGGAGAAGTGACAAATACTATTTTGGTATTGTTTGAACCTCGGAACGACGCAGGCCGATGCTTGGGAAGCGTTTCGTTGTATGTTTGAAAACCTCCGAATGACGCAGGCCGATACCTGGGGAGCGTTTGGTTGTATGCTTGTAAAATAATTGTTGTTGTGACTCCCGGCCCTGACCTGGATGGTTATGCGGGAGGAGTATTAAGAAGTCTGAGCAGTGGTTACTCTCAACACCTCCAAACGACGCAGGCTGCGGTTTGGTTGTAAAAGGCCTCTATATCTCCTGGCCCGGACCTTTTTAGGTTATGCGGGAGGAGTGATGAGGGAGTCCTTGAATATCTCCCGGCCCGGACCTTGTTAGGTTATGCGGGAGGAGTGTTCATCGGTGGCTTTATGTTTCTATGTCTTGTAACATGCATATGTGAGCATTTGTGTCGCATTGTGATGTGCCAACTACTGAATATTCCTAATTGGATGAGATTGCCTGGGTATGTAATTTTAGTGCATCAAGACACCCATGGAAGATCAGTACGGTCTGGGTGTGATGGCTAATTTTACTACGCCGGAATATCAAGAGTTCCGTTCTGGACGAAAGGAGAAGCTAACTCCTCGATCAAAACAGGCGAAAGGAGAAGCTAACTCCTTGATCAAAAGAGCAGAAAGGAGAAGCTAACTCCTTAATCAAAACAGCCGAAAGGAGAAGCTAACTCCTTGATCAAAACAGTCGAAAGGAGAAGCTAACTCCTTAATAAAAAGAGCAAATTGATTGTCCCTCAGAAATTCTTGAGCTAACTTGAAGGTTTTGCAGATATGCTGTAATCGCGGACGATTACTCTCTTTCAAGAAGGGGAGATGTAACAAACTGCTAACGTGTCAAAGCTTAAAGAATGGAGCCAACTTACAGATGTGGCCGAGGGGCCTAAACCCTAATTTTTGCTAGAAGCCCTAACTACCTAAACCCTAATTTTTGCCAGAAACCCTAACTGTTGAAACCCTAGTTTTGAAAACCCTAACCCTAAAACCTGCAAACCCTAATTTTGGAAACCCTAACCCTAAATCTTGTAAACCCTAATTTTGGAAACCCTAACCCTAAAACTGCAGAAACCCTAACCCTAACCCTAAGGGCAGTTTTTGCACTGGTTGATGATGTGGCAGGTTGTACGGATTTCCGTGATTTACGTTGGCAGCTTTTAGGCTTTGCTTTTGGACTAGATGCTTTTAAGTTTGAAGGCTTTTCACTGTAATTGCTTTTTAGGCCAAGGGCCTTTAAATATGAGGTTAGCGCTCATTCTCTGGCTTGCTTCTTGGCGAAGGTGTAGAGTCTAGAGTACCGGCTTGTACTATGTTGATGCAATGTAATGAAATACCGAAAGGGGCGCCAAGGTTTGGGGCCAATACTCTCTGGGGTGAAATTCTGCCACCCCATGTCGCGTGTCGTCTCTCTCTCTTTCAGTTCAGTTGTTATTGAAGTGCTAAAAGCGTGTTCAGTCTGTTCTTTTCTATTGGCATGTGGTGCCCGCCTTGTGACAGATTACGCCTGCAAAACAAACGGAAGCAGACACTGACTGTTAGTACTGACGCACTAGAAACACACATCTAGCACATGTACCAATCGAGAGTCACATCATACGACATCACAGGACATCACTTAACATCACAGGACATCACATGACAAATCACATTCAACGTTCATTCGGATCTTAGACCATGATTTATCGGCAACGCAATTAGCAATCGCATCTAGATCCACTCAGGACCTCATAGATGCCCGATTGACTAATCCCTATTGTAACCATGTCTATTGAGATCATTCAGACCGAAATGCTGCAGTCATTTCGTCTATCAGTTCCTGCACTTAAACAAGTCAAGAACAAGTCAGTATCATATTATCGGGAATTCCATTTCATAAAGTCATTAGAGTAGAATACTGTCAGCTCTCAGTCTCTCTGAAGCTCAAAGAGACAATAGTGACTCTAGTATCAAAACTTGAGGCATCTGTTGACAAAGGAGCGGAGTAACTCCCCTCTTGTGCATACCCATTGTACCAAATTTCCGGCCAAGCTGAATTTGGGGTTCCAATTGGAATAGACTATGCTAAACCAAAAGCTTCAAGGTAAATGTTAGGATTCTAGGTGTTAATCCTTATTTAAGTACTTAAAAACTCATGATTAAGACATGAGAAACTTGAACTGAACTTAGAAACAAGACTCAGAAGACTTTGTGTTTGATTGATTGACGACTTGTTGAAAATTGAGTACAATAGGCTCTTTATATAGGAGACAAAGAGACACTAGTGAAAAGGCATGTCTCATGGTGAAGAGACATGACTTAAGACGTAAAGACACATCCTTTCAGCGAAGAGCTGTAACTATTGGGCGAAGAGTCGCACCCGTAGAGCGAAGGGGTGTGACCAGTCGTCGAAGGAGTGTGGCTTTTGGTGAAGAGGTATGTCTCTAGAGCGAAGAGTCGTGACCATCCAAGCGTAGGGGTTCTCCTTGGCATGGCACTTCGCGTATCTGCAACTAGGAGTAGATGTAATATTGCAACATAGTCACAATCGTGACATTCCCTCCCTCTTTAAATAAAACCCAGGGTAGTTGTAGAAACTCCGGGAGAAGTAAATGTATTGTTGTTGTGCTTCTGCATCGAAAGCTCTTTCTGTTAAGTCCCATTTCACGGCACTGTTATTGACCATGATTATTTTGCCAAATTGAAAATTGATCATATCTAACTTGATAAGTGTCTTTGTCAAAGTCATTTGTAACTTTGAGCTTTGTCCAATAAAAGATTGAATCTGTATCTGCTTCGAGTGAAATTATTGGTAAACTGACTTGAGTTTTCTGTTGAGTGATGACCACTGGTTGGAAATCTGTAAGGTTTTCCATTGGTTTGTCTGCACAGTAAAATCCTCCTGAAGGGATGTTGTAGACTGAGACAGAGTAGTGTTTTGAGGTATATCCATCAGTGAAGGTTTATCTGTGGGTGTCCAAATATTCAATTGCAGCGAGACTGAAGTCGTGCTGCAAGATTCTGTATCTGTTTTGTCCTTTGCACCATTGAAGGTAAGGAGTGGAATCTTCAAAGTTTGAAGAACTATCATTCACATAGCATCTGGTATCTGTTTAGAGACAAAGATTGTATTCTGCAAGGGCGGTGACGAGGCGAAATTTCCTGCCTGGGTCATGGCCAAAGGAGTTATGTGCTTGCTGGTTGTCACATGAAAAATGAAATCTTCTGAATCTTCAATTGTTTCAGTGGGTATTAAGGCTTTCCAATTGAGAAGGGGGAGGTCGAGGGAGTTGTTGCCTCTTAGACCTTTGAATGATCCTCTTACACAAGGAAAGGATCAATAAATCTTTGACTTGACCACGATCAGTTGACCACGATCAGATAAGAAAGACTTAAATGTAGGGCATGGCTCGCGAGGGGGAACTTGTCCGGCGTCGCGGCATTCACGACCGAGTACTCGACTAGGGTCGGATATATGTGCCACTAAGTAAGCCCATCTTGATATTGCTGATGATCTGTTGGAAGCTTCATGTTGCTGCTTTTGTTGCTGACGATTTGCATAAGAAGTTGGTTGCTAAGAACTTTAACATTTCCAAGAATATTCATGCTGAGACTTTTGCTGCTCGCACGAAGGTACTTTGTGTCTAGTTGTCGCTGAGAAACCATGCTTTGGGTGAGAAAATTTGAGTTCCAAAGGCTTTTGTTTGAGTGGTTCTTTCTGGTCGACCACTGAAGCTTCGGAAAAAGATGGCGGAGAAGCAACATTAATTGTTCGAGAAGCAGTAGGACGACTCCGAGAAGCGGTTTGCATTTGCATATGATCCAAGCGAGAGTGAATCGATGCAAGGCTTGATGAAATTGTTGCCATCTCCTTTTTGAAAACTGCTATCGGATCTTTGGTAATATATTGTCGTCGCCATCTTGTCTCCATCGCCGATTATTTAACAATAGCTACTGGGAGAAGAGAGTGTGCTGAACCATTGTTGGGTTGTGCTCGTCTGCAAATCAGGCACCAAGGGGGTAGAGAAACCATGTTGTGGGCTAAGGTGGGTGATTGCCAATATCCGGGGTACTGGGACTTGCAAATCTGCTGAACCCACGCTGGGTTTTGTTTTCCAGATTCGTTGCTGCCACAAAAGCTTACGCTGGCTGAATTCGTGGGGATGCTGAATTTTCCTTACGCTGCCTTCTTTTTATGGAAGCGCTGGCTGGATTGTACGCTTTTGTTAAACGCTGGTTGGCTGACGTTGTTTTTAAAACTTTTGGTACCAAGAGGGTGTCCACTTGCAACTATTGGGCGGCCGGCCAAACCCTTTAATAAATTAATGGGTGGCCAGTTAAAAACTCCAACGCTGGTTGATTTAATAAAAAACGTTACGCTGCTGCCTTGCCTTGCGTAGAATTATTTGCCGCTTGATGAATTGCTGGCGCTTGGAGATTCCAACCCTTGGAGAATCTGGCTGCCGCTTGAAGATTGCAACGCTTGGGAGAAGATGCGATGCGAGTAGTCTCCAACGAAATGCAACCGAGTGATTCAGCCAGCCTGGGTCGACACCAGCATGCAAGGGGGAATCTGCAGCCACCACTCCATCTCTTTCCGGGTAAGCAATTGCTCGCAAATCAGCCACCAAAGGGTGCGTGCGTGTTTGGATGAGATTGCGGGAGAGGGTTACATCAGGGGGTTAAACACCGGCATCGCAATCTGCAATCCATCTTTCTTCTGCTTCCATGCAACCCTGGGAAGGGCGGGAGAGGGTAGCGGCGAGGGTGAGAGGCTCACAACCTTCGGGTCCTGGGAAAATTTTGTGTTGTGATACCATTGCAAGGATTCTAGGTGTTAATCCTTAATTAAGTACTTAAACTCATGATTAAGACTAGAAACTTGAACTGAACTTAGAAACAAGACACAAAAGACTCTGTGTTTGATTGATTGATGACTTGTTGAAAACTGAGTACAACAGGCTCCTTATATAGGAGATGAAGAGACACTAGTGAAAAGGCATGTCTCATGGTGAAGAGACATGACTTTCGGGGTAAAGACACATCCTTTCAGCAAAGAGCTGCAATCATTGGGCGAAGCTTCGCAACCGTAGAGCGAAGAGGTGTGACCAGTCGTCGAAGGAGTATGGCTTTTGGCGAAGAGGTATGTCTCTAGAGCGAAGAGTCGTGACCATCCAAGCGTAGGGGTTCTCCTTGGCATGGCACTTCGTGTATCTGCAACTAGGAGTAGATGTAATACTGCAACATAGTCACAATCGTGACAGTAAAGTTTCACAATCTGAGGAGTATCTGCTAGGTCCTCCTCCTCCATCCACTTCGCATCCAATGCAGGACAGTTCTTGAGTTTAACCAAGAACCGCCTTCTCACTTTACCCTAAATCTTCTTGTCCTTATGTGCCAATATTTGTTCTGGAACAAGGATCTCCTCGTTTTCTTCTACTTCGGGTTGCTCATCAGGCTCCCCATCTTCGAGCACATCGCCTTTAAAAGGCCTTAGGAGACTCATATGAAAAGCATTGTGAATCCTCCAAGTTTCGGCTAGCTTGAGTCGGAAGGAGACATCATTTATCTTTTCGGAGATCTGGAAAGGTCCTTAGTAGCGCATATTAAGCTTTGGAAAAAGCCTCTCCTTTCCCTTTTTCTTTCTTAGGTGTACCTTCTATAAACGTAAGAGCACCCAATTGTTCTCCTTCAATTTTAAATCGCGACGATGGCGATCCGCTGCCTTTTTTTGTCTTTCTTGAGATTTTTGCAAAGCCTCGCAGACCTTGGCAAAAGCCATGTCCAAGTCGCGGGTGTAATTATCGGCTTCAAAAATCTCATCTTTCGTGCTTAGGAAGGGTGGAACCTTCGTAGCACCCTCAATAATCTCAAATGGCGCCTTCCCCCTCGAAGAGTGTATCGTGTTATTGTAGGCAAATTCCACCAAAGGTAAATACTTTTCCCATTGCGTCTTTTGATCCGAGATGTAAGACTTCAATAAATCTAGTACCATTGAATTGGCAATCTCTGATTGCCCGTCAGTCTGATGATGAGAACTGCAACCGCGTGCCAATGTTTTCCCAAATAGCCTTCCAAAACAAACTCGTAAATTTGGGGTCCCTGTCGGAGACAATCGTCCCGGGAATGCCATGCACTCTGAAGATCTGGGCCACAAACAGTCTCGGTTAGTTATCTAGCTTGATTGTTTTCTTCACTGGAATGAAATGAGCCTGCTTGCTAAATATGTCAATAATAGTCCAGATACCATTGTGACCACTCGGTGTTCTCGAGAGATCAAAAATGAAATCCATTGTAATACTTTCCCAGGAGCAGGTGGGTATGAGCAAAGGCTGTAACAATCCCTGTGCTTTATGCATGTAAAACTTTACCTTCTGGCATACCAAGCAACTGCGCACAAACTCGTCCACATCCTTCTTGAGTGTCGGCCAAAAGAAGTATCTCTCTACCCCTTTCAAGGTGGTAGCAATGCCGCGGTGACCTGTGAAAGGTGGGCAGTGGCATTCGGTCATAACCTTTTCCCTCAACAACTGTGTAAGGCACAACATGGTTTTCCTCATCAAGTAGCCATCCCGAATGGAATATCCCGCTACTGTCTCCCCATCCCGTATCCGCTAGAAAATGTCTGCAAAATCTGTATCTGTGGCATATTGATCGACCATATCCTCGAAGCTCCTATGGTGTATCGCGGAAATAGCTAGAACTAACGGCTTCCAAGACAAAGCATCTACCACCAAATTCTTATGTCTCTGCACATGGACAATCTGGAAGTGAAACTGTGACAAGACGTTCGCCCACCGCATCTGCTTTTCCGATAGCTGCTTTTGTGACCAGAAGCAGCGTAAACTCTGATGGTCTGTAAAGACAGTAAAATCTGCTCCGAGTAGGTGTTGCCGTCACTGAGTAAGAGCATGGATAACCGCCAAAAGCTCTTTCTCATAAATCTGTGTTGTCAATTCCGGCCTTGAGAACAATCGGCTCTCGTAAGCAATGACATGGCCTTCTTGCATTAGAATCGCAGCCAGACTACGACCTCAAGCATCACAATATACTTCAAATGACTTTTGCAAGTCCGGCAAAGTCAAAATTGGTCCTGTAGTCAATTTCTCTTTCAATGTCTGAAAGGCAGTCACCTCTGTGGGTCCCCACGAGAAAGGGACTCCTTTCTGTGTCAAAATATGCAAAGGAGAAGCACCCTCTGCAAACTTTCTAATGAACCGTCTATGGTACGAACACAAGTCCAAGAAGCTTCGAACTTCATGGACATTCTTTAAATCGGGCCAATCACGGATAGTCTCTATCCTGGCCCGGTCCATCTGCACTCCTGCTGCTGCTGACACAATATGTCCCAAAAAGTGTATCTCTAGTAGGAAAAAATTACTTTTCTTCGCATTAATCACCAACTTGTGATCTCGTAATGTCTAAAAGACTTAAAGCAGATGTTCTCTATGTTCTGCCTCACCCTTGGAGAAAACAATGATGTCGTCAAAGAAAGTGCCAACAAATAGTCTGTACTTTCGGAAAATCTTGTCCATCATCCGGTTAAATGTTGCAGGAGCATTGGTTAGGCCAAAAGGCATCACCAAAAACTCAAATAACCTAAAAGTCATCCAAAAGGCTGTCTTGTAGATGACTAGGCTGGACAAGACCCTTTTCCAAGAGGTCTTTCAGTTGGTTCATAATTTCTTCGTTCTGGGCTCGGCTCACACGTGAAGGTGGCCGGTTCGGTGATGTGCTTCCAGGTTTCAGATCAATGGTATGATCCTCAGGACGAGCGGGTGGTAACTCACCTGCCAGGCCCTCTGAAAAGCAATCGGCATGAGTGTGGAGAAAATCTTGGCGTTCATTATCAAGTTCAGACATATTTGTCCTATTCTCATCATTCATCTCTCTCAAGAAGATCGAGTAAACAAGCAGATTGGATTTCATTAATTTTGAAATGGCTGTAGCCGATACGATAGGGACAGACTCACCCTTAAGTTTTACATCAAGTACAATGGTTTTGCTCTTCTCTGTGGTCAAAGTCGCTTTTCTTGCCTGATAGTCGACTACGACGTTGTTCTTGTGTTACTAGGGAATTCCCAAGAGGACATCACAACCTTCCAAAGGCATTATGTAAGAGTCCTCATGCCCCAAATACCCCTGACAATGCAACTAAAGTTTGCCAATGACAGGTGTAATGGCTACGTCCCTGCCGGGTGCCGCTAGAACTGCCTCTGCTAGCGGTCCCATTCGATCAGGTGTGATCTCGAACCGCGCCGCCAATTCAGGTGAAATGAAGTTGGGCTTGGCTCCTCCATCAAAGAAAAACAGGGCCTCTTGGTCTTTGACTTTGCCCCAAGCTCGACAAAGTTCTGTACCCTCATCAATCGTGTTTGGGTCAGTACCCATGCAATCTGGAACCAGTCCTGCTTTCATCTTGCCTTTTCGTCCACGTTCCTCAGCTGCTCTTGAACCTTCAGGCCTGTCTTCGTCCTTGTCGTTCTGTTCTTTCAGTGCGTTTTTAGGGCACTTCGCGGAGATATGCCCAGTTTCCCCGCATCCGAAGCAGTTCCCCTCTTTGATGTAGAGAGCTCTCTGGGAAAGAGTAAGCTTGGGTCGTGCATCCTTTTCTTTCTTTTCTGGGTCACTTTTCTTCTTTCTACTTTCATTGTTCGAAGTCTGTTCATTCCTTTATGTCATGATTTCATCTGTGGGGTAGGTCGAATTGCCTGAATGAATGGCAAAACCCCATTTTGCATGACTCATCAATTCGTGAATGGAATCCGACTTTTGTTCTAAGCAGTGATCTCGGATCTTTGTAGGAAGTCCCAAGTTAAACTGCTCAATTTGTTCTTTGAACGAGATCTTCTTAAATGAAGAGGTTGGTAGAAAAGAGCTCCAGAATCTCTCGCAATATGCGTCCTAAGTATCCTTCTTGGTCATCCGAAGATAGTTCCAAGCAATTCGTATGTCGCGTTCGGACTCTCGAGTCAGCCAAGAAGAAATAAAAAGCCTTTTAAATTTCAGCCATTTAACTAGCGCTTTCCTGTTCAATAGAAGTGTGGACCACCAAGTTTGAGCATTTCCCCTGAAGTAGGAAGTAGCCCTCTGAATCTTGGAGTGCTCTGGGTAACGCCCTTCAGAGAAAGCTATGTCAAATTGCTGTATGAAGGCCAAAGCCCTCAAAGCATCTCAAAAACTAGAAAACGTGTTAAATTTAATTGACTGTCCACCTTCTTTGAACTCTCGGGCTTTCTTGCTTTTATCTTCCAGAAAGTCATATTGGTTGGTTTTGTAAAAATTCTTCTTCTTTGCATAGAACCTGCGGTCGTCGGAGTGCGAACTATCTGAAGACGAGACCTCTCTAGAACTGTCCGAAACTGGATGAGAGTTAGACTTCTTTGCCTTTTTCTTGCCCTTTTGCTTTTTGCTTCGCTTTTTGCCTTTTCTATCTTCTTCGCTCAAATCGGAAGAGCTAGAAGAACTCGAAGAAGAAGAAGAAGAAGAACTAGGTAATCCTTCAAACCGCACACGCTTCTACTTCTTGGCCGAGGCAAAAGTAGACTGACGCCCAAATAACCCGGGAAGTCAGTTCCTTCCTTCTGCTTTTTGTGGTGCTTTTCTACTTCGTTCTGCGCGTCAAAAAGGTGAGAAATCCGTGCATCAACCACCTCTTCTAATCCCTTCTCAGTAAACATCCTTGGGGTAGGAGGTTTCTTGAGTACTGGTTTGGGGGGTGGCTATGCCTCGTCGAAGGAGGTCTGAGTCAGATATTTTGCAAATTTCGGGTCCTTCGCAAAATTTAGGATCATCTTTCCTGCGTCGTCAATGAGTTGTCGACGCTCCGTCTCTTCAAGCTCCGTCGGAGTAGGCCAAGGCAGGCCGTACTCGGGTGAATCTTCTTAGTGATCTCCTCCCGCATCTCTAGATGCAGAGGGAGTCGACTTATCTCTGTCTGAAGCCATAAGTGTCGCCTAAGAAGGATCGGATTTCCCGGTAGAAGAGAAATCGGCCGCGCTGTGATACCACTGTAACAGACTTGGACACTCCAGTCGAGATTCTACCGCAACACCACAAGAATTCACTTCAAAACAGTTCACAATTCACAATTGATTCGACACTGGGGACACTGCCCCGGCGGAGTTCCGTGCCTAGAGATATTGGCCCCAAAGATTGGCGCCCCTTTCGGTATTTCTTTTTGTATGAATTTGCAACTCAAAGTACAAGCGAGTGGTCGGGACTCACTCTCAGACTCTGCATCTAGATGCTCTAAGAATTGAGAGCCCAAACCACTAATAAATAGGTTTACAAGGGATGCTAAAAGCAGAGCCCAAAAGCTTCAAAATCAAAAGCCTCTCTCTCTCTCTCTCTCTCTCTCTCTCTCTCTCTCTCTCTCTCTGTGCAGGCTCCCCCGGCCCCCGCCCCCCCTGCCTTCGCCTGCTGCCTCTGCTCGCGCACCTCCCTCACGCCTGTTGGCTGCCCATGCTCCAGCTGCAGGCTCGCGCGCTTTGCACCCTTCGCCCCCCGTCCGCTGCCTCTGCACCCACGCTCCTGCGCGCTGCTCCCATCGGAAGCCCCCGCGCTGCTGTGCCCGCATGCAGCCCCCCCCCCCCCCCCCCCCCCCCCCCCCCCCCCTTTTTCCCCCCCTTTTTTTCTTCTATGCGTAGCATGTCTCCGCCTCTACTACGCGTAGCATGCCCCCCTTTTTTTCTCTTTTAAACGTAGGATGACCTTCTACGCGTAGGAAGTCTTTTTTTTTTTTGGAACCCCTCCCCCTCCCCTCCCCAACTCTCTCTACCATACCTTTACCCCCCCCCCCCCCCCTCGGGCCCCTACCGCCTCACGCTCCACCACCCGCCGCGCCCGTCGTTAATGTGGGTGCACACGCACACCTGGTGACCCCCCCTTGCGGACGACCCCCCCACTCGCTCAACTGCCGCACCCGCTGCTAGGGTGGGTGCACACGTCATCTAACTCCCTTGCGGACGGCGATCAAGCATGAGGAAGAAAAACGATAAAGCCGACCCCCTGGAGGATGCCATTCAAAAATGCAAAGAGGAAATGACGGAGACCGTTACCAAGTTGAATCGCAATCTCTGGGGCTTAATAAACATACTCGAAGGACGCGTGCTGATCCAAGAGAACAAGATAAGCACGTTGGAAGACCGAGTGACGGCCCAAGAGGAAGAGATCGCGTCACTCAAGAAAGATCTCGCCGAAGCACGATCAAGAAACACAGTGGAAGAGGGCGAACTGCAACCCTCAATAATCGACGAAATCAACACGATCAAGGAACAAGTACGGGCCATCAAAGAGGGAGAAGAGCAGCACAAAGAAATGACGACTTCTTGGGTGGATGTTCTTACCAAAACTCAACAGAAGGCGCATGAAGCCGAGAAATGGATCAAGGTGGCCAAGAAAGGAAAAGGCAAGGAGATAACGCCCACGTCCACACCCAACAACATCATCAATCAGACACTAGAGGAGGAGCAGAGGAGAAGGGTGCGCGCTTTACATGTGAGAATTTGCGGTCTTAACGACAAAGGCAATGTGGACGAAGAAGTAAAAGAACTCACAACCTTGATGGGGATTCTTGAGCCGATGCACACAAGGGCATGGAGAGTGGGCAACATAAAGAGCAGTGGAGAAACCTCAAAAGAAAGAGCACTCATCCTCCGTTTTCCCTCCATGGAAGCAAAGAAGTCAGTCTTGAAGAAAAGACCAACTCTTAAAGAGACTGGCATCTTTCTTGGGGACGATCTCACCCTCTCGCAGATTGCTCATATGCAGGAAGTAATGCCGGAGATTAGAGCGGCAAGAGGAAAAGGCAAGATCGCTTTTTACCGAGACGGGAAAGTGGTGATACTAGAGCGACGCTCCACATGACGGTGCGAGACTTATGGGACCACACTCAAAGTAGCTGCCTGGAACTGCAATGGATCTATGCGTCTTGATGTGGGGGCTTTTGAGGATAGCTTTACTGGAAGAGACATCATCTTTTACTCTGAGACACACCAGGCCCCTGGGCAATCCATGCCTCACATCAGCGGATACATGTGGGAGACAGCCTATAGACAGGAGACACGCTCAGAGCACAGAGGGCGGGGCTCGGGAGGAGTGGTAGTGTTATTTAGAGAGGATCTGCAGCCACTGATACATATAGCCCGCAGGGACGAGCAAGCTAGATACATGTGGGTGAGACTGAAAGCAGAGACAGGCAGATACCTCTATGTAGCTATTTGCTACTTTCCCCCGAGTACATCAGTTTATGCATCACCCAGAGGACAGTCCCCTTTCTCTATTTTGGATGATGACATATGGGAGTTCTCCAGGGACGGTGACATTATCATCCTAGGGGACTTCAATGCTAGGACTGCCCATCACCAGGCAGTGTTTTATGATACTTTAGAGGAGATGCTAAGAGAACTAGATGTTGAAGAGACGGGCCTTTCCAGAATATCACATGATATGGAATATACTGAGTATGGGCGACACCTGATAGACATGGGCACTGCACATGGATTGGCCATCTTGAACGGCCTACAGAGATTTCTTGCAACGGGAGGATTTACATGCTTCCCACACAGACATGGAGCCAGCACAGTGGACTATGTCATGGCACAACCGAATCTCATCTCCAGTATCCAGGATCTCACAGTTGGGCCCAAACTGGTCGGGGTGGCAGTGGATCATGCTCTGGTGTCAATGACCATCTCCTTCCAGTTCAGTGTAGCACACAGGCCACGAGTAGCAGTCCCTACTCGCTACACATTCACATGGGAGACGGATTCTGTATACATGGACGGAATCTACAGACGCCTATGCACTGAGGACCCGGGGCGACCTCTGGAGGAGCTAACTAATATACTGACACAGACACTACATGAGGCAGCAGCAGAAGCCTACCCACACACCCAACCTGAGCAGAGCCGCCGATCGGGGAGCATGCCTCAGAACAGCTGGTATGACAAGGAGTGCCGCCAGACTAGAGCCAGACTTTAGAGGGAGGTGCTGTTGGGAGACGTCACTCACAGATAGTCACAAATTGACTTCCGACGCTTGGTGCGGCGAAAGAAGAGGGCTTTTTTGGCTCGACTCGAGCAAGATCTATATCAGCTATTCTTGAGTCAGGACTCGCGTGAGGCGTGGCGGCTCTTTCATGAGCAATCCCCCCCCCCCCCCCCCCCCCCCCCCCCCCTCCCCGGCTATTTCCTCCACAGAGACATGGGGTCAATACGCATCATCTTTGTACACAGTACCTGGACAGCCGCCCCTCCCCAACCCCCCCGATCCATGCCCACATGCATGTGGCTTTTTCACCGTTGAGATGGTGAAGAAAGCTATTGACAGGATGAAGACTGCGAGATGATCATGATGGCCTAGTCGCTGAGCATTTCATGCATGCCAAAGACCTACTAGCAGAGCTCCTAGCAGTTATGTTTAACCGGGCCATGTGTGAGGGCCTACAGGACACTTGGAGCCTATCTATGATCGTACCTATCTTCAAATCAGGAGACCCCATGGAGCCTGGGAATTATCGCACTATTATGATTGGGCACACACTGGCACGGTTGTATGCATGAATTCTTGAGCAACAACTGAGTAGATGGGCAGAGAGGGAAGGAATACGTGCAACTGGGTAGGCAGGATTCAGGAGAGGCTTCTCCACTCTTGACCATATCCTAACACTTAGGGCCATCATCGAGGAAGGCAGATCTCATAGGAGACGGATCGATTGTAGCTTTGTGGACTTCCGCAAAGCTTTTGACACGGTACCCATAGCTAGATTGATGCGCAGATTACAGGAAATGGGAGTACCCACAGAACTCATTTGGGGAATCATGGCATTGTACAGATCAGTAGTAGGGCATGTATGCACCCCGGAGGGACTTTCTACACCGGTTCACTCCACTATTGGGGTGAAGCAGGGCTGCCCGCTCTTTCCTACCCTTTTCGGTATGTATGTGGATGAGGTTTCTGACTACATTGACAGCGATGGGGATAAAGGTGCTCAGTTGGCAGGGACATGGATTCCACTTATGTTATATGCTGATGACATAGTGTTGATCTCCGAATCCCCAGAGGGAATGCAACGTCAATTGGATGCTTTGCACACGTTTACACACGAAAGTGGTTTGTCTGTCAACCTGGGTAAAACCAAGATTATGGTGTTTAACACGACCCCACAGTGGATCAGGAGGTCAGCACCTACATTCACATGCGGCCAGGAGACTGTGGAGTACAGAGACGCTTACACTTACCTTGGAGTGGTTTTTAGCGGACCTACATTCTCACTCAGAAGAGCAGCAGAGACCAGACTTACTAGAGCCCACGCAACATTGGGTAGATTGGAGAGGATGTTCGCAGGTTCAGTTTCAGGAGCTCCGGACGAAGCTCTGGCTCTTTGACACCTTGGTGGCTTCAGCACTGCTCTATGGAACCGAGATATGGGGACCTTCATTGGATCACCACGGGAGGCCGGGTCGCTCAGACGGATGGGGGAACATGGAGAAACCTCTCGTCTCTATGATCTCGCGGCTCATTAGAGCCAATGCATCAGTACCACGTGCCATTATCCGAGCAAAGCTAGCGGCCCCCCCACTTGTGGTGGGGGCGCTCACCAGATCAGTCTCCTTCATAAACGGCACATGGGAACTTCCTAGAGACAGATATGCTCGCATAGCACTTGAATCCTGTCGACAGTTAGCCATACAAGGAGATACAACATGCTGGTATGGGGAGATGACATCATGGTTTCGGGCACACGGGTTCAGCATAGACAGGCTGCCACCATTCCATTACTCACCGGATGCACCATCTCTCACTCTTACACAGTCAGAGATCACCAAGCTCATCCGCCAAGACCTAACCCAGCTAGACACTAGGAGGACATGGATACAACCAGCACAGGAATTGGGCACGAAGATGGCTTTCTACAGAGACCACCTTCTCTAGCTTATGGAAGATGGTTTTGTGGTGAGACCCAGATACATGGATACCCACTTGTCTCATGGGATACGTTGTGCTATTGGCCAGTTACGCACATCTTCTCACCAGTTGCGGATTGAGACTTGGAGGTACAACGGAGTACCAGCAGAGGACAGGACATGCCCCTTGTGTAACACAGAACCTGAGACAGAGCTACACTATACATGCCGCTGCCCCGTCTACTACTAGATACGAGGTCGCTTCCACTGCCTGTTCAGAGAGGGTTTTGGACCACTCTCAAGAGTCATGGGATACGAAGATCAGAGATGTCTGGGTTTGTTTTTACTCGAGCTGCACAGACACAGAGATAGCCTGATGAATGGCGAGGCTAGCTAGTCTCAAAGACGGATCACAGACTTCTTCAAAGCAGACACGGGACGGCCGCAAGAGCCACTCCCACAACAGAGCTCCCCCTCGTCTCACACCAGAGGCACACTGATTGACCGAGCGATTGAACTAGGGAAATCCAGGCGCCCACGACTGCGAAGAGCTACACAACATCGATGGGTTCTACGACAGAAAATTCGGAGACGCTGGCCAGGCATGCACGACGCCCAGTCAGACTACTAACCATGGAGGAAATTGATGAGATTCGCCAATGACCGATGGTAGATCTCTTGTGATTCAGCCATCCCAACAAGCCACCCAAGTTTTCCCGCTTAGTTTTATGCTTGGCTCACATCGACCAGCTTAGGCCCCCATAGTAGATATCTTTGTTTTGTAATGTTGTTAGGTTATTTTGTTACTCGGACTTTGTATCAGATCCACCACTTTGTAACTTTCGGGTCTCATAGGTCATTATGGCCTTTTGAAGACGTTAATATAACATTTCATCTCTCTCTCTCTCTCTCTCTCTCTCTCTCTCTCTCTCTCTCTCTCTCTCTCTCTCTCTCTTTCTCAAATTGCGTAGCCAAAAGAAGATGAAGCTGACGCAAACTGCCCTGCTTTATTCCGTACGCTGCTGCCACGTGTCAGCTCTGCGTTTTGCACCGGAATTCGTGGGCCTGTCCGTACGGCAGTGCCACGTCAGCATTCAGCCGGGTTTCGCGGGCCGTTTCCATGCCAGCACCGGGCAGCCATGTATGTGTACAGGGTGGCCACGTCACCAGTTTGTGACATTACGGGTCTCTCTTCTCCAGCTTGTTTTGAGACCCTTCACTGTCACTCGGTACCCTTACTCGTCTACTTGTCTTTGACTCTCGGGTTCTGGAGGGCCCCCGGCCTACGAGAGGCTCGTGAAGCGGGAAAGCCCCCTTGTGGACACATAGTCCTTAAAGAAGAAGAATGGAAGAGTGTGGCATGGGAATGTGCGAATGGGATTTGGGGGCGCTAATGGGTTTAAGGGGCTACGGATATGCACAAGTTAGGTTCACGGACATTCGGGTTCGAGAGCAGGGAATCAGAAAACAGCGAGCAGGAATACACAGGCCTTGGTGCTGCTGGTTAGCGCGCTGGGATTCAGGTCGCCCTATCGGGGGCTGGATTCTTCTTCGTCCAGCAGGGGCTGGTTGATGCTGCGTGCTGACCTTGAAAGGGGCCACGAGCTATATCCATACACGGCAGTCAACAGGAGCAGGTTTGGGGCTGCAGGGTGTTGGTCCCTCGCGCTCATTCGCTTTGAGCATAGGCGCCAGCAGGGGGCTGTGGCATAGATCCCTTGTGTTGAGGGTCAAGTGGAGTTTTCATTGCAGAGAGCAGATACGCAGCAGGTTGAGACTTTTGGGTGTGTTTGGAGAGCAGGTTTTGAGTGGGTCTCAGCTGAGCCAGAGCAGGCTTGTGTTCTCTTTGTATCACGGATGTAAGCAGCAGGCCTTTTGATCCGGGTTGACGAAACCCATTGTGATGTATGCTGTGGAGGATGGTATGAGTTAGAGGGTCTTAGATGCATCTTGTTTTGGTTGTGGAATCTTACTTGCGAGCTGGGTGTTGGTTATGCCACCTGGTCTATTCCGAGCCAGAGTGTGCTATTGCATTGTGAGGTCTTGAGGCCAAGTTCTGGTCTTTTGTGCGGGTCACGGAACCCCTATTTTGTATGTCAGTGGATGTATGAGCCATAGAGATCTGGACACTTATCTTTTGGTTTGTAGAGCCCGCATTGGCTCATCGAGTCGAGGTGGATATACCCTGGAGGGCTTGCATCTTATCATATTGCATTGGTTTTACTGGCCACTATAGACCCGACCATAGATTCGCTCCCGGGCTCGAGAGGAACCCTGTGTTCAGTGTCTTAGGTTCTTTGTGCGATGTATGCACGAGGGCCTTAACATTGGACAATCACCAGAATGAGCAAAACTGGTTCCTACCTAAAAAAGATTCGCTTTATGAAAATGATTTTCACACCTCTTTTTCCTTCTTTTTAAAGCCACTCGGCCCTCTCTCTCCTGAATGTAGTAGAAAAGCAGGGAGACACTCTGCTATTTCAGCTCTTCTGCCCACATTAAAGAGTGTCCTCTCTCTCTCTCTCTCATTCCTGGACCTCTCCAGGTGAAGATACCAGCTCACCTTCTCTCTAAGTTAAGTTCACCACCTCTCTCTGCTGTTGTAGAGCCTACTCCATGCCACAGCCAGAGCCTTTCCTGATGCTGCCATAATAGTGAAGTTCAGCTCCATCTTGAAGGTAAGTTTCTTCGAGTCAGTTTTGCTGCAATAGCTTGCTATTTTTCTTTGGTTGCAGCCTGTAGATGTCTTAGATAGAGCTGTAGATAATAGAGTAGAACCCAAAGGTAGTCCATTATAATTGATAGTGCAGATAGTTCTTGACTAAGAACTGCCGTTCACTTTACCTTTCTCTTTTCTTTCCTGGTGAGCCAGTATCTGTTCTAGAACGAGTGTCTCCTAGCTCTCTTGCCCTTCAGGTTGCTCCTCAGGCTCCCTGTCGACTGGCACCTCACCCTTGAAATTTTTCAACAGACTTGCATGAAAAGCATTGTGAATCTTCCGAGTTTTTGGCAACTTCAGTCTGAAGGATACATCATTTATCTTCTCTTGAATCCGGAAAGGGCCATAGTCATTCTTAGCTTTGGAAAAAAAAGCTGCTCCTTTCCTTTTCGTTTCCTTAGGCGTGCCTTCTCAAACCGTAAGAGCACCCAATCATCTTCCTTAGCTGCAAGTCACATCGAGTCTTGTCGGTTGCCCTCTTATGCCGTGCTTGAAACTTCTCAAGAGCCTTGTGTACCTTGGCAAAAGCAATGTTAAAAAATCTTATCTGGGTCTAGGGAATTCTCTTATCTACTAGCTGATTCCTTTTTTCCTTTCTTTCCTGGTGCCCAAGGACTTGTGGGTAGCGTCTTTCACTTTCTTTGTCCATTGGTACGTCAGTCTCAATCATCGGAACCCTAAGACGCATTATCATCTGATCCCTTTCTCTGAATCCTTTGATGAACTTGCGTCTGGTTTCTCTGATTCATTCTTTTCAATCTAGCATACTCTTCCCTTGTTGAGGTGGATACTATCTTGTCTGTAAGACAAGTCAATGAACCGGCATGCGTTCCAAATTGTTCCTTAGCATGTTGCTTAAGTCTCTGAATAGAGGTAGACTTTTGGTTCAGACAATATTTTTGAATCTCTTTTGGCAAACCACAACAAAACCGCTCAATCTGGTCTTTCAAAGTAATCTTCTGAAATGAAGACATTGGCAAATAATTATCCCAAAACCTCTGGCAGTAGTCATCCAATGTATCTTTCTCAGTCATTTTGAAGTGATGCCAAGCCGTGGTGACACTATTCATCTGATATCCAAGTTGGCATGAAAATTGTCTCGACTCATGAGCATTCTTCAAGTCAGGCTAATAACGAATAGTCTCAATTTTGGCCGGGTCCATCTTTACCTCTACTGTTGAGACGATATGTCCGAGGAAGTCTCTCAGGGGAAAAAAAATCGCTCTTTTTTGCATTTATAACCAAATTATGCTTCCACAGTGCCTGTAAAAACTCTTTGAAAATCCCAAAAGTCGTCCTGAAAGCTGTCTTGTAGACGTCTCCAGGAGCAATTCATCCTCGTAATATGGAAATCTGTCCTGGCTCATTGTTTCTTTATTTTTGCTTCGGCTAACTCTGTAAGGTGGCCGGTTCGGTGTTGTACTACGAGGAATCAATCATGTCATCTTCAGGACGTGAAGGAGGCAACTCGCCTGGTACGCCCTCAGAGAAACAGTCAGCCTCAACTTTCAGAAAATCTTGTCGTTCCTTTTTGAGGTCAGACATATTCGACTTTTTAGTTTTTTTTTTTTCATCAAGTACAACTCTTTGCCCTTCTCATTCGTCAAAGTCGCTTTCTTAGCCCGATAGTCACCACGACGTTGTTCTTGTGGTACCAAGGGATTCCTAGGAGGACATCACACCCTTCCAAAGTCATAATATAAAGGTCCTCGTGCCCTAAATACCCCTGACAATGCAAACTTCGGTTTGCCAATGACAGGTGTAATGGCAACATTCGGTCCGAGTGCCGCTAGAATCGCCTCCGCCTGTGGCCTTAGCCTATCGAGCGTAATTCCAAGTCGAGCCGTCAATAAAGTTGGCCTTAGCTCCTTCATCAAAGAAAATGAGGGCTTCTTGATCTTTCACTTTGCCCCATGTGCGGCATGATGAGCGCGCAGCAGTGTGTGCAAGTGATAGAGCACGCGGAGAAGTGCAGGGCTTGTGCCTTGGAGAGGTGGCGAAGGCCTGTAGAGGGGGAGCGCTAGAGAACGAAGAGAGAGAGAGAGAGAGAGAGAGAGAGAGAGAGAGAGAGAGAGAGAGAGAGAGAGAGAGAGAGAGAGAGGCACGATTCTCAGTAGGGGAATTTGAGAGAGTTATTTTTAGGCTCATCTCCTCCCTTTATTATAAAGTATAGGACCAATTTAAGTTAGTGGTCAAGTTCAATGTGAACTTGGCCAAAGGTTAGTAACCTTTAAAACTATACAGGGCCATTTGGGCCTTTAACCCAACAACCTCCCACTTAAAGGCATAAATGGCGCCTTTAAGCTACGTGACTCCCACCATTTGTATCATAGCTGATGTTGTGCTTTGGATAAGCACTTAGTGAGAGCATCTGCTGGATTTTGTGATGTATGGACCTTAACCAATGTAATAAGGCCATCCTCAAGCACTTCTCGAATGAAGGCGTACTAACCAAATAGCTTCTCTAGAAGCCTCAGTGGTTGAAATATATTCAGCCTTTGTAGTAGACAACGCAACGATCTTTTGCAATCTAGAACACCATGAAACAACACCTCCCGCAAGAGTAAACACATAGCCACTTGTGGATTTCCGTGTGTCCACATCACCAGCCATGTCAGAGCCACAAAATCCGTTCAACTCCAATGGTCCTTTACCATAGCAGAGGCATTTGTTTTTAGTCCCTTTCAAGTACCTCATAATGGACTTCACTGCATCCCAATGCAACCTGCCTGGATTAGCCATAAACCGGCTCACAACTCCCACTGCATGGGCTATGTCAGGCCTAGTAGCAACCATAGCATACATAAGTGAACGAAGCGTAAGGCACACTTTGCATATCATTGGCTTCTTCCTTTGACTTGGGACAATCATCCTTGGAGATTTTGACATATGGCTGTAATGGCACGCCAAGAGGCTTTGCTTCAGCCATGTTAAATCTGTCCAGCACCTTTTCGATGTACTGTTCTTGCGACAAATACAATATGCGTTGGTCCCTTTGCCTTCTAACAACACTTCAAATATATGTTCAGCTGCCCCAAGGTCTTTCATTGAAAATGCAGATTTCAGCTGCCCTTTAAGAGCATCAATAATGCTTCTTTTCTTTGCAGCTATCAACATATCATCCACATAGAGCACAAGAATGATAGGGCTGCCATCCTCATCACGTTTGGTATACAAACAATGGTCTGCATGGCTTCTTTTGTAACCATGTTTAAGCACGAAGCGATCAAACTTCTTGTACCATTGTCTACATGATTGTTTCAGCCCATACAAGCTT
Organism: Adiantum capillus-veneris; assembly: GCF_014529385.1. Taxonomy (NCBI): domain Eukaryota; kingdom Viridiplantae; phylum Streptophyta; class Polypodiopsida; order Polypodiales; family Pteridaceae; genus Adiantum; species Adiantum capillus-veneris. Next base: position 138,387,385 of record NC_140940.1, on the reverse strand, counting down.
CTATTGAGCATACATACCAAATGTTCCTTGCCAGGAATAACAAAGCCCTCGGGTTGCTTCATGTAAAGCTCTTCCTCCACATCACCATGCAAGAAAGCGGTATGTACATCCATTTGGTCCATTTCCAAATCAAGGGCAGCCACTATGGCAAACAATACACGCAAAGTGGTCATCTTCACAACAGGAGAGAACACTTTTTGAAAGTCTATGCCCTTGGTTTGAACATATCCCTTTGCAACTAGCCTTGCCTTATACTTGGGTTTTGCATCAACTGTCTTGATTTTATACACCCGTCTGTTAGGAATAGCCTTCCTTCCTTTGGGCAATTCCACCAAATCCCATGTATGATTAGCATGCAAAGCTTTAATCTCTTCCTGCATAGCAAGCTCCCACTTGTCGCTGTGCTCACATGTCTTTGCCTCTTTATACGTAAGAGGCTCTCCCTCATCTATCAACATAATGTAATGCAAAGAGAGATCATATCTACTCACAAGCCGTCGTGGACGAGTAGACCGCCTCACCCAATGATCCACATTATTCGGCAATGGGTTTACATCAGGTGGCATGATAAAATCATCAACAATGGGCTGCTGTACATCATTTTCAGCACCATTTTCAGCATTGTTTCGTGGCTGCAAATGCCCTTCAGGAGCCTCAATTTGCTGCCCAACATCTTCTGGCTCAAACACCACTGGATCATCTACATTTTCAGCCATATGTGGTGCATCCTGAGGGTCAAGAATAGGCCTTACAGGTAACTGGTCATGCTGAAATTTGACCCTTTTATGGTCATGCATTGAGGCACAATTGTTTTGAAGCAGCCTTGCCTCATTAAAAACAACATCCCGGCTGCGTATAACCCTTTTGAGCTGAGGTAACCAAATCTTGTAACCCATTTCGCCTTGTTCACCATATCCCATGAAAAGGCCTTTAATGGACTTTGCATCTAGTTTACTCCTCAACTCAGGTCTAACATGCACAAAAGCCTCGCAACCAAAAATGCGTAAGTGATTATATGAAGCAAGCTTGCTAGACCAAACCTCTTCAGGGATGTCACCTTTCAAAGACATGTGAGGGGATCGATTGCATATATGGACTGCAGTTTTCAAAGCTTCTCCCCAAAATCCATGAGAGAGATTAGTTGCGGACAACATGCATCTCACCCGCTCACAAAGTCTCCTATTGAATCTTTCAGCCACACCATTAGGAGAGGGGCTGTATGGCACAATAAGCTCTCTCTTAGTGCCCAAATTTTCACAAAATTTGTTAAATTCAGCACTTGTGAACTCCCCCCCATTGTCCGTACGCAAGCATTTTAGCTTTCTACCTGTTTGGGTGGTCACAAATGCATGAAATTTCTTAAACGCAGCGAAGGCTTATCCTTAGATTTAAGCAAATAAACCCAAATTTTCCTAGAATGATCATCAACAAAGGAGACAAAATAGCAGGCACCTCCCATAGACTTAGTAGGCATGCTACATACATCAGAATGTACAAGATCAAGCACACAAGATTTACGAGAGACACCGGAGTAATAAGAACGCTTTACTTGCTTGCCATATTGACATTCATTACAAAAGTCAAGCTTTATGCCTTTAGCATCAAGCTTGTTTAAAGTACGAAGCTTAGAAAGGCCCTTTTGGCTCATATGGCCAAGCCTCTTGTGCCACAACTCCATGTGAGAGTTAATTTCAACCAATGCAATAAACTTGCCCAACACGGCCTTTCCATGCATGTAGTAAAGTGTCCCTTTCTTTGTGCCCTTTACAATCAGCCTTGAGCCTTTAGTCATTTTCCATGATCCTCTCTCAAACAAGATGCTGTAACCAGGCATATCCATCTGACCAACAGAAAGTAGACTCTTTTTGATTCCCGGCACATATCTAACATCATGCAAGACAAGCTCATTTGTGCCCATCTATGGAGAGATGCACAGTGCCAATACCCTCAATGGAACATGCATGATTGTTTCCAAGGTATACATGGCCATGCTTGCCTGCATCAAAAGTAGAGAAACACTCCTTGATAGGAGTCACATGAAATGAAGCACCGGAATCAACTATCCAAGTCTGGGATAATGCATCATTGACAGTCAACAAAGCATCAATCTTATTGGTGATCTGCATGTCGTGTGAATGAACATTAAGAGAGGCATCAAGGTCATAAGCATCATCATTTGACAAAATGGCACACAAGATGTCCTCTACATCTGACAGCTCCTCAATCACAACACTAGAAGCCACATTGGCCTTCTCTTTGTCCTTTGAGCTATCCTTTGAATCTGTCTTGACTTCCTTCTTCTCTTTCTTTTTGTCTCCGCCATTCTTTTTCCGTTCTAACTCGGCTTTGTAGTACCTGCAATCAGGTTTCTTGTGACCTTTCCTGCCACACTGATAGCAAGTCACATCACCCTTGCGTTTGCTGGCATTTCTTCTTTCCTTACTCTTACTCTTACTCCTTTGTGCATAGACATTCTTCTTCTCTGTCTTGCCTCTAACCATGTTTGCAGAGCTGCCTCCCTCTCCACTTGCTTTCCTCCTGATTTCCTCATTCAAGATAGAACCCCTAACACCATCAAAGGTCAAATTGGGGTTATTCGAAAATGAAACCACCAATGTTTCCCATGAATAAGGTAAGGTCATAAGCAAGAAGATAGCTTTCAACTTATCATCAAAAGGAGGCAACCTGAATCCTGTAACTGCGACAAAGTACCTGCGAACAACGACAAGTGCTCTGCAGCGCTCTTGGACTCATCTAGTTGCATGCCAACAAGTTTTCACATCAAATGCACTTGGTTGACAGGCGTTGTATTCTCATACATCGCCTTTAACTTCTCCCACACATCAAAAGTAGTTGTGAAACCTTTCAAATCAATGACTGTCTCATCGGTCATGGCCATTTTAATGTATGTAACTGCCTTCTTGTTCAGGCTAACCCATGCTTCGTCCGTCATATTCTGTGGCTTTACCTGTTCAAGTGGCCTTTCACAATCCTTAAGAAATAGGATTCCCTGGATCCTGTCTTTCCAAAGGTCGAAACCTATTCCATCGAACCTCCTAATCTCGAAGAGATTCTTCACATCCGAAGAAGATGAGGCCATAGTTGCACGAATAAGAGGGCTAATACACTGAATTTTTGGGCAAAATGCACAAAAACTGGAGTATAACCTCACATGAGTGTGCACTACAGCTCCAAATGGTCACATGAGCAATTTGGGGCAAAATGGGTCGATTTAGGTACAAAAAACAATTTTTGAAATTTATGCGCAGGAAATTTCAGCGAGTGAATTTGTGCTCAAAAACAACAATTTTAGTTGTTTTTAGCCTCACAGAATATACGTAAGACTAATGCACAGCCCTTAGAAGAGCAAAAGCCCCAATTTGTAGCATCAAATTGCACAAAATTGAGCCACAAATGGTCATACATAGCCAAACCTTGTCAAATGTGCGTAGATTGCATCAATTTGCACTTTCCCCAATGTAAACGTATCAAAAATACACTTGTAAAAACCTACGTAAATCTGAAATTTGCTGAAAACACTTGTTTTGGGACCTGTTTTTCGGCAATTTCTGTGTTTTCGGGTAGCGGGGACCTAGCAAAGATTTTCCCACACCTTAATACATGATTTGCAAAACCTATATTTTGCTGTCATAACCTATAGTTTATTGATTTTGACCTAATTTCAGCCTGTTTTAGGTCATTTGACTTGCCGGGAGCCCTCTAGTGTCCGGGGACGAGTCCTTTGGCGATGAAATTGCAAAATTTCGCTTGAAAGTTGACCTCCTTGGTTGAAAATCAGTGTTTGCAGGTTTGGGAGCAAACCCTAATTTGGCTCTGATACCAGTTGATGAGCGTAGCAGTGTGTGCAAGTGATAGAGCACGAGGAGAAGTGTAGGGCTTGTGCCTTGGAGAGGTGGGGAAGGCCTGCAGAGGGGGAGCACTAGAGAACGAAGAGAGAGAGAGAGAGAGAGAGAGAGAGAGAGAGAGAGAGAGAGAGAGAGAGAGAGCACGATTCTTAGTAGGGGAATTTGACAGTGAGTTATTTTTAGGCTCATCTCTTCTCTTTATTATAAAGTATAGGACCAATTTAAGTTAGTGGCCAAGTTCACATTTGTGAACTTGGCCAAAGGTTAGTAACCTTTAAAACTATACACAAAAGAGAGCCATTTGGGCCTTTAACCCAACACAGCAAAGTTTTGTGCTTTTGTTCATTTGATTCGGGTTGGTCTCCATGCAATGTGGTACCAGTCCTGCTTTCATCTTTCCTTTTTTGCGCTCGGTTGCTGCTTTGTAACTTTCTGGCTTATCTTTTGGTGGTCCTTTGGTTTGTCTTTTGTTCAAGAGCTCTGTCAGCCTCTTCCTGTGAGCACGGGTTCTGCTTTTCTGCACTCGTCTGTCCTTTCAACTTTCCTCTCGACCTGAGAGGAGAAGCAATGGCCTCACGCCATCTCGAGTAAATCTCATCAATCGAGTAATCCTTTAGGTGTTTCACAAGTCTCGGATCTCCGGAGCACTTGATCAATCTTTTCACACGTGTCAACCTGCAATTGACGTTGATACTCTGCTCTGGCAAAATTTTCCACCAAGAATCTGTCCAAATCTTCATTCTTTTCTTCAATTACCGCGTCAGATTTTCAACTTTTCTTTTGCCTGCCCAGGTAAAGGTGTTATCTTTGTCAGATTCTCTGAGTTCCAATGAGTAATCTGGAATTCTTTATGGCTTATGCCCTGTAAGACGGAGCGATGAAGATAGGAGCGCGCCCGATGTGCGATGTAGTGGCTAATAACTCCGGGGTTGGGGCACAAAGATTCTTTATAAAAAACTTGTGTGCTGCAAAAAGAACCTCAGAAGCATCTCGTCCAAAAACCGCTCAAAAAGCAACTAGTTGAAATCTGTACAGCATGCCATGTCAGCAGCTGTCAGCGCAAACGTAAAAATCCGTATTGTCTGCCACGTTAGCAGTTGCTAATGCAAAACGCAGAAATCCGTATTGTCTGCCAAGTCAGCATGTTAGCGCAAATTTCGAAAAATCCGTACAGTTGTCCACATTAGCCTGTCCGTACAACACATTGCCACGTCATCATTTTCTGTCCGCAGGTGGTCATGCCACATCATCAAACTGTATGTCCGAGCAGGACCGCCATGTCATCAGTTTGTGACACTGAGTCTGGAGGTGTGGAAAAAGCAGAGTTAAACGTGACCTAGATTCGCCGGAAACTCACTCTTTTATACTTGTTTTTAAGCCTAAGGTTTAAAAACCTTCTAAAATGAGTATGAAAGGGGTCATATTTTATAACATTAAAATAGGCTAAAACCAACATGGAGCGTGGAGTTTTGGGACTGTAGCGCTACCTATTTGAGAGGGTTTTGACAGAGTACGCACACACACAAAGTTTCTTTCTCAACTCTCTACCATACTAGTGCGGTAATTCCCAGGCTCTGTAGGATCACCAAGTCTCAAGTAATCCCTCACACATGGCACGATTGAACAACACTGGTCTACCAGTGCTCTGCTACTAGACCATGATGATCATATGCCCTGCTGTTCCTCATCCTGTCAATGGCTCTCGAGAGATCTGGGAAAGGCTCTCCATGCTGCTAACAAACTTCAGATAAAAGTGAGCAAGGGTGGTCCGACATAGAACTGAGATGCCCTCGTTGGATATACCCAAGGTACACACAACTGCTACTGCTGCCGCCATCTGCTCTTGCACACGAGACCACTGACTCGGCCCTCACATGGGCACCAGCCAGAACATGCCCTGAGAACAAAGCACCACCGCATCTCGTCCTGGAAGATCCTCTACTATCCATGGACTGCACCAGCGGCTGAATACGTGCCCTCCATATGAGATCGCCAAGAGAAAGATGCCCCGAGGAAATAGGTGCTCCGATTCACATGCGACACCATCTTGCTGCTTCTGGAAGCTGCCAAAAATGCAAGCTGGGTGTCACCAAAAACGCAAGAGAAGACGACTGTCCGAAAAGGCAGATCCCTCCTCCCCAAGGCTCCTGCTGGGATGAAAACTGAGAAGTGACCCCTGATGCCTTCAGACCTATGCCCCCACGACTTGGTAATAAAACCAATTAAGTGGGAAAATACGAAGAGAAGGGGCTGAATAGCCCCGAGGGCTTTGGGAAGACCTGGGTATAAATATCCTAGGCCTGCAGAAGACACTATGGCCATGGAATAGAGCCAAAACCCAAGGTTACACATGGCTACACATGAGAAAACTACTTCACTATGGCCGGGCGGCGGGCATAGCCACAAAACAGCCCTCACTCCCTACTACCTGTCTCTGGGAGATACTGGGATTGACTGGACAAATCCTGAGATGCCATAGCTCTAATGAATGGCACACTAACTCCCTCCTTATCCACTTCAAGTATGTATGCCTCATATCCTTCTTTCGTCTGTTTCCTTTAAGTAGTACCAAGGAGCAGGATCTCCTCAGCTCTTGAATTGCAGGAGATGAACAGGGGAAAGAAGATTGTATGGTCATAATAGGGGAAAGAACAGCCTGAAACAATCTGCGAGGTACCTGAGCCTTTCATTGCAACTTCTCCATATTTTGATGTTGTAAAAACGTGTTTGCTCATCGGATTTGGCCAGCTAAATAAATTTGTCCCCAAAGTGTGTATATCCTCGCTGGAGAATTGCACACTATTATGTGTTTCAATCTGGGCAATGTCTTTGAGATTTGAATCTAGGTCTTTCACTCACGCACACATTCACCTTCATCATCAATCGTAGCCCAAAAATGTTTTATTTACAATATCCTAAACACATTAGGAATGTTATGGGGTTTGAGCAACACGATTTTGATATATCTGTTTGACTTTCTTTGCAGGGCGGCACGCATTGGACTCACTGGGCTTTAGTGCTAGAGGATGTTCTTGAAAGCCTCAAAGCCTTGTGATCTCTCTCTCTCTCACAGGTCTGGGCTATGTTACAGGTCTATCTTTGCCTCACCTGAAGGCGGTTAGCCTTTTTGCACTAAAATTCTTTACTCATATCCACTCATTTCATATATGGGGATAGTCACCTCAAGTTGATCGGTTAAATATTCTTTACCCATGTCCTTTCTTTCCATGCATGGTGCCATGATTATTTGATCTTTGTATCCACACCATACCCATGGATCTGCTATGTTTGAGGCCCTTTCTTTTTATGACGGAACTGTGCCTAGGAAAGTCCAGTATAAATGGGTGTAAGCTTTAAACAGTGGCACAAAATCTAAAGCCCCCACATAAATGGGGAAAGTTGACACTAGTTCAAGAAGGCAGAGAGGAAAGCTCTTGCATTGCTAATGAGATATTTGTGGGTCGATTCGAAGACTGTACTAGCGAGACTGTCGTCATAAGCTGGCTGGGGTTCCTAGAAAAGGTTAAGTGAAGGTGCTCGCACCCCATTTTGACCCTGTTTCTGTCAATTATTGTTTGAAAACTGTGGTAATGGTTAAGTACTAGTCACCACACTGATGAATTTTGTTTGAAAACTGTGGTAATGGTTAAGTACTGGTGAATTTTGTTGGCTGTCAAAGTCCAACGGTTCGTGTTCTTCATCAGTAGTTTTCATAGGCGACATTGACGCTTTGCGCAAGGTCTGATAAAAGGAATTTATGTTGTTTGGGGTTCAAGCTCTTTGTTTAAAAGATTTGAGCTATGTGCATTGAAGAGGAACTGGAGCAGTACAAAGTCTGTTTTATGATATGAACTGAAACATTTGTTCATCAACCCACTGATACGTGAAGACCCTGAATGTCTCTCACCACTCGTCAAGTGTGTGTGGCTTTGCAATATAGGTCTTACTGTCTTTCTGTATTTGTGTAGTTTAGTTCTTTCTCTATTGTGTAGTTTAGGCATGCTTTGTGAACAAGATTGATTTCACTTTGTTAAATGAATGAAGTATATTTAGCATGTCAAGCTCAATATGATTGGACTATTGCGTGTTCTTAAATAATCGCTGAGTTGTTTTACCATAATGCAATCATGAAGTATATGACACACCTTTGTTGAAGTACACAGTGGAGGCTATTGCTTACCATAATCAATGATAATGGATGGTAGTAAGAGATATTGAGTTCCTGTAGCATATGATGCAGCTCTAAAAGATTGAAGCTTGAATAGTTCAAAGGATCCTTTTCAAATTTGACAATATAATGGCATCGAAATTTTTATGTCAACTTCTGTCTCAACGACCTTGACTTGAAGAAGAGCTTCTATTGAAGCAGTCAAATTTGACAAAATGAATCAGACCAACAAAGCCCTCCTGGTTTTAGATATATATTTTTTTCCATCAATTATCGCATTTTTTTGTTGTCTTCTGTGTTCCTTGTGTGCTGTTTGCAGCAAGGTTCCTGAATCTTGTTAGGACCATCGTTCATTCCTTATGTCCATGTAACGGCTGCCACCCTGAAAAGAGGTCTTCGCTTATGGTGTGCACATGTGGTGCTGCTGAAGTCAGGCTGGTTGAGAGTGAATGAGCACTATTGCTTGTGCCCATGCATAAGCTCCTCGCCGGCCTTGGTGCCTTCCAAGAATGGTTTTTGTACTTGTCAGAGAGCCACTGTCCCCTGTGTCGCAGAGCTCATAGGCCATTAAGGTGAAGCCAATATTGGCCTCAAAAATTTGAGGGAGCGCCTTTTCTCTCAAGCAGGATTTGCATCATTGCTCCCACAAAATTCCTCGTGAGGCTCCTTTGGCTCTGCAGAGTAAGATGGTAGCATGGAGCACGTGGTAAGTTGTTCGTTGACTTTGTTGGGAAGTGTTGCCTTGCCGTTGAGAGAAATCACAAGCTTTTGGTGAGGACATTTCCACTCTGAAGTACCACTTTTCAAATTAAGAATAAGGAACTACTTTGAAGTGCTTGTTGATGGTCAAAGATGCACTAGCCATCTTGAAGCAAGACATGCTTACTGTCATTCGTTGAGAATTATTAAGCCAAATAATGTTTTAAGTTCGTTTGCTATTCTATTCTTGATTGTGCCTCAATGGAATTTCCACAAATAAAAAAAGAGTGGCTATTATCTCAAAGCATTAGTATGGCACCTCAATAAGCACAGCTTATCTTTAGGAATGTCATTGTAAGGATAATTCAATACAACTTTCCTCTTTGCCAATTCTCCTTATGAAGTGTTCATTTTAGCATGCGCCCATCAAAAGCATTGATTGACTAAGCCTAACTCCACATTGAAGCCATTGCTCTGAAACTTGGGTTGATGCAAGGTGTTGTTATCATGGCAAGCCAATAGACTTGCCCCCAATGGTAGAACGGTGCGATTGCCTACTTTGATGTGTTTTTAGTCTCAGATATTCGCTCCTTTGAGGGTGGTGAGTCCAAAATAAGATGCTCATATGTGTGGAAATACAACAATGTTTCCAAATGAACATTCTTTTTGTGTTAAGAACATGATGTCAAGTCTAGTTTGTTGGAATATTAGCAAATAATGTGCAACTCCAAGAACTTCCAGAAGTAGAGAAAGTAGCACAACAAATGCAGTCATAAAAAGGGAATCAATGACACGGGTTTTTGACAATGATAGTGAAAAGAGAAGAATGAAGCTAAAGATCTTATTAAAGTTGGGTTTTGCTCTCCCGAATGGATGATATGTCGTCTTTGATCCACTCCAAAGAGGCAAATGCTATTGAGATATGGATTGAATATTTCAAGACACACAATTGTCCTCTTGGTGAATTCATGGAGATTTCTCTTGGTGTAAGGACGCACAATTAAAGTCCCATTTCTTTCGATGGTTTATGAAGATTTCTCTTGATGATGTAAGGGCACACAACAGAAGTACAATTGCTCACAAAGTCTATCTAGAATGATGTTTAAGAAATAAAGTCCTTAGCTAAAACACAAGACACATCACATTCGAAATTTCAATAAAAAAATCTAGTTTCAAGAAATTGCTCTTTGGGCACCCTCTATGATTCCTATCTCTACAATGTATATCGGAAAAGTGTTTTGGTTAGAGATGGATATTGCCATTTTCATGTTCACAATTTTATGCCTTTTATTTGATTTTGGCATGGAGATGTCCTTCAATGCAAGTATCAAGAGAGATGATTTTTTTTTTTGTTTCTTTTTTGATTAATTTACAAGTGGGAAACCTCAAAGTGGGGAAAACCCGTAAGAAAGATCAGATAGAAAGGGAAGAGCACAAAAGTGTTCTGTAGTATGAAGGTTCTAAAGCATACATAGGAGAGTTGAAGGATATCCGGGGATATGTCCCCAACGTCAAGGAGCAAATTGTAAGGATTGCTCAAGTGAAATCTTGAAGGAAGGGAAGTGATTTGCATCATGCCGAAGCAACATTCAATAATCGTGTTTGTGCCACAAAGACCATAGAGAAGAAGATGGAAAATGGTTGGAAGAGAATGCAAAGACCATGGCGCATTACAATGGTCACCCAGCTAAGACTCATGTAGGAGAAGCATAAATGTTGTAGGCAAAAATGACAACTAAAGGTGTGTCCCATAAAGTCCAATCTGATGTGTTGCATCCATTGGCCAATGGTGGAATGGCTAGGAAAGTAGCCAGTATGTCCTCAAGTGCACTCCAAATCTGACGATAATGCACGTCCTAACCAAAACCTGTAGCTACTTGAGGAAAATGAAGCATATTCCTAGGCATGTCAACCACATTATCCACCATGCATATGCCACGACAAGAAAGGAAGTAGGCTTGGCGTGGCGGCCGGTCTACAAGAATAAGAGAGAATGCCCTACTCCTGTGAATGCTTTCCAAGTGGAGCAAACTTCCATCTAGTTGTTGTCTGCCATGCCATGAAAGGTGAGCCGTAACGGCTTTTCAGTAAATAGTAAACTAGAGGTAATTGAGCAACCAACAATATGACGAACCATCTTGCTAACACAATCTCCCAAAGGGACTTCTGCCTGTGACCAAAGGCGAAAGTGGTAACATGCTGACATAGTGAGGCAATCGTGACTGTCCATGGTTGAGATTGTTGCACAAGAGTATGTTATAACATGGCTTTCCTCACAAGAGTGTTGCAGCAAAGGTCCAAAATATTCACCCCCCCTCACAAAATGCTTCAGAGTGCAAAGTTTCTCCATTGATAACAAACAGAGCCCTTTCTTGCGAAAAATAGTGAGCCACAATGAGCGGTGTGAGGCCATGAAAGGTGAGCCATAACGGCTTTTCAGTAAATAGTAAACTAGAGGTAATTGAACAACCAACAATATGACGAACCATCTTGCTAACACAATCTCCCAAAGGGACGTCTGCCTGTGACCAAAGGCGAAAGTGGTAACATGCCGACATAGTAAGGCAATCGTGACTGTCCATGGTTGAGATTGTTGCACAAGAGTATGTTATAACATGGCTTTCCTTACAAGAGTGTTGCAGCAAAGGTCCAAAATATTCAACCCCCCCCCCCCCCCCCCCCCCCCCCCCCAAAAAAAAATGCTTCAGAGTGCAAAGTTTCTCCATTGATAACAAACAGAGCCCTTTCTTGCGAAAAATAGTGAGCCACAATGAGCGGTGTGAGGCGAGGACGAGACCAATGCAACAATAGTAAGTAGAAATGAAGATGGGCCATCATGATGCCTCGAACATTTAATAGCCATGTGGACAATTTCCAATATTGTAGTTTGAAGTTCAGGCGTTGCATAACCCATTCCATTTGCTGAGTATTAGGTTACCTTCTAGCCAATAGGATACCCCAAGTGTTTGACAATCACATGTGGATCAAGAATATCCCCGTGCCACAAAAGATGGTGCCTATTATGTGCATTAAGAGACGGGAGTTTGGACATTCGAAAATTGACCATAAGTCCTGATGTGGCAAGCCTAAATGTATCCAATGCTTGCATAATATCTCGCATGTTATCCTGGTTATTGTGAGGCATGAACAACGTGTCATCGCATAAGTCTGTCCAAGAAAGTCATTTCTAGAGGGTAATTGCAACATGTGAAGGTGACCAAGGGAAGTCAAATGATCCAAATGCAATAAAAAGGGTTGAGTGGCAATGGCATGCAATAAGGCATTGAGGGGGCAACCTTACCTAACAGAGCATCCAAGTGGTCAAGGGTCAATCAACTCACCATCAAGAAGGCCAACAAACTTACTATGAGAATACAAGAAATATACAACATTGGCTAACTTAGGATCGTATCCAAGGGCCCGCATTCTGTCGGCAATGAAATCCCACTGTACCTTATCAAAGGCCTTTTCAATGTCTAGTTGCATCACAAGCACATCTTGTTGGGCATATATGACATATTCCATTCAAAGTAACACATTAGCCATATTATCCATGATTCGACAACGAGGGATAAAGCCATACTAAGCCGGATGGATACCCATAGGAAGAGGCTCCTTGATGCGTTCACAATCATCTTAGCCGATATGTTATATATGACCGGCATGCCTTAATGACAAGTTCTGCTTAGTCCACACAACATTCATCATGTAGAGTAGAGGTTCTTTTAAGGGTTCCCAAAAGGAATAAAAAATTCCATAGTGAGCCCATACCAACCAGGGGAACACCATCGATCGAGAGCAAGTAACATTGAGTGCAACTCAGTTTTAGTAAAATCAACCTCCGTTGCTTGTGCATCTGGAGGCGAGAGAATTGAATGCACCGTAGATAACAAAATGTCGCTTGCATGCAATAGGATCTGCCCAAGCTTGCAATTCCACACCCAACATGTGTGAATGTCTTGTGTGGTGTTACCGGATAAAGCGCGTGCATTGTTAAAATCACCACACAAAGCATTTAAGAGCCATGAATAGAAAGACATGGCACACCATAAAGACACCTATTGCCCCGAGGCTATATGCACATAGACACCGCCAAATTCATAAATCTGGCCATTGATCATACATTGAACCACAATCCAACGACTTGCTGGATCATTGTACGCACGAACTGGATGCAGTTCATGCCTAACCATAATCAAAACACCTGAAATGCCTAAACCACGACATGGTATCTAGTAGCATGCAGAATACAAGCATTGCGCAGCAAACACATGCTGATTGTGGTCTTGCAAAAATAACAATGTCTACTTTACATGTATATACATAAGGCCAGGTTAATCTCAACTTATCAAGGCTACATAACCTACACACATTGTATGAAATGCATTTAACACAACTATGCATTGCACAGATATGTACAAAAGCAAAGGAAGGAGGGGACAACAAGGAAGAGGGTTTCACACTGCAGCTTTCACAACAGAAGGTACATAATTATGAGAGGAAGCTATGAACATTTTTTAAAGGTCTTCTTGGGGGTCACCTAAGGAGATCCTTCCTCCAAATCCACAATCTTCCCCTTACTCCTGGTCTCATGTGCACTTGCAAGCTTTCCCTTGCTCGAAGTATTTGGGAAACTATCGGATTTGATTTTGGTAAGAGCCCAAGGCAATACATGTGTGATCTGAGTACCAAAAAATAATGGGGATAATTCAAGAAACATATTGCAGACGTCAGTGTCATCTAGCAAGACTTAATGTAATCCTCTGGCACCAAAGAAGACACATCTGACTGCTTGGCGTTTAAGAAGGAAATCTACCCACTGGCCCACGTCTTGCGTAGTTGGCATCTTTTCCAAAAAGAAAAAATAACCGCATTGAGAGCAACTGTTCCACTAGGTCCATGAGGGATTGAATTGGAATGAGTACCTCAATGGTGGGTTCCTGACCCTCCAGGAATTCTGTGCATCCTCACGATCCTGTAATAATCAAGCTTGGATTTCATCCATTTTTGAGGACTCTACAGCCATATGTTCCCTGCATTTGTAAGAGCAGATAGTAGACGAAGTGGAATCCATCATACAACTCAAGGAAGAAGTTTTGAATACTGAGCACGTACATACTCTCTCTCTCTCTCTCTCTCTCTCTCTCTCTCTCTCTCTTCTTGCTATACAACACACACACACACACACACACACACACACACACACACACACACACACACACAACCTTAGTAATGTAAAGAAGAACCTGAGAACTCTCTCTACTTGTAGGATTTATTAACTTCATGACATACACAACTTAATATTGCCGGCTCTACCTAGCCTCATTCAAGGGTTTCTACTATGCATCAAGGATCCTACCTTCCACACGACCATCATTGAACGTGATATGTAGCTCCCTAATGATGAAGAGAGTTGTGAGCTCATGGTGCTTTCCCTTCTTGACATTCTTACTTAGTTGCGCTTGTATACCATAGAAAGTGAAGGTCCTACCATGGTGATGGCTAGGTTGATGGATATCATTGCTAACCTCTACACCATTCTTGAAAATGATACAAAGGAGTAGAAGGAATGGAGAGAGAACTCCCTTGCCATCATATGGTGGTTCATGCAATAACATTGGAAGAAACTAAGAAGTGATCTTCGTGACACAGAGGGAAAGAGGCACGTTCCCCTCAATACCAATTGTCCCCATTTGTGAATCCCTTTAGCAAGCTCATGCTTGTAAAATTGGATGTGGAGGTAGGAAAAAATGAGTTCTTGTGTCTCTAGCAACCTTGTTAATAAGACCTTGCACCCCAAAAGAGACCTACACCGATCCTTTTGTGCTTGATAGACTTTAAGAAGTCATGCTGTAGGAAACCCATCAAAAGGCTTAGAAATTTGGCAATTTTGCATTATTGGTTCCCATCAATGGAGGTATTCTACTTACCCTCCTTAATGATAATGACAAAGAAGCAACCAAGATAGGTTTGCAACATAATTTGATGACCAACTCCTCCAACATCATAGAACGCTACCTTATTGGCTGCCTTTTACTACGTCGTTCTTTGGGACAGAGAGATGCTTATAGATTTGGATTGTGTGATGGGAATCAAGCTAATAATTTCCCTTACCGATAGAGACCATAGCTACACCACCCAGCTGTAGAATATACATTGCCCACTTATTAAGTGCGGATGTGATTTTATTAGTGAAGAGGACTCATGCAAAGATGATAATCTACTATGATTTGATGATGCTCTTTGGTTAATCATACACAAAATTGGTACCTTTTTCCCTACTGAATCTACTAAGAAATTAACCTTGAAATTTTCAAAGTGGATTACTACATAGGGTCAAGAGGCAATCAAAGCCCTACTCATCCACTTTTTGTATAGGGAGAGGCTCAAGGTGTATGTAAAACATGCTTCCTTATTCTAGAAAGCACCACCTAAGTCCCCAAACAAGGATATAATCTAGGGGTAGAAAAGGAGGGCGCATGGACAAGAGTAGAGGCTTGCATAAGGCCAAGCCTTAGAACCCTACGTACTTAACCCATCCCTTTCATGGACACCAATGGCCTCATCATTTGTGTCATCTGCAAGCTACTCTAAGTCAAGAGATCGCCCAATATGCAAGACAAAACTCCATCCTTGACACCTCATTTACATCTTCATCCTTGAAGTTCTCAACATGTCTCACGTTCTAGGTTTGTTATTTCATGAGGATATGCACATAGCATTAAGAACTTGTTGTACTATTGACTGCATAGAGAAATTCATCGAGATGAAGTGGGAAGAAGGTTTTTGTTCTCATCACCCCCTAGTAAACCCTCTATATTCTATCATGTCTCTTACAAGAATGCATATATGTATCTAAACTCGCTTAGCAAGGTTTTTGAATTATTTCTTTTTGGACAAGACATACCTATTAAACATGTATGGGGTAAAATTCACTTTCCATGTACTTTTTGGAATTTATCAAGTAACTTTGTAATGCTAAAGCAATAATTTTTTAGTACAACTTATGAGTGTTTATGCTCTACAACTTATGTAGGATTCAATACTTTGTTGCAAGCATGTTCGATTTTGCATAGTGAGGTATTCTCACTCTTTTTAGCTGACATAAAGAAATGGATGCAAATATACCTCATCAAGGGAACATGGGACTTATCACCTGATCAATAACTTGATCATAGTATAGTTTTGATCATGCTCATGGCCAATACATCTCATTCAAAACTTTCCCCAACAAATGTTCCTTAGCCTTGACTACTAGGGTTCTCTAGAATTCTTTGGTAGCTATGAAAAAACCTGCTTCATTGCCTAGTATAGCCATGGATTTAACCCCCACACCCTCACTCCTAAACCTCGGACATGTGTGCCTCTATACTGCAGTAGATGGGCTAGATTCTTGATCAAGCCTCTAGTAGCACTATTGGCTATGTAGCATTACCCCTCTCACAAAAAGAGTTCTTGTCCTTTAAAATAAATGATGAAAATCTCTTGGTAATAGCACTACAATGTTCCAAGTAAATGCATCCTTGTCTTTATCGTTCCACTTTACTAGGACCTCTTTGTAAGCCATGTGCATGGTATGCCGATTCCTAAATCGAAGGATCTTTTTAGATTCACATGGAACTACTAGTGGCTCTACAAGCTCCACCAAGGCATTAGGAGACAAATTTTCTTGTGGGTGAAGGGACTTCTTCAATGTTGATTTGGAATAGTGGATGCATTTGAGAGGCTTATGATAACTCAAATTTGTAAGATACACCCCCAATTGTCTCAAGGAATTTGAATTGTCTAGAACATTGTGGGGAAAAATTAACACACTTATTTGTTTTCATGGTTTCAAAGGTAACGTGTATGTGCCTTTTGTTAGCATGCATCTTGGCATAGCACTGTGCACTACGAATGCTTTCTCTTGTTGCCTTTAACATGTCATTCATGTTTTCAAGGAAGTTCTTGAGAGACCAAATATTCTCCTTCTCAAACCTATGGCCATAGGAGACCTAGGGTAAAAACCATACATCAACATGAACGGCATGAAGCTTGTAACCTAATCTTTTGAGCTCTTGTAAGAAAATTTTGAATGTGGTAGATATTTC
The DNA here is from genome assembly GCF_014529385.1 of Adiantum capillus-veneris. Taxonomy (NCBI): domain Eukaryota; kingdom Viridiplantae; phylum Streptophyta; class Polypodiopsida; order Polypodiales; family Pteridaceae; genus Adiantum; species Adiantum capillus-veneris. The sequence continues at coordinate 138,370,562 of NC_140940.1, read as the reverse complement.
TCTCAGTTAGATTGTTTGTTGCTCACGTAAAAGTGCAACATACCCTCTAAAATCTTGTTGACTCTCTTTGTCTACCCATCAAAATGAAGATGAACAATGACACTTATACCGTGTCCAACTGTTTGAAGAATTTCCTTCAAAAGCGTTAACTTTCTATCTCTATCGGCCACTATATCTATGAGCATGCCATATAGCTTTTAGAGACGATCAACAAATAACTTAGCTACTTTTCAGACCCTTTCTACTAGGTATGAACTTTGATATTTTAGTTAGCCTATCCACCACTACCCAAACCAAATCAATTTCTTGTCTTGTCTTAGACAAATTTGTGGTAAAATCCATGGAAATAATTTTTCCATTTTCCTGAACCACCCCCACCCTTGAGACATTCATGTTTATTGACCAAAACATCTTCTTGCATTGCAACACAAAGTTCTAGATATCGTGGAGCAACTAGGCAAACAAAAGTGCCTCCTAACTCGTGCATGGTCTATTGTGACTTGCAACAAGAATGTGGTGCATGAAGTTACCAATAGCATGGAAAAAAACTCTACCCTTGTAGAGAAGGTACTTATCGTCTAAGGAGTAGTTGAAAAATCTCCCCCAGTTTATCACCCACCTTTGAAGCACTACTCAAAGGATGTGAACGGTTCACCCCTGAGCTCTCTAGCTCACTAACATTTGACTAGTTGGTCTTGACTAACACTTGCTTTTCATCTCATAGAGACTCCAAACGATCGGTCTAGATTAACACTCCACTTAAAGGAGGGTCATGCATGTTTTTGGCATTTTCATGACATGGAGTGGTTGTGCATAATGTCCTCTTGCCCTGAATGTGGTTCTGCACAATTTTGGATTTATGGTGATTCCCTTATGCTAAAGTTTGGAAGTTGGAAGCTTTTGTGCATTTTTTGATGATGTGAGCATGGTAAGGGTGATTTTTGATGTGTGCGGGGCTTCAAGGCCTTGATGCAACATATAGACAAGGTGCATGATTAAAAAAGGCAAAGTGGGATGGACTTTGGGCATGGAGATAATAAGCTATCTCCCTTTGCAAATTTTGGGAGTATTCAACATTTAGTGACATACACTTATCCTCTACAAGTCTAGTAAGTATCTTTTTTCCTTAATTTGAATTAATATTGGTCTCTTGCGATTGTTCTCTATACTCGGTCTCTTGAATTTGACGGTTTTGCTCACGACACTTGATGGAGGCCATGTTTCTTGCATCCAAGCTTGTGGTTGTGTCCCATATATTATGGGGAGTTACCTTGTCAAATTTGGTCGCCGTCAAAGTAGTTTTGAGGACCTAACTAAAAAATGATGCTCTGTAGTTGTTTGAGCCGATTTCTTGTGTTTGGGACACCAATCAAGCTTTTTTTTTGGTTCCACCCACGTACATTTCTTATGATAGCTAAGCGGAAGCCTTCTGCAAGATCAGAACTTGATTCCGACTATGGGCCAAATTTGAGCTTATTATCTATAGACCCCTCGACCCCAAGTCAAAGGTCATTTGGGTCTTTGGGAATGTTCTATAGGTTCTTGCTATGCCCCCTATCAAGTTTGGTTAGGTTTGGTGTATTGAGCTGGCCGCTACAATCATTTTTTCTCTCGTTGAATCTCGAGAAGGTTCTGCTACCCTAGGGGTTTTTTTGAACTACCCCGACCCTGAAAGTACATTCAAACATGCTCGTTAGTAGGTTAGGAACTCACCCCTCATGTCTCATGCGAGTCTGTATAGTGTGTTGACCTCTAGGAGTAGTAGAAACCCCGCGTGAAGTAGGCTATGAGTGCTCTCTCCAAGAAGGCATAGTACAAATGAGACTATTTTTGACCAACGTGGACTATACATACCTAGGCGTCCCAATTTAGTTTCTCTCAAACTCCCCAGTTAGTCCTATTAGACTATGAAGTATAATTTCCTTTCAAAAATTCCCTTGTTTGAAGACCGATTGCTCTGTTTTTTAGAATTTCACCAAATTAGGCCTCGCGAGCCCAATTTAGTTTTTTCGTCACTGTCGTCAAAACTAAACATGATTTAACATGCTTGTTCATCTCTTCTTCTTTATCACTAGTGTATCTTCCATTTCTTCATTCGAGCCTATTTACTATATTTTTTTATTTTTGACCCTTTTTATTAGAAAAATGAAAAGAAAAATAAGAGACTAATAAAAAAAATAAAAAACTAATCCAAAAAAAAAAACTAATCCAAAAATTATTCAAACACACATAAACACCATACTTGGCCATATTTTTGTGGATTTCTCCATTTTTATCACTAATTTGGTTAAAAATACGAAAAAAGAGTGAACATTATGAGAATTACAATGTTTTTGGCCTTTTCAACAATATTTACACTATTTGCACAGACCTAGGGATTAGCATATTGCAATGTGTTTGACTTTTTCAACAATATTTACACTATTTACAGAGACCTAGGGGTTATGGATTTGCAAAAAAATCACAAGTTAACATACAACTACTTCAAACATTGCCCTTTTTCTAGCTGATATCATTTCTTGGGTCTGCATTCAGAATGCTTTCCCCCTTCCCAATTAAAGTCCTCTGGGATGACAAGGTGTAGCCCAGGTAGTATAGTGCATGGGTATTCAAGTCGTGTCTATGCACAACCATGATTGGCTCTACCATGCTATCACTGTCAATGCAATTCAAAACACAATGCAGTGCAAGATGAGGGTCTTGAGCGGATGGCTCAAGGGTTTTTGATGTCAAAGCATTCAGTTGGTCGATTCTCTTCAAGAATAGATCTTGGATCAATTGTGCACGTTCCTTGATAGTCTTTGGCGAGAAACCATCTGTTTTCGATAGATCTAGTGGTAGAGAGATTGGTTGTTGCTGCAGTGGTTGCTAAATTTTTGGTACCCACTTGTAGACCACTTTACCTGGTGTGTTTGATTTTCGTGTAGCTTTAGGTAACCACTTGTATACCAACTTGGTTGGTTATACTTCTGCAGATTTCTTCTTTGGCACCCACACTCAGTCTGTCACAACTACTTGGACTTGTTTGGTCGGGGTTGTGGAGCTGGTTGTGGTGATTTCCATTGTTGAATCAACTGTTGCTTGGGAGTCCAAATCTGGTGAGGGTTGCTTTCTAGATGATCTTTTGGTACCCAAAACTACCTGGTTTCTTGCATGCCTGTGTTATGAGGATGGATGCTATGTCAAGTGATCGACATTGGTGCTAAATTGACATTTCCATTGGTCAACTTAGAAGCCCGTAGATCAACTTTCCATTCTTCTTTGCTATAATCAAACATTACTCGTGACTATCCACCCTTGAGTATTAACTCGAGAACTTTGTTATTCCAATCCTAGATAGCTTTGTACGTTTGCATCCATGGAACTCCTAGGACTATATCTTCATTCATATGCTCATAAAAAATGCAAACAAACATGTGCGGCATAGAAATCCATGCACGAAGATATTCAAACTGATCAAGCTCAATGTTAGAGTGAAATCTTTATAGTAGGGTTTGACTTTTGCTTTGCAATAATCTAATGGTTGGGTAGTTGCCTTCTTGTAGGTTGAATAGTTGACTGCATTTATCTTGGCACCTATGTCTATGAGTGCTTTGACTCTGAATCCATCTTTTAATGTTACTATTATTCTCAGACTTTTACCATATGTCGAGCAAGTATGTCCGAGCAAAGAGAAAACCAAGCAATCCCATCAAAGAAAGTACTAAAGCTATGAAAATAAGTTATTAATCTTCAATGTGTTAATGCAATAATTTTTATTCAGCCAAGAGGAGTGTAGGGAGTGGAATTAATATTATACTAGGTGTAGCTAATCCAACTACTGGGTCCACTTCAAAAGAAAACCTATTAATTTTGCAGATTCGATTCGAACAAAATCTCTCAACCTAAAGCAAAAGAGGATGGAGACCATTCCTACATTAAATTGCTCCATGCCCAGCTCTGTGCAGCATCTCTACCTACAACCGCCTACATCCTCTTATGCATGGTGATCCTCTCCCCCCTTCTCTGTGCATAGCCTGCCGATTATGCCCACACTATCGGGGTTTCCCCCAACTTGCCTGCGGCCTGCCCACCTTGGTTCTCCCGAGGGTAGGGAAAGGACCCTCATGAAAAGCAACTCCATCTCCCCTTCTCTCTCTTTGTTGCATGTGCCCGTGCTCTTCTACATGCTTTCCTACACACACAGTGCGTAGAGATCCAGCGACTGGACTGCAACGCAGGCCTGCCGTGCAAGGAAACGAGAGAGGGGGGGAGAGAGAGAGAGATATATATGCAGCTCCCAGCAAGTATCCCTTGTAGCAAAACGAGAGAGAGAGAGAGAGAGAGAGAGAGAGAGAGAGAGAGAGAGAGAGAGAGAGAGGCCGATGTGCGCCTCATAGCCTACTCTGCATCCACTGCGCCCCATCTCCCTGTGCCACTACGACGCAAAACGGCCCCCAAAGCCCTGCACGGCCTCTACCGGCTCGTCCAACTGTCACTCCCATGGAGGACTTCCTCTCTCTACGTCTTTGCCTCCCCCCCTCAGCTTGCTTCCTCGCACCTTCGCCTGCACAAATCATCAATTGTAACCGTCTCCAGCATAGAGACATAAGAGAGAGAGAGAGAGAGAGAGAGAGAGAGAGAGAGAGAGAGAGGGACATAGAGTGACAGTACTCCTGCACTCGAGGTCTTCGTTCCAAGATAGAGAAACATCGCCTGCCCAAAAATCTCCAAAATTTCTCTCTCTCTCTCTCTCTCTCTCTCCCACGTGCTGGCAATGCTTTACTTTTTTTCTTTCCTTCAACCACCCTTTTCTTCTTAACTCGCTGTGGGAATCTAAGTTGATTCTTCCTAATAAGACTAAAAAAGAACGTTTTGGGCACCTATTCCAACAATGTATGCAAGATATTTGGATTTTCCTATACGTGACGCTTAGCACTTTGAACAATGAAAATATCATGCTAATTTAACAACGTTTGCAACATATTTGAATTGTCCTAGAAGTGTTGCTACCACCTTGGACAGTTTCACGTTGTTAGATGGTATTGCATGGGTGATTGGCTCTCCAATTACTATGCGAGAAAATTGCTCTTGAAGAGCGGGCCGGCCTCCTTATTAATCCTAGCACAAACTCACTCTGGAATCTCTCTCTCCCCCCCCCCCCCCCCACAAAAAAAAAAACCCCACTCTACCATCCGAGACCAATGTTAATAAGTTTTTTTTTTCTCTTATAGCAAAACTCACAATTGTGAGTGGATTATGATTATATGGAGCAGCCCAAAAAATTACAAGGATTTGTCACGCTCATGTTAAGCCAATGTTTCATAAGTTTTTACTCAACTTAGTTGAGAGCTAGTTGAAAATCTAAGATTAGCCTATTTCAAATCGAGGTAAAAAGCAAAAGAGCTAGTCTTTTTTTCCTCTAAACTCACAATAATCATATATATATATATATATATATATATATATATATATATATATATTACGAAAACAAAAAAGTTACAATGAAATTCATGCTCCAACCGAGCCATGGCAATGTACCAACAACTGACCCACCATATCATCCAAACCACAAGAACCACTTCCATAATCTTGGAAATTTGAGAAATTCATTAGTAATTTTGATTGGCATCTTTTCTAGGAGAAAATCTCCCCTTCCCCCCCCCCCCCCCCCCCCCAAAAAAAAAGAACGCACAATCCTCCTTGTTAGCTAGTTTGTGCTATCTAATAGTGAAGAGGCCTTAAGTTTTCCTTCTCAATGGCTATTTGAAGTGGTGTCCGACAGGATTTGGTGTAGGGCTGAAGATGGTGCCTCGTTTGTTGTTTGGCGAGTCCTGTTTCATCGAGGTGGCCATGTGGGTTTGATGTGAGAGCTCTTCCTCCCTGGTGGCAACCCCCTTGCCTTGCAGTTCCTGGGCTTTGGTGATGGAGCTCTCGACTCCCTTAACTATTATCTATTATACATATAATTATAAATGGTTTATATATTAAAAAAGGCCCCACTTAAATAATGAGGTGAAAGATGTACATTGCATATTATTTTGATAATAAAAAATATATATATATATATACATTATATTATTCATTATACATACACAAGCTAAATTCACAACAGTTGGCGGTAAAAACCTTGTACTCTTTCTTCCACCTCTCTCTTCATTCACAAGGGATGGAGGTAGCTCTATAAAATTTATTATGTACAATTTTGACGTCCAATGAGTTGTAGTGTAGTGGTAGTGTTGTTGGTACATAGTTGTTGGATTCAATTCAATCCCACTGCTCCACGTTTCGTGCTGCAAAGTGGATGGTAGAACTACTCTTTTGAAGAGGGAAGGCTTGCTAAATTTTTTTTGTGTCCAAAGCAGTATAATTTTCTTTTGTGCAGGTGGACAAACTCCATGGTGAAGGCACATTCCTTTTGGAATGTCTTTCATCGGCTCTTGTGAACCCAACCATAATCTTGAATGATTTATATATCAGAAAAAGCTCCACTAAATTAATAAGGTGAAAGATGCACATTACACATTATTATTTGAATACTAAATAAAATTAAAAAACATACTAAAAATTAAAACAAAAGAATATATTAATGTTGTCATTAAAAAGTTAAATTTAATAAATCAATTTAATAGTTTAAAATGAATCTTGGTAAAGTCTTTAAATAAAAAGACTCTTTACAAGGGAGAGTATATATTAAAAAAATTGAATCAATACTTCACATCATATATGGATAAACTTCTATGCACACTCTTTAATCCTTTGCTCTTTAGTCTTTTTCAGCATACCACAAAAAATGAAAGCATCTTTGAAAAATAGCATTTAAAAAGAAATTCTTTCTTTCTCTTCAATTTTTAAAGGGACACATACATGTCAAACAAACAAATTTGAACGACTTCTAGTATCTGAACGCAGAAGCCACCACATGGCATTATATTTATTTATTTTTTAAAACATGAAAGCTCTAAATAAACAAAACGCCGTGTGAAAAGCTACCAAGTGAGTAAAATAAAAAAAGCACTTTGCGTTGCTCAATTTCCCTCAGAAGCAGTTCGATCAGCAGTTCGCAGAGAAGCAGCTCGGAGGTTTGACAACAGGTTTGTCTCTTTACACTCTTTGCAAGTGAGAGAGAGAGAGACAAAGAGAGTGAGGGAGTGTAGGCATATTGGAATCTGCCTTCTTTTGCAGTGAAGCCTGAATACCTAGCTATAAGCCTACCTGCGCCTTCCTCGCGTAGCAATCATAACAGCTTTGTGTGCAATAAGACCCAGTGGCCAGCTGAACAGTATGTCCAGCTTCAACAACCATACTCAGCTCGTTTCTGTAGGCGCAACTAGTTATGGCCAACATTATGTCGCTCCAAGTATAGCTCGTGTAGATTCATCAACCCTGTGCCCTCGGCCATCCTTCAATGTTCATGGAAATGATATATTGCAGTAGGTCCCCATGAGCCATGACTAATTCTCAATGCTCACATTGCTGGCAAGCATAATCAAGTAGCTGATGCACTCTCAAGATGACCGAGAGTGAATGCGATTCTTTTCCGCGCTGTTTATTCGTGCAGAAGCAAGCCGAGATGAACCAAAAAGGAGCACTGGAGAGCTTTCAAATCCTAGTTATATTTCGTAAATCATCAAGTTAGAGGGTACTTCAAATGCTTGCCGACGTGATGAGCACTCTCAAAGATCAGATATTTCGTGTGATCAACCCATGGCAGAGGTCTATTCTAGTGCTACTGAAACAGAAGATATCAGATTTCAATCGATGATTAGTTGGCCTGATCTAGAGTCGAATCACCAAAACTCATTGCCTTTGCAGGCCCATTCAACACATTTTTCTACTGATGCTATCAGGCTGTTGATGATGCAGACAGCAGAGGAAAGAGTAAACGTCAAAGTGGACATGAGGGCATAAAATCTTAGCAAGATCGATCATGCCAAACCTTATGATTGTTATCCTCAAGCTTATGATGGTTGGCTGCTTGTGGTTTTTGCAGAGAGTGTGAGGGGATTAGTAGCAGACACCTCAATGTCGAGAGAAAGGCATGGGGGAATATCGCCACTAGTGCAAGTCATGGTTTGATGAGCCGTTGGCTTCAGTCGCACTCCTTGTCTAGCTCTATTGATAGCCAATCCAAAAATTTGATGAGGCAAGCATTTCAAAATGATCTGTAGACAAACAGAAACATTTCTCATGACCAATTCAATGCAGAATACATCTTGAACAAAAAAAGCGTGGTTTGGTGGTACAAAAAAAGGACCTATTTTACTTCTACCGATGAAAAAGTGGAGACTGGTAAATTTTTTGTAGTTTAGGTCAAAACTTTTCGGACCTTGTGTTTTTAGATTCTTCTTTTGAAGATCTATCCACTGATATATAGTATGATAGGTAGTTTTTCATGTGACACGTAGAAATTGTAACTCAAAGATTTGTCAAAGGTGCTATCAAGGACAATCCTTTTTGTACCACCAAAGCGTTCTTTTAGCATATGGTGTCTGTGAGGGTTGGTTAATGTGTAGCTCCAAGGAGATGCATCAGCATTGCAGCGAAAGTCAAGTAGCAATACCCACACTGCCAACCAAGATCAAAACAATAGTCAAAGAGCAGAAGTGGAAGCTAATTCTTTTTCCACACCAAGATTTGATGTTGGAGAAGCTGAAGAACACTGACTGCGGAGTAATGGAATTTTTGAAGACATGCCTATCAATATGTCAGTACCTATTAGCCTTCAGCAGCACTTCAGTGATGGCCATTCAACAATTGGGTAGGATAGCAGAAACTTTACAGTATAGTTTCTCCTACTACCTTCCCCGTGCTGATGGTGAAAAAAAAAGGCATCAATAGATATTTTATAGTTGTTGCTGATGAGCTTGAGTATACCGTCTCTATGGCCACAAAAACACACTCATTACACCCTCACCTTTGGGTGGTGATGAAGAGAATTGCTACTGGATTGAGACCTTGATTAAAACCCCTTGGAAATAACATTTGTCAAATGCACCGAGAAATTTGACATCGTGTTGCCTTAAATCGCAGGTTGATGTGTTGAGAAGTATAACGTGGGGCATTTACAAGTTCTAGTTGGTCATAGCTTGCCACAATGCCTAGTAGGTAGCTAAATGCAAGGTAGTACGGGCTTCATAACTGCTAAAAATGATAGCATCCCTGCCACCTTTTGGCTCTATTTTGAAGATGAATGATATCGAGTGGAATGCCACCCGTAATAAGATCTATGAGCGTCACGTAATAGTAGTTCGCTAGATGCGGATTATTGATGAACGGACTAAATATAGTGCCTTCCGCTCTAGGGATGCCGACCTCAAGATGCCCATTATCATGTGTAGTTAGGAAGCACCAAACACAACTCCGGTTAGTCAGCAAGGAGACAAGAAGACATAATTGATGACCGAAGCAGCTTACAACACATATACACACACACACACACACACACACACACACACACAGATACAAAGAGATACACACACACACACAAAGAGAGAGAGAGAGAGAGAGAGAGAGAGAGAGAGAGAGAGAGAGAGAGAGAGAGAAGGTAATACTGATCAAAGGCCAATATAGAACATGAAGTTACATCTGCGTGTTCTGTGTATGGCAAGGAGAACATATATTCACAACACTCCATGTTCCAATTGCACAAGCGTGACTCCAACTCAACAACATTGCAAGGTCCGTTATCTGCATCCAATTTCCCATGCGCATGCGTTTGCTTGGTGCAACACATAAACGCTACGGGGCAGGGCACGACTTTCGTTTCTTATTATTTTTTTGAGAGACCACAATGCGAGCTCTCCACCATACTTTTGTATGGCACCTGTGTATGATGTGCACTATATACTTTGCACTTTCAGTCTGTGGTTTCATTGCAAGATGATATGTTTAACTATTCACATTGGTTTTTGAAGCTTGACTCAAATATCGGCCTGTTGGTCGGACAATCAAAAAGCATCAGTACAACATTGCAGGTCAGTAAGCACCTCATTTACTGTTGCATTTCATATATCTTTGTCTCTTTGCTTGTTATAGAATTTTTTGTATTACTTCCTTTGCTTTGATTTATTTGGATCTCGTTTTTAGAACTATACACTTGATGTCGATCAACATCTGCACATGTTAGTTATACATGCAACTCTTTGCATACGATTGCTAGCCAATGCATGTGATGTATTACAATAGTGAATACACAAGTCATGAATGCATGTGGTGTATTTCAATAATGAATTCACCATGCGCATCTTTACTTTAGCTCTAAATAACTGATACCATACTAGGTGTCTGAATAATTGATACCATACTATATATATATGACCTCGTTTCTCCCGTACTAGGTATCAGCATGAAGTTCTCAAGACCTAGAAGATTATAGTCCAAGAGTCAATAAGCTAGGGAGCAAACTGCAACCAACTTGAAACTAGCTTATCGTCCATATGCTAGATCATGGTTTGAAATTACTGCATTGTGTAAAGATTGGAGCATGCAATGTGACATCTTTGCTCACAATCTAAAAATATGTCCCTCATGCACGGCGGCATACCTCACATATATAACAATGAACAAGGTTGACAAAAAAATAAAATAGACACTCCTACTGATCTCACTTTTGTATTATTGTTGGGTTGTATCACTGTTCTCATTCATTGTATCGAGAATAACTACAAAAGAAAAAAGAAAAAAAGACAAATAACTACCAAAGAAGAAAAAGACAACACACTCGACATCCACCTTCAAAATGCGAGCCAACATTCTGTGCTACCAACCATTCGATGATTTTTTTTTTTGAAATACTTTGGTATGCAAGAATTTACATGAATCACATATACTAGATTAGTAGACATAGTAGTACAACCTCGCTTGGATATAATCTCAACTGTAACCATCCTATAATCTCTAATAGTTGATGCACTTAACATTGTCTCGTTTCATAAACATTGTACCATTTTTTAAATTTATATCCCTTTCACTCAATGCCACACTTGCCAAATTAGTCATTCTCTTGTTCCCTTCAGTGCTAGATGCTAAATGTCAATTTACATATGTCATGTTATATTCTATACATGTTATATAGCAAGGCCCACCAAGCAAGACTAGTTTTCAGCATAAATGGGATAAAACATACACCAAGTCTTAGGTTGGTGCCTCAAATGTGCTTTGTTTAGAGATATTTTCCACAAATACCTCTTTAAGATTCTGTTTTTTTGTTGAAGGCAAAACGTTGCTTTGGGGTTGGAGGTAGATGTGATAAATATAAAGACACGAGAAGGCGAAGGACCATGTGAACGAATGAGCAATTAGATGTGAGGCAGGATGGGAGAGAGACATGTGCCAATAGTTGGGGTTGCTTGTGGGTGGGACTACCATGCCTCAGGTTGTGGCTGGCTAGCAAGCTATTTGACGGCCCCACGGGGAGAGGAGGGGGGGCTTTGTTTTTTTTTTCACTGTTACTTACGTAACTTGTGGTGTTGTCTTAGTGGTTAGCTAAAGGGAGTTTGATTAATTCATATTATAGGCAAATAGGTTTTTATTATTGGAATATTAGATCACATCATCTAAAGATGAACAAAATTGTGATTGTTTTCATCAAGAGATGGAAAAGGACAGAGCTTCAGCTTTTGCAAGTACACACACATACAAAGATGGAAGCGATTGACTGTACTTCTTCTTCTTCACTGTCATAATAACTAATATCTAATTCTCCTAATTGATTTTCTCATGTTAAACCGATCATTTAATATGGGGAAGTACCAGGGGAGAAAAAGCTAGAATATTGGTAAGGCTGACAGACAGGTCTCAGTAGGGAATCCAAAAGAGGGAAAATAGGGAATTAAAGGGGGACAGTCTGTAAAAAAAAGCAATGTGCATGAATGGTGATATAAAGACCGTAAGGCTCAGCCCATTAAGACTTCCAAAAGCTAAGGTTTCAAAATTTCAATTAAAGTTTCCATTGGCAAATTTTAGGAAATTTGGATGCTTTTGGGAAGACTCAAAAGTCTTCCCACATCCCTATCAAAGAGGGGGCGAGCCATAAAGGTAGGGGAAGAGAGAGAAGTAGTGAGAGAAACATACACACACTCTCCCAAGCTTCCTTTACACAAAGCGCATAGTGGACATATGTCAGGTTCCTAGCCCAGTTGCCCCCAATTCCCATTCAAATCCTATTGGATGGCCATAGAGGTGGATCAAAGAGAATTAGGCTAGAGTAAATTTAGTCTAATTAACTTAAAAACACTTGATAAAAGAACCACTGAAAATTAAGTCTCCTACAAGATTATTTTTTGGGGAGTGTTTGTAATTAGTTCAAGCGCCTAGACCAAGAAGTGGTTGGACGTTTCAAAAGAGACTGCCCTAGAAGATTATTGGACAGCCTTCCAAGGGGTCCAATGAGAATTAAGCAGCCCAATGGCTTGCTTAATTCCTATTGGCTAAAAGACTAAAAGGTCCAATGGGAATTTAAATGAAATATTCTAATTACCTAAGCTCTCACTAAAGGGCAAAGGAGGACACTTGTAAGAAGGCTCTTGTTTTTGCCTCTTATTTCCTATTGGCTAAGCTTGGCATGAGCCAATGAGGATCCAACAAGAGGAAATAACAAGAGGGGTCGACCAAGAGAGAGAGAGAGAGGGGGCTGATTTTGCAAAGGCATTATCACACACACACCCACACATACACACACACACACACACACACACACACACACACACTCTCACACAACTCATGTGTGGAGAAAAGAACTCTCTCTCCTTCTCCAAGCTTTAATGGAAAGCTTATCATCTTTTTCAAGCTTTTGAGAAGGGAGGCCTACACCAACAACTCTTGGCTTTGTGATGAAAATCCAATCAAGAGCCAAGTTACAATGCATTCTCGTCTCCTCTACCATGCTAATTACTAAGCTAAGCTAAGCTAATAAGAGTGATAATGTGAGGAGAAATACTTCTTTCTCGTAAGAATACATCTTCTTCCTCTAGATCTACTCTTATACCCCACTAGCTCTCACCATCTTCGAAGGTGTGTGAGGTCTTGGGTCTGAGACCGTGAGGGAATTGATGTTGTGTTTTTCAAGTGTAAGCTTGGTGCTTGAAGCTTTCATCTTCATTGCACCAGCACTTTATTGAAGGAACACAAAATATTCTATTGTAAAATGTCTCCTTTGATGGGGGAAACCGGCTCCATGTAAATCCGGTCCTCAACTATTGTCAATTGTTCTATTTCTCTCTCTTTTCAAGTATTGTCAATGCCAAATTAGCTAGGTGTAAATTTCTATGTTTCTTTTCTCAATTAAGTACTCTCTCTATGCTCATTAGGAACTTGTTCTTAATGACATGCTCACTATGTTATCAATTTCCGTTGCACACAATTTATTAGTGCACTAAATGCTACATTGGTATCAGAGCTATTGGTTTCTCTTTTCTTGCTCAAGAAAAGAGGTCCTCAAGCTTGCTACAAATGGTTGGTGTTATTAATTTTGCAAAAGATTAAGTAGAATAGGTATTTTTCATCCTTGAAGCACGCCTGGTTTATGCAGTTAACAAGGACACTGTCGAGAGCTATGGTCTTAATAATGGAGTCCTACGGGCCTTGCCTATGGCTTAATCATTATTGAGCTATTAGAAGCTTGACAGGAACCGGTGCTCTCTTGGCTCTGTTGAACCCTCTCTCCATTCCTTGCAATTAATAATATTTGAGCCACAGGGATGCTTGCGTACTTATCTTTGAAGGTAAAGAGGAATAGCAACTAGGGCTTGAAGTGCCAAAGTACAAGTAAAAGTTTACACCTAAAATATGCTAGTATGGCTGACAAAGGAAAAGAGATTGAAATGAATGTTGATAGCTTTGATTTTGCTAATGAAAGAGAAACTAATGATGCCCTTATGCTTGTAAACTATCTTGTTTCTAGGCTACAACAAGCCTTTGGAAACCCATCCCTCCAAGGCGAAGTGCTACAGCAATTGCGCACCCATGGTATTCTCCAAACTCCCCACCAAGAAGAGAGAGTACCTAGGAAGCCTCCTTGTGAGACTTCCAAAAGAGGCCTCTCTCCGATAAGGAAGAAGAAGAGGATCCGTACAAAGGGCTCAAAAATCTACTGCTCGATGACGCATCTCCTTCCCAAAGGAGAACTCAAGTTTCAATGGTAGAGCCCCCACCAAAAGAACAAGAAAGAAGCAAGTCTCCTGCCACATCGACGGAGATGGCTCCACGAAGACGGCGGGCAAAAGGCTCTCCAGCACCCCCTAAATGAAAAAGACCATCACACACTTCTCTACACCATAATTCAAAGAGAAAACAAGAGAAGAAAAAGGCAACCCTCTTCTTCATCCTCTTACTCTTTTGAAGAAAGCGATAGTGCAGACAAGGAGGAACAAGGGAAGAAAAAGGCGAGAAAGAGGTCACCCTCTTCTCCATCCTCCTCATACTCTTCCTCTTCTGAAGAAAGTGATGGTGCAACTCTTGAACCACCTAAAAGAAGAGGCCATAGGAAATCCTATGCCGTGTGGAAAAGGTCGTCAAAGCTCAAAAAGTTCAAAGAGGGAGGAAAGAACATATCTTTCCTCACCTACGATGGCACCTTTGGTGCTAGGGACAAAGTCTTGGCCTTCATCCAACAATTCGATGTGGCGTTTGGAGATGAGGGCTTCATGGAGTCCTCTAAGCTACATCATGAAGCTATGCATTTTCAAAAGTCCACCAGGCAATGGTGATCTAGCCTACGAGCAAACGGTGAAGCTCCACGAATGTGGAAAGCTTTAAGAGCTTCCATCATGAAGCAGTTTTTGGCTATTGATGCCAAAGACAAAGAACTCACCGAATGGAGAAGTTTGAAGCTCTCTCCCTACAAATCTATTCACAAATATGTAGACAAGTTTTGGGATTTATATCTCAAAGCCACTGTTTTCAAAAATATGGATTTTGGAGAGCAAAAACAACAATTTTGTGTGGGTTTAATTGAGGATATGGTGGAGTATGTCAACTCCCAAAGGCCACGCACCATATTGTCATACACCATACCATGGTAGCTTCACAAATCAATTTCCAACAAGGGGCTAAGAGAAATCTTAAGTCCACAGAAAACAAGGACCGTAACAAGCCTAAGGGGAAGGACATTGTCCAAAAGTCTCCCAAAGGCAACACGAACAAATAAGCTAAGGAGAAGGGAGTTTATAAAGGCAAAAATAAACTCTCCCTAAAGAGCTAGAGCGTTATCAAAAACATAACCGTTATTTCAAGCACAGGGACCAAGGGCATGCCTATCGTGCTTGCCCCCACAAAAATACTCATAACAAGCCTCCTATAGCTACCTTGGTCGAAATTCAAGAAGAGGATACTCATCACAAAGTATCTCCTCTATGCCATGCTTGGGGAAAAGTAAGAGAACATGATGCTTTTATTCTCTTTGACCATGGTTCTACTCACAATTTCATATCCACAAAGTGAAGTCATGGAGCGGAGCGTGGATCGACTCTCTCTCTCACACACTCATAGATGCACAGAGAGCTTACAAAGTACACAATATGCAGAGAACTCTGTTTGAAGGGTTATCTCCCAATACCTTATTATCCACAAAAGTATAAGTGAGTATATACAAAGAGTTAGAGGTAAGTGAGGTAGACGGGTGGCCGGCCATATCCGTGTAAGAGACCACTTGGGATTTAATCCCAACAACCTCCCACTTAAAGTCCAATGTGGCACTTTAAGTAACTGTAAATCTATGAACATAAATGTACAAAGATTTACATGGCTGCCATCTATCCAATGCCCAATAACTCATGAAAATGCACAAAGCCCTCTCCTGGAAGTCCCTTTGTGAGTAGATCAACAGGATTGTCCTTGGTGTTGATCTTCAGCAGTTGTATCTGCTTGTCTTCAAGTACTTCCCTAATGAAGTGATATTTCACATCAATATGCTTAGTCTTCGAATGGAACACTGGATTCTTTGCCAATTATATAGCACTTTGACTATCACAATATAACTCTGGCATATCTACTTTGATTCCCAAGTCTGCTACCAATCTCCCAAGCCAAATAGCTTCTTTGCATGCCTCATTTGCTGCAACATACTCAGCTTCTGTAGTAGACTGCGTAACACAATCTTGTAATCGAGATCGCCATGATATGGCACCTCCAGCCAATGTAAAGACATAGCATGATGTAGATCTCCTCTTATCCAAGTCTCCTGCATAATCTGAATCAGTGTATCCTCTGACACTCAAATCCTGACTACCATAGCATATGCGCATACTCTTTGTATGTTTTAAGTATCTCATGATACCTTTCACTGCCTCCCAATGTTTCTTGCCGGGATTTGACATATATCTACTAACCACTCCCACTGCAAATGCAATATCCGGACGTGTAGCAATCATTGCATACATCAAACTACCCACTGCAGACGCATATGGACTGTTATCCATTTCAGCCTTTTCTTCCTCAGACATAGGACAATCTTGTTTGCTAAGTTTCACATAAGGTGGCAATGGAACACTCAATGCCTTTCCCTTCTCCATATTGAAACGTTGCAAAACCTTGTCAATATACTCTGTTTGAGATAACCAAATCAGCTTCTTTGATCTGTCTCTCTCAATGCGCATACCAAGTATATGACTTGCCTCACCCATGTCTTTCATGTCAAACGATTTTGCCATCTTTAACTTCAAAGCTGAAATTTCTTCCAAGTGTTTGCCAGCAACATGTCATCCACATACAAAATAAGGATCAGCCAACTGCCATCCTTAGCCTTTTTTGTATATAGACAGTGATCAAACTCACTACGTTTGTAGCCTTGAGAAAGCATAAACTGGTGGAACTTATGGTACCATGCCCTCGGTGATTGTTTTAAGCCATAAAGACTCTTTAACAACTGGCATACCAAATCTTCCTTGCCTTTCTCAACAAACCCTTCTGACTGCTGCAGGTAAATTTCCACATCTAAATCACCATGCAAGAACGCTGTCTTGACATCCATTTGGTGCAACACCAAATCCAATATAGCAACCAATGCAAGAAAGCATCTCAATGTAGTCATCTTAACCACAGGAGAGAAGACTTCATCAAAGTCAATGCCTTGTTCTTGCTTAAAGCCCTTGGCAACAAGCCTTGCTTTGTACTTTGGTTGACTATCATGAGCGGTGATCATATACCTGTAAACCCATTTACAAGGTAGAGCCTTTTTGCCCTGTGGTAATTTAACTAGCTTCCATGTCTGGTTTTTATGCAGAGCTGTCATCTCTGACTGCATGGCCAACTGCCATTTTTTCGAGTCAACCACTTGTAATGCTTCCTTGTAACAAGATGGTTCTCCGCAATATGTGAGCATGACATAATTTAGAGATGGCACATAACGATCAGGTGGTTTGGAGACACGCTCAGAACGTCTCACCACAACTGATTTTGCCTCTCTAGCCACTATAGGCTGTTCCTGAGCCTGACCATGCTGTCTTGATGTGCTAGCACTAGGTCCATCTTCCCTGAAGAAAACTCTTCTAATCTCCTCTGTCTTCTCTGGCTTAGCGTGAAACTTGGCTTCATTGAAATGCACATCATTGCTACGAATAAGTTTTCTAGACTCAGGATCCCAAAGCCGGTAACCCATCTCGCCTGATTCTCCGTAGCCAAGAAATATACACTTCTTGCTCTTTGGTTCTAACTTATTCCTGAACTCCTTAGGAATATGGCTATAAGCTTCACAACCAAAGACTCTGAGATGCTTATACGAAGGTGCCTTGCCTGTTCATAGCATCTCGGCCACTTCACTCTTATCCAGAACCCTACTAGGAGACCTGTTGATCAAATGGAATGTTGTAGCCACTGCTTCCACCCAAAATCCATCAGGCAACTTAGCATTTGACAACATGCTTCTGACCTTCTCTTGTATGGTCCTATTCATACGTTCTGCAACTCCATTTTGTGAAGGAGTGTATGGTGCAGTAAGTTCTCGCTTAATCCCTTTTGCTTCACAAAAGTCTTGAAAAGCTTTGGAAACGTACTCTCCACCATTGTCAGTTCTCAAGCACTTCAGCTTTTGACCACTCTGATTCTCCGCAAGCTGCAAGAATGTCTTAAAGACCTTGAGCACCTCATCCTTGTGCTTCAAGAAGTAAACTCATACTTTGCGAGAATAGTCATCTATGAATGTACAAAAGTATGCTGCTCCCCCTAGTGACAAACTAGGCATTGGTCCGCATAGATCACTGTGCATAAGAGCTAACCGTTCGTCCCTACGATTCCTCTTTGATCTGTGTGGTTCATGTGTTTGCTTACCATAAACACAATGCTCACAAAACTCGAAATCTTGAAATGAAAAACCATGCAAATAACCATAATGAGAAAGTATTTCCATTCCTCTTTTTGACATATGTCCCAGCCTATGATGCCACAGTGACACACTTGGCTGCTCAATCACATTAATTACATGGTTTTTAACCTCTGAAAAATGTAAAGTGTACAGAGTTCCTGACTTGCTGCCATGTGCTACAATCATTGAACCTTTGGAGATCTTCCAAGCGTTGTTCCCAAAAACTGTCATATAACCCGCATCATCCAACTTCCCTGTATTGATCAAGCTCTTTCGGATTGCTGGAACATGTCTCACATTCTTGAGCCATAAAGAAGAGCCATTCTGAAACTTCAACTGCACATCTCCCACTCCAAGTATGTCACAAACCTGCTCATTTCCAAGTCTGACATAATCTTTAGTAGTCACATATGATGTAAACCACTCTTTGTGCGGAGAAACATGTAAAGATGCCCCTGAGTCAATAATCCAATCACTCATAGCATGTCCATTCTCTGTAGTCAAGAAAACAGAATCAAGATTTCTTGTGAGGAATATGTCACCAGCTGCTATACCAGAATCACTGTCTGAACCAGATCCTGTGACATTCACATCTTCAATCTTCACTGAACTCTTCTTTTCATCTTGCTCAGAACTCTTTGTTTTGCCTTTTTCTTGTTTCCACTTCGTACAGTCTCTCTTCATGTGACCCTTCTTGCCACAATGGTAGCATTCTATGTCATCCTTTGACTTCAAGTCACGAGACTTACTTCGGTTTTGTGCCTTCTTACCCTTCTGCTCTTTAGACTGTTGTCTCCCTCGAACGACCAAAGCACTATTGCCTTTGCCTTTGTCAATGTTCTTCCTGTTCACTTCCTCTGTGAGAAAGCTGCCTTCTACATTGGCACTTGTAAGACCTTCTGGCACGACATAATTACTTAACACTGTATGAAAAGTATCCCAACTGTCTGGCAAAGTGATTAAGAGAAACATAGCCTTCACTGAATTTGGAAAGACTATCTCCTGTGCTGTTAACTGGCTGAAAATTGTGTGAAATTCATTGAGATGATTTGACATAGCTGTCCCTTCCTTCATCTTCAAATCCACCAATTTCTTGAGCCAGTAAATTTGAGAAGCAGCACTTTGTTTCTCGTACATACCACATAGCTTTTGCCTTACGCCATACGTTGTAGTCTCTTCTGCTACGTTGAAGTAAACATTTTCTGCCAGTGTCAGCATAATTGTGGAACAGGCTAACTCGTCAAGATCTTCCCACTCATCTTCAGCCATACCTTCTGGTCTCTCCCCTTTGAGCTTCAGTGGATTCACTTGTTTTTTCTGCACCAGAACCTGCCAAATCTGCTTCTTCCAAAATGGAAAGTTTGTGCCATCCAGCTTCTTTATGTTGTAAAGAGTCTCACTTTGAGAAGATGCCATATCTGCCAAACTATTACTTTTGGGAAAAAATCCGACAGAGTTTCCCTTGTAAACTGGCCTCTGTACACAGTAAACAAGCTGCAAATAACAAGTTGAACACCTCTCCTCAGGAACTGTCAGTATTTTGAAAAATTTTGACAAAGTCTCCCCTGTAAACTGAGCTTTGAAAACCAAAAGATAGCTCAAAGAACAACCATAAATATCTGACCAATGACAAATCTGAAAATATCTGTAATATGCTATCCTGTAAGCATGCACTGTCTCCTGTCTGGGCGATGACAGAACCTGTATCTGTCTCAAGACTGAACCCTGAACAATGCCTCAACGGCCTGACGCATAAGATGCAATCCAGTGTCTACAAAAAGTCATACATCCTATGGGATAAAATTCGCCGAAGAGGATGCGTGTAGAGGGGAACTCCAGCAACCTAATCCACCTCACACTGGGTAACCCAGCCCCCAGTGCTCGGCTTCAAAAAACCTCATACATGACCCTCACAGATGGCTCAGCAAACTGCCCAGAACTAGCATGCATCCTACTATAGACCAATCACTGTCCTATGACCGCTGCGGCGGTTTGTCTGCTAGTGTGACTCACAACTAGCAGACCCACAATCACAGTACATCAATC
The DNA here is from genome assembly GCF_014529385.1 of Adiantum capillus-veneris. Classification (NCBI taxonomy): domain Eukaryota; kingdom Viridiplantae; phylum Streptophyta; class Polypodiopsida; order Polypodiales; family Pteridaceae; genus Adiantum; species Adiantum capillus-veneris. Next base: position 138,350,239 of record NC_140940.1, on the reverse strand, counting down.
TGCAATACATGCCAGTGGTGTCAAGCCGTCGTATGGCCACACCTCCCCTGGAACCTGGCAAGCACAAGAAGTAGCAATGCAGACTGCAATATATATATCTGATGATATATATGTGTACCTGGTCTATAGATGATGCTTTGAAGACGAATGAGTGATGTATGTCAATTCCGATATCGATGCCAACCACCTCCTGCTTGCCAATCTACACAAGACGGATTTCTTTGTGGTTGAAATCTATCTTCTGTTGTAGTGCTCAGAACGAAATTCTGAGGGCAAAAACGGCTTCGAAAGGGGGGTAAAACCGTAGGACACCTGCTGGAAACGCTCCTGGAACGTCGACTGTGAAATTTCAAGCTTCGGATCCAGAATCTGCTTGAAAAGTGCGCGCGCGCGATTACGCAAATACGCACTGAACAATGGCTCTGATACCAATTGAAGTCGCGGAGCGGAGCGTGGATCGACTCTCTCTCTCTCTCTCTCACACACACACACACACACACACACAAATGCACAGAGAGCTTACACGGTACACAGTACGCAGAGAACTCTGTTTGAAGGGTTATCTCCCAATACCTTATTATCCACAAAAGTATAAGTGAGTATATACAAAGAGTTAGAGGTAAGTGAGTTATGCGGGCGGCCGGCCATATCCGTATAAGAGGCCACTTGGGCTTTAATCCCAACACAAAGTTGGCCACCAACCTAGGCATCCAAGCCTATGAGATGGGAGATGTCCTAACTAACTGATGGTGCTTTCAAGGCGCAAGAAGCCTCAGTCACTCCCTTAATTGGGAAATTGAGGCTCCATGTCCAAAGCTATGTGGACAAGAAGGATTCTTTATCTCTCCTCTCAAGCATGAGGATGTAATCCTAGGGGCACCATGGTTTGATCGCATGGCTGCCAATGTTAAATTCCCTAAACGAAAAATCTACTTTAGGTTCAGGAAAAAGATATGTACATAGATGCTAAGGAGTTGGGTAGTACCATACCTCTTGTACATAAGCAGCCTTTCAATAAGTCAATAAAGAGCTCTATTTCCGTCTACATGATTTTTGTTAAAGATCCTGAAAATGAATCTAACGCTTTAGCAAAAGAAAATATAAATAATCAAAAGGAAATATAGTTATCCAATTTCCTCAAGGGGTTTCAAGATGTTTTTATTGATGATATCCCTTGTGAACTACCTCCGAAACGAGGCAATTGACGACCTTGCAATTGAACTTCTTCCAAGAAGTTCACCGCCTAATAAACCTCCTTATAGATTTTCCCAAGATCAACAAGAGGAGATTATGTGGCAAGTGCATGAACTAGTTGAGAAGGGCATGGTTAGGCCTAGCCTATCTCCATTTTGTTCACCAGTGTTCTTAGTGCAAAAGAAAGACAACACATATTGTATGTGTGTCGACTATAGAGCACTAAATAGGATCACTATAAAAAATAGGTTTCCTGTTTTTCTACAAGTAGAAGACCTATTTGATAAGCTGCAAGGGTCGACATACTTCAATAGGATTGACCTAAAAAGTGGCTACCATCAAATAAGAATAGTTGATCAAGACAAAGTAAAGACCGCATTTCACACTACGTTTGGTCTTTATGAGTACATTGCCATGCCTTTTGGCTTGACTAATGCACCAGCCACATTTAACCGCTTGATGGAGAAGCTATTCAGGCCTTACCAAACCTTTACTAGAGTGTTATTTGATGATATAATCATCTACTCTAATTCACTAGACGAACACAAGAAACACCTCCAGGTGATATTTCAAGTTTTACAAGAGAATATACTCTATATGAATAAAAAGAAAAGTGAATTTTTCTTACAAGAGATTCATTGTTTAGGTCACATTATCTCTCATCCAAATGGATCCATCAAAACTAGAGGTAATAAAGGATGGGCTAATCCAATGAATCTACATGAACTAAGAAGCTTTATAGGCATGTGTTCATACTGTAGACACTTCAGAAACGTTCTCACAAATTGCGGGACCATTACATGACCTAACAAAGAAAAACATTAGGTATATATGGTCCATCAAAGAGAACGATTCTTTTGAAAATCTTAAAGAAAAGCTTATCTCTCAACCTGTGCTTACACTACTGGATCTCTCAAAGCCATTTGAGGTCCAATGCGACGCCTATGGTGATTACCTTGGGGCTATTTTGCTCCAACAAGGGCACGCCATAGCCTATGAAAGTCGAAGGCTCGACCCTACTCAGCAAGCTCTAGGAATATATGAGAAGGAACTCTTAGCAGTTCTACATGCTCTAGACTCATGGAAGCACTATTTATTGGGGACTCCTTTCATTCTTCGGCAAATGGATCACCAAAGCCTTAAGTACTTCATGACGCAGACCAAGCTCTCTGACAAACAAATGAGGCGGAAAAATTTCCTTTGGCAATTTGATTTTCATACTGCTCAAATTGCTGGCAAGCATAATCAAGTAGCCGATGCACTCTCAAGACGGCCAAGAGTGAATGCAGTATCCATAGAAACTCACAATGATCTATCTTCTATGATAGATGAGTACGATATTGATCCCGATTTTAGAGATGTGATTTCAGCCCTTGCACTAGGGAAGAAAGAAGAACCATTTACCCTACAAGATGGTTATTTTCTCTATGGCAATAGACTATGTGTTACTAACTCACTACGTGAAAAATTAATGTAAGAATATCATGCTCCTCCTTATGCGGGGCATAGATGGATTCAGTCTACCCTAAAAGGGATAGAAACATATTTCTATTGGCCTACCATGAAAGCAAACAAACAAGAGTATGTTTCAAAATGTGTGGTATGCCAAAAGACAAAGTTTGATAGAGGGAAGCAGCCTGGATTGATTCAACCTTTGTCAATCCCTAATTCATCATGGGAGAGCATATCCATGGATTTTATCTTTGGATTGCCTAAGTCTATCCATGGGAATACAGGAACATGGATGATAGTAGACAGATTTAGCAAACAAGCGCATTTCACGCCTGTCAAAAAGACTATCAAAGCCCATCAAATGGAAACCCTCTTTATATCACAAATCTTCAAGTACCATTGCTTGCCAATGTCCATGGTGTCAAATATAGATCCTAGAATGACCACATAATTTTTGGAAGGGTCTCTTTGAGAATTTAGATACAAGGCTAAACTCTCTTCAGCCTATCATCCCCAAACGGATGGCCAAAGTGAAATAGCTAACCTAACCATTCTTGATCTACTAAAAGCTTATGTCACAAAAGTAGATCAAAAGTCCCAATGGGAGAAGTGCTTACCCATAGTGGAGTATGCTTACAATAACACTGTACATACTTCAATGGAAAAAGAATCACTTGAGGTGATAGAGGGAAGATAAAAAAGTCCCTTGCTACTCAAGGTACATGGGAAGATCTTCGCGTTGCAGATGAGTATAGCCAAGACCTACAAGAATCTTTCCAAAAGATTAAGGATGCTATTTCTATCTCACAACAAAGGCAAAAGACTGTTGCTAATAAGCACAAAAGAGCTCAAGCCTTTAAACAAAATGATTGGGTCTTGCTAAAGTTTCCCAAGGCTTGATTAAGGCACACAACGGGAAAGAATCCTACGGGACACCAAAAGTACTATGCTAAATTACCAAAAAGGTATTATGGTCCCTTCCAGATTCTTAGACCAATCAATGAGATGGCCTGTCAACTCAAACTGCCCAGCCATTGGCTCATACACAATGCTTTACATGTGAGCCTACTAAAGCCTTACAAAGGAGAGCCACCTCAAGAACCAATTATTGAAGACCCACCAGAGATCGAGGACCAAGAAGAGGTGTTGCAACCCGAGTCCATTCTCTGACACAAAGACAAGTTATTACGAGGTGATAAGACTATCCGACGATATCTTATCAAGTCTAAAAATTATCCTTTTGAAGATGCTAGATGGATGCAAGGCATACAATTAAAGGATAACCTAAATCTTGTCAATGCTTACAATGCTTCCCTAGAGTAAGCAAATGTAAATATGTTTAAATGAACAAAGTTTCTGTCTTATAAGACTCTCTTTTTATTTATTGTGCACAAATGTTAAGAAGTATGCATGCTTAGGATCATGTTTGCGGAGACGACGTCTCCCAAACACCAAGTAGAGCTTGTCACTCTACTATGGAAGATTGATAGGACTGATGCGTAGGCATGCTTGTGGCAGCTAAGCCTCTTAAGCACCAAATGGATTAGTCATCCATTTTGGAACGGTGTCCTAGGGTAAAATAGGGATCCTCTACCCATTATAGCAAACAGACTAATGACTAGGATTTATCTTCTCTACCTCAGAGTCGAGGACGACTATGATTTCAAGGGAGAGGCAATGTCATAATAACTAATATCTAATTCTCCTAAATGATTTTCTCATGTTAAGCTGATCATTTAATATGGGAAAGTACCAGGGGAGAAAAAGCTATAATATTGGTAAGGCTGACAGACCGGTCCCAATAGGGAATCCAAAGGAGGGAAAATAGGGATCCAAAGGGGGATAGTCTAACAAAAAATGTGCATGAATGGTGCTATAAAAACCCTAAGGTTCAGCCCATTAAGACTTCCAAAAGCTAAGGTTTCAAAATTTCAATTAAAAATTCCATTGGCAAATTTTAGGAAATTTGGATGCTTGTGGGAAGACTCAAAAGTCTTCCCACATCCCTATCAAGGAAGGGGCGAGCCCTAAAGGTAGGGGAAGAGAGAGAAAAAGTGAGAGAAACACATACACACACACACACTCCCAAGCTCCCTTTACACAAAGGGCATAGCGGACACATGTCAGGTTCCTAGCCCAGTTGCCCCCAATTCCCATTCAAATCCTATTGGATGGACATGGAGGTGGACCAATGAGAATTAGGCTAGAGTAAATTTAGTCTAATTACTTTATAAACACTTCATAAAAGAACCAATGAAAATTAAGTCTCTTAGAAGATTATTGGACAGCCTGCCACCAAGGGGTCCAATGAGAATTAAGCAGACCAATGGCTTGCTTAATTCCTATTCGCTAGAAGACTAAAAGGTCCAATGGTAATTCAAATGAATTATTCTAATTACCTAAGCTCTCACTAAAGGGGAAAGGAGGACACTTGTCAAAAGGCTCTTGTTTTTGCCTCTAATTTCCTATTGGCATTAGCCAATGAGGGTCTAGCAAGAGGGAATAGCAAGACGGGCGACCAAGGGAGAGAGGGGGATTGATTTTCCAAAGGCATGATTACACACACACTCACAAAACTCATGTGTGGAGCAAAGAACTCTTTCCTTCTCCAAACTTTAATGGAAAGCTCATCATCTTCTCCAAGCTTTTGAGAAGGGAGGCCTACACCAACAACTCTTGACTTTGTGATACAAGTCCAAACCAAGAGCGAAGCTACAATGCATGCTCATCTCCTCTACCGTGCTGATTACTAAGCTAAGCGAAGATAAATAAGAGTGATAATGTGAGGAGAAATACTTCTTTCTCATAAGAATACTTCTTCTTCCTCTAGATCTACTCTCATACCTTGCTAGCTCTCACCATCTTCGAAGGTGTGTGAGGTCTTGGGTCTGAGACCGTGAGGGAATTGATGTTGTGTTTTTCAAGTGTCAGCTTGGTGCTTGAACCTTTCATCTTCATTGCACCAGCAAGTTATTGAAGGAACACAAAGTATTGTATTGTAAAATGTCTCCCTTAATGGGGGGAAACCTATAATACAAAGCCTTTTGGAGGGGGGACCGGCTCCATGTAAATCCGGTCCTCAATTGTTGTCAATTGTTCTATTTCTCTCTTTTCAAGTATTTTCAATGGTGTAAATTGCTATGTTGCTTTTCTCAATTAAGTACTCGCTCTATGCTCATTAGGAACTTGTTCTTAATGACATGCTCACTATGTTATCAATTTCCCGCTACACACAAGTTATTAGTGCATTAAATGTTACATTCAGTTACTCAAGATAAGAGGTCAACAAAACATAAGGGAAAACACAACATAAAAAGGGAACTAGTAGAATGGTCTGCTAATGTAAACCACTAGTGAGTGAGGTGAGTAGATAAGTGTGTCATTGATGTGGTACATAGACCAACTTGGTGTAGTACAATTGTAGCATCACTGACGAAGATATGTGTATCTACCAAGGAGTTCCAGTGATGATGATTGTCGGTGGTAGTCATCCGGGAGTCGTACATGTTTAGCTTGATATCTCAACACTCCCCCTCAAGCTCAATGCCATCTCTTGTATGCCAAGCATCACTTGAAATTGTCGTAGCTTCTTCGCTCCAAGGGCCTTTGTGAACATATCGACAATTTGCTCATTCGTTCCCATGTACTCAAGGTTGATGTCACCTACCAAGACCCTCTCTTTGATGAGATGGTAGTGCACCTCAATGTGATTTTCCCTGGCATGAACATTGGGTTTTGTGTTAGTGGTATGCTACTAAGGTTGTCACAATAGATGACAACCTGCCTTTGCACCTGTACTCCAAAGTCTTGAAGTAGCAATCCCAGCCATGCTACCTCACATGCCGCCACTATAGCACCCCTATACTTAGCCTATGTACTTGAAAGAGAAACCGTAGGTTGCTTCTTGCTGCTCCATGTGATAGAAGCACTCAAGTGATAACATGAATTCGCTGGTAGACGTGTGATTGTATGTACTACTAGCCCAATCCACATCTGTGTAACCATAGAGCTACAACTCCACATCAGCCCTATAAAAGAGTGCAGAATCCAAAGTATGACTCACATAGCAAGAAGTGTGCCTCACTACATCCAAGTGTGGTTTCCTGAGAGACTGCATAAATTGGCTCAACAATCCAATTGTGTAGCTCAAATCTGAATGTGACATAGTCAAGGAGATCAAGTTGCCTACAATCTTTGTGTACATGGTAGCATTCTCAAGCACTTGACCTACATCATTTCCCATCTTCAAATTCTGATCTAAAGGCAATGCAATTGGCTTACAATCAGCCATACAATCCTTTTTCAATATGTCCAAAGAATATTGCCTTTGTGATAGCCATACACCCTCTTCTATGCAAATGATTTCAATACCCAATAAATACCACTAGTCTCCCAAGACTTTCATCTCAAATTCTTGCATAAGTAGAGCTTGTACACCCTCTACTTAAACCACAATATCACCTCCAACAATAAAATCATCCACATAGATACATATCACCATGATTCTTGCTTCATTCTTTTGCACATACAATGAATGATCTGCATCAGACATTTCAAAGCCTAATGGAATGAGGAGTCCCACAATCCTCTCATACCAAGCTCTAGGTGCTTGTTTAAGCCCATATAATGATTTCTTTAGCCTGCATACAAGGTAACATAGCTTCGTATTTGCATAACCTTGTGGATGCTCCATATACACAATTTCCTCCAAGTCTCCATTCATAAATGTAATTTCTACATCCATTTGCTTCAACACCCACTTAAACACTGCATTAAACACACGAATGGTAGCCATCTTGGCTACGGGGTTGAATGTCTCCTCATAATAAATCCCATAAGTCTGTGCACAACCTTTGGCTACAAGCCTTGCCTCTCACACTGCCAGCAGCATTATGCTTTATTTTGTAAACCCACTTATGTCCAATTGCCTTTTTACCTTTTGGTAATGGCACCAATTCCCATGTTCCATTTGCATCAAGTGCAACCATCTCTTCATCCATTGCTTGCCACCATTTTTCATCTTTGAAAGCATCCTAAAACCTTGTGGATTCTAACTCCTGTTTAATCTTCACCATATATGCACAATGACGAGCCACATAATTGTCATAAGTCAATCTTTGCACAAGATTTATTACTCTTTTTGACCTGCGTGGTCCAGGATCACTTCCAAGTTCCATGTTTCTTGCTTGCATCCATCTTGCACCCGGAGTTTTCACTAAGGGAATGCCAAACTCCTCATCCAAACTCTGTTCAGATCCACTACTATCGCCATCATGACCAACACTAAAATTTGGCAACTTAGGGGCATCATCAACTTTTTCCTTGCCTTTCCTTGATACATTTGAAGAGTTATTAGGACTCACTCTTTCACTAACCTCCCACTCCATGGATTCTCACCATCACCTTCACTAGATGACGCTTGTGGCCCACTCAAAACTTGTGATTGCACACCTATATTTTTTGCAGCCACATTCTCTCTTATATCAGCCCCCAAATCATCTTTTACATCAACATACCAACTTGCCATTTCTTAAAAGACAACATCCTTGTTCAGCCTCATGTTACCTGTGATAGGATTGTAACACTTGTACCCTTTCTGCTCAAGGGAATTGACAATGAACACACCTTTTTTTGCTTTTGGATCAAGCTTTTTTGTTAGCTCATTATATGCACATGGCAATATATCTGAACACTTTAAAATCTGATACATCTGGTTTTTAACCAATAAACTTCTCTTCAGTTGTCATATCTTGTACTACAACATTAGGGGTCCTTTTCATAATGTACACACCTATAGCAACAGCCTCAGTCCAATAACAATGAGGTATGTTCTTCTCATTTATCAATGCTCTAGCAACCTCTACAATGTACATGTTCTTCTTCTCAATGACACCATTTTTTTGCGGAGTATACCTACATGAAAATTGCCTCTAAATTCCATGCTTTTTTAGAAAACCATTGAATTCACTAGAAAAGTATTCTCCCCCTCCATTTGACCTCAAACACTTTACATGTTTTCTTGTCTTTTTTTCAACCATAACTTCAAAACTCTGAAAGTGCATAAACACCTCACTTTTTTGCTTCATGAAATAGACCTATATATTCCTCGTATGGTCATCAATGAAACTCACATGATATCTACATCCACCCATAGATGCAGTCTTTGTCGGACCCCATACATTTGTATGCACTAAATCCAATGCATTCCTGCTTACATGCTTATCATGAGGAAAGGATGCTTTTGCATGCTTTCCAAATTGACAAGCTTCACAAACTTTTTGCATTTTAGCAACTCTAAATGTGGATAAACTAAAACCATCTCTTTAGTTTGCATCATTTTCAGCCTCTAAAAATTTACATGACCAATACGTTTGTGCCAAATTGAGATATTTGGAACGACACATGCACCTTGTGCAACATGAAAGCATTCACCTCAAGCACATTTACATCCAAAGTCAACATTTTTTCCACTTTCTTTCCTTATGCAACCAACCTTCCATTCTTCTTATGATCTTCAACAAAGAGACCATCAGAGTTAAACCTAGCCTGTAAATCTTGCTCAAACATTTGTCCAATAGAAACCAAGTTCTTTGTAATGTTGGGTACATGCATTACATAAGCCATGTACATCAGTTTACCATCAGTCATAGACAAGGTAAGCTGTCTATGGAGCCAGAAAATTCTGGCATCTGTCAAAAATCTAGCTTTCCTACTTGGGACCCCCTCGACCCTTGTCGAGTGGTCAAATGGTGATATAGAAGTGTTCTAATATGTTGGGGTATGCGACAGTTCAATTCTCATCCAATTTGGTTGAGCTGACAGGCCACTATGGTCGATTTTTTATCGTAGGTCTTCGTGCACTGCTCGGATTCTAGGGTTTTTTCTAGGGGTTTAGACTAGCTACCGGCCGTACAAAATGGATCATTGATGAGTAAAGAACTTACCCCTCATGTCTCGTGTGAGACGCCGCTGAAAACGGACAGCTGTAGACTCCGAAAAGTACGCGCGAAGAAGTCGAAAGGCTCTCTCTCCAAAGGCAACAAGTGGAAATGAGGTGATTTTAGCCTACCTTGGGTATCTATACTCAAACTTCCCGAACCAACTTCTCCCAAATTCCCCTGTTAGTCCTACTAGACCGTGAAATCTATGTGAAATTAAAAAAATTTCCCATTCCTGTAGCTCATTCTGCCGATTTGATTGAAATTTTTTGTGCTTGTCCACCTTGTCTTTCTGATCACCATTTGTCTTCAGTTTTTCCATATGAGCTTCCGTTGCTATTTATTATTAATTTTTGACATGTTTATTGAAAAAATCAAAGAAAATAAGAAAATGCGCTAAAAAAGCAAAGTGAAAATCCAATAATTAAGAAAATCCATTGAAAAATATAGCTTTATTGTTTTTTGTTGGATTTCTCCATTTTTAAGTCTCAATATTAAGAAAAAGGATGAAAAATAACCAAAAAGGACTAATTTTTAATGATTTTCTGCTAGTATATACACTATTTACACTCATCGGGGAGATATTATCGATTAAGTTTCCCCTGTTGATGATTTATAAGGGAATTATTAGGTAATTTTGCAAAAAATTCACGCGTTAACATTAAACTTTTATCCTCCCTCTTCAAACATTGCCCTTAATTACTCAGTACTCTTCCACCCCTCCTAGACGGCGTACTCCGGGACAACTGTGTGCATGGGTTGAACAATCGTGTCTATGCATAGCCATGGTTGGCTCTACCATGCTTTGAAGATCAATGCAGTTCAAATCATTATGCTGTGCAAGAGATGGGTCTTGAGTGATTAACTCAAGGGTTTCTGATGTCGAGGCTTGTTGTTGCTGTCTTCCAAAGAGAAAATCTTGTAGCTTGTGTGCTCTTTGCTTGATTGTACCATTAGGATGCTTTAGCACGCTGATTTCCTGAGCTTTTGGTAGCAATAATGATTGGTGTTGAGCTTTTACTCGCCATTGATATCTAGGTTTGTCTTGGTCAGAATGGTGTGATTGAGGTTTCTGAGGCTTAACTCTCTATTGCTTGATTGGTTTTGCAGTTTGCAGAGAATATAAGTGCTTCTTTTTCTTCCAAATCCATTTCGTGTTAGGTTCCTTGCTCGAAGATGCTCGTCTTTGTGCTTTGATCTTTGGAACCTCCTTTGGTTTTGTCGAGGATGTTTTGGGCACCCAGATTTGAATCGGCTTGTCCTTAAGCTGTGCTTTTGGTACCCAAATTTGCCTGACTCCTTGCATGCTACTTGTAGCATTTGCTTGTCGAGAGGATGGAGAAGATTGATTACTTCGTGGTTTGCTTTGCTGGCAATTGCCTTTCCATTCCTCCTTGCTTGGTGCAATTGGAAAAATGAGTTGTCTACCTTTAGGTGATAGCTTGAGCTGATTAGTATCCCAATCTGGTAGTGCTTTCTATGTCCGCATCTAGGGAATTCCAAGAATCATCGTTTCATTTATGTGTTCATCTAGTAAGCATACAAACTGATGAGGACATGAACATCCATGTACTATCACGTTCAAGTTGACTACTCCCAATATTGGTGTTGGGTTCTTGTTGCATCCTTTGATAGTCGCTATTCTTGCTGTCAATGACTGACTTGTTGCTTTTTTGTACGTGGAATAACTGACTGCATTTACTCTAGCTTTTGTATCGACCAAAGCATTTGTGCTATGATTGTTGAGCTGTACTTCGATGCGAAGGGCCATTCCATCTAACCATTCATCATTCGTTGACACTGCATCTTTCTGCAATTCCCATTGTCGGTTATCTATTTCCAGTGTGTTGATGGGAATAGGTATTTGTTGCTTCTTGAGAGCAGCTTTCCTTTTGAGTACCCAAAGCCGAGATTCTTCCTGGGCTTCATCAATAACCTGCTGTCGTTTTATCTTCCTTTGCTTGGCTGCATGCATTCTTTCTAGCAATTCATTGGTTAGCGGCAAATTGTACTTCTTTAAACGACATCCACTAATCCAATTAGCCATTGGTTCACCAGCTAGGGTGGACAATTTAACTGCTCCACTTGGAGATACATCTTCAATGATAAACGGTCCATTTCCCTTTTTCTTAAATTTAGGAATGTGTTGCTTAAGGGAATAGACTAAAACTAAGTCCCCTTTCTTGAAGATTTTTGTAATTTGATGGGAATCAAAAAACTGTTTTTGTTTCAGCTTTTGTGCATAGATGTGAGCTACAACAGTTAGCCTTTGCTCATCCAGGTTCTCTAAATCTTCAAGTCTTTCTGACAATTCATGTCCAATCCACTCGAGATCCTTTGCTATCGGCAATAGAAATTCTATTGGCAGTATGACATCAAGACCATAAACAAGGTTAAAGGGTGTAGCATTTGAAGCTATTTTGAATAAAACTCGATAAGCCCATAGAGCAGCGTGAAGATTCATTTCCCAGTCTGTTCTTCCTGAACTAACCACTTTAGTCAATACCGAGCTAAGAATCTTATTCATATGCTCAGCTTGTCCGTTTGCTTGTGGGTGATAGGGAGCTGACTTGTTATGGATGACTATAAATTCATTAAGCAGATACTCGATTACCTCATTGAGGAAATGAGTTCCCCTATCACTGACAATTTCTATCGGCAGTCCATATCTTGTGAACACATACTTATATAAGAATGTGACAGTGGTTCTGGCATCATTCTTTTGAGTTGCTTTAGCCTCGGCCCACTTAGTTAAATAATCCGTAGCTACAATAATATATTGAGCTTGGGTTCTATAAGCAGGTGGTTGTATTGGCCCAACAAAGTCTGTACCCATTTTGCGAAAGCTCTAGCCCCCATCATTGGTCTCAAGGGCATGCTATCTACTTTTGTTGGAATTTTTGCTCGTTGACAAGCATCACACCTTCGAACATATTCTTTGGCATTTGCAAAAAGTGTTGGCCACCATATGCCTGCCATCAAGATTGCTCTTGCGGTGGTCTCACTAGAAAAGTGACCTCCAGCTATTCCAGCATGTGCTTGTTCTATAATCGGAATATATTCGTCTTCATTTGCACAAAGACACAAATGTTGATCCTTACCTCTCCAATATAATTGGTTTCCAATAAGAGCATAGTCTCTTGCTTCAGCTTCAATTGCTCTTTGACGACGTTTACTCATATCCTCAGGAAATGTTCGGCTCAATAAATAAGTAACTAGATAGTTACTCCACTTAGGAATAGGTGACATTTGAAACAGTGTTACATGAGGTATGGGTGTTTGTTTTTGACATTGAGGACAGTCCTTTACAAAAGATCAAACATCACTCCTCATAATTGGCCAAACTACTCCAAGTCTCAAGATCCTTTGCATAGTTTGGTCTTCCGCAAAGTGAAGTCCTACTATGGTAATATGTGCTTGACTTAGATATTGGGTTTTCGCTTTAGGATTAATGCATAAGAGTAATATTCCATCTCGGTTTCTTTTGTATAGCCTACCAGTTAGTAATTGATACATAACCGATTGCTCACTTAATCCAATTGTAATAGGAAGTGATATTTGTGAATCCACTTGAGCTATGGTCATCAATGATACCATATTTTCCGACCATTGAGGTATCATTTCCATGGAGTACAGATATGCATCTGGTAGATCATCATCTACTCCTTTAGGAGGTTCTTCTGAAACAATCCTAAACAAATGATCTGCTCTTTGATAAGTAGTGTCCTTTTTTACAACTACAGTGAAATCAAATTCCAGAAGAATAATGAACCATCTCACTATTCTTCCTGTGCTGCATGGCTTGCTGACCAAGTACAATAAGGCTTGGTGGTCCACAAAGAACACAAATTTGTTTGCTAATAGGTAATGTCTATACTTTTTTACGGCATAGATCATTTCTAAGCCTTCCCTTTCTGTGGTTGTATAATTGTTTTCCGCCATGTTCAATTGTCGGCTAGCATAAGAAATAGGAAAATCAATTTTCCCGTCTCCTGGTTGAGATAGTATACAGCCGATGGCAAAATTGGAAGCATCTACATGGATGTGAAATATTTTATTCCAATCTGGTGCTTTCAATATTGGAGCTGAGGTAAGAGCTTGCTTAAGCTTCATGAAGGATTCTTCACACTCATCAATCCATTCAAAGTGTGTAATTAAGCTATACATGGGTTTTGCAATTATAGTGTACATGTAAATGAACCGTCTGTAATATCCACAATGTCCCATGAAGGCTTGAACTCCCTTGACTGTTGTTAGTCTAGGCAAATCAGCAATAACATGAATTTTATCCATATCAATAGCTATGCCATTTTTAGACACTATATGTCTGAGAATTTTTCCTTGTCTACCCATGAATGTGCACTTCTCACGATTTAAGCAAATCTTATAAAGTCTACATTTTTCAAATACCTTTTGAGGTGTTCAAAATGATCAGCCCAGATTGATAAATATACGTATAGACCATCCATATATACTTCCAAGAATTTCCTAAGATATTCTTTAAAAGCATGACTCATCAATCTTTGAAATGTGGCAAGAGCATTATTTAACCCAAAGGGCATAACCCGATAGGCAAAAATATCCCATTCCATTGCAAAAGCAGTTTTATGATGATCTTTTGGGTCAACCAAAAGTTGATTGTATCTCGAAAAGCCATCTAAGAAGTTGTAAGCTTCTTTTTCTGCAACTCGTTCTAACACATGCTCAGTGATTGGAAGAGGAAATTTATCTCTAATGGTACTTGCATTCACTTTCTTGAGGTTGACACACACTCGTAAATTTCCATTCTTCTTGGGTACTACCACAATTGGAGACACCCAATCTGTGTGTTCAATATCATAAATGAATTCGGCTTCCTTTAGTTTCTCAATCTCTTCTTGGAAAATGTTTCATTGTATGTGTATGGCCTTTGTCTACTTGGTTTCGCATCATCTCTCATGGGTATGGTATGTTGGCAGATTTCTGGATCAACACCCACACCCTTGAGATCCTTGTAAGACCAAGCGAAGATATCTCGATATTCTTTTAGTAAGATTATCAAAAGCTCTTCTTCTTCTTCTGTTAGGTCATTTGCAATGTAGACAGGCCTAGGCTTTTCTCCTGGTTCAGCCAAATCTATTTTTTTTGCGTTTTCAGGCCCTTTGTAGGACTGGCCTTGTTTTTGTAGTTCTCTAACAAGTTGTTCTACTATGATTTTTCGATCTTGGAGAGTATATTTTTTGTAATGGGATGGAACACTCATTACATCTTTACCATCCTCTTCTGTGGTTTCCATTTCGGTTGTATATATCTCCTTTAGAGCTTTTTTCAACTCTTGATATTTCTTTGTCCGTTCAACTCGTGTCATGGTTGGCTCCTTGTCCTGTTTTTTTGGCTTTTGTTGAGTATCCTTACTTGTTTTTCTCAATGTTTTTGACATTTTTGGATTTTCGTTTGAAGGTTATCTGCCAGTGATTTTGTCCTTGACACAATCATGTGCATCTATTTGCATCAAGAACTATGTTTTACTGGACACTGATGGCATACTTCTAGCTTTCACATTTTTGGGGTCTCTTTTTCGTATATACCATTTTTGTCTTCTCGATTTCTGGTTAGGAAAGTCAAAAAACTTTTCCTCCCCTCCTTTCAGGAGTAGCTTAGCTCTCACATGTTCTTTTTCTGACCTCGAACCTTCTAAAGTAGCTGAGTGTTCTAGCTGAGTAGCTTAGCTCTCACATGTTCTTTTTCTGACCTCGAACCTTCTAAAGTAGCTGAGTGTTCTAGCTGAGTAGCTTAGCTCTCACATGTTCTTTTTCTGACCTCGAACCTTCTAAAGTAGCTGAGTGTTCTTCTAACTCATCTGTTGCATCAAAGTAGAGGTCTGAAAAGACTTGTTGATATTTCATCAAGTCCTTGGTTTTCTCAATTTCATCTTCAATGTGGAGGGTTGAAATCATTTGGATGGGAATTATGTCATAGCTGTCCTCATTGCAAAATTGAGTAGGCATAGACGTATTTACACATACATCCATTGTCGCTAAAATTTGAGTTTACTCAAATGGCTCAAACAAATGTTCTGGAAAGGGTTCACGTACATAGGCTTTGTCTGTGCAATCCCTTTCTAAGATACATTCTTCTCTTTTTAAGCTCCCGTTTTCTGAAGCTCCGCACATCCAAATAGGAGTGTCTTTGTTTAACCAAGAAGGAAGCTTAGTTTTAGCCGAAGAGACTGAATCAAACTCTTGTATGGGCGTTTTCATGGCATCTCTATAAGTGTGATCTTTTAGATTAACCCTTGTTATAGATCCCACTTGCTTCAAGTACAGATAGTTGTTTCCTCAATCTTGGATAAGCTGTACCTGTCGCATGAAAGGTCTTCTCAATATGATTTTGTAATTGAGTTTCTTCCCAAAGTCTACTATAGCAAAAGTGTGTTGATATTCAATCCGACAGGAATTAACTATCAATTTTTCTAGCAGTCCTAAGGGTCTTTCGATATGTCCATCAACCAATTACAATTTCATTCGAGTTTGTCTAATGGCCCTGGTTGTCCCCAGGATTCCCATACTACTTTTGTGGCTATGGCTATGCTTGCCTACCCCACTATCCAATATTGCCATGGTTTCAATGTCATTATATTTCACTGGAAGGGTGGTGTTTCCTTCTTCCCCTTTGTAATATTCTCCAACTTTTTGTTCATTGGAACAGATCAAATCTCCTTGTTATCCATTTCCTGTTTCAATCTTTCCAAAAAATTTACGATGAGCCTCGTTATTCCAACCTTCTTTAGGGTTTTCTGTAGATCATTCCATAAATATGGTCTGATTTTTTAAAGTTCTCCCAAAGTAAGAGTGCATTAAATGGGTGTAGACATGATTGAATGAATATTGTTTACTTCTAGGGTCTGTTCCACTCTTTTTACTTGAGTTGTCTTGCACAATATGGATTTATCTTCGTTATCTCCCAAGTAAGAGGGTAATGTTTTCAAGGTAAATGGTTTAGACATTCCTGAAGATTCAGATCCACACTCCCCATACAAGGATTGTACATCCATGTCCATATCAAGAGGTAGGTTGTCTAACCAAACTTCCTCTATAGGAGCTGACTTTTAGTTAGGCTCCCATCATTGATCTCTCGAACTTTTTCCCATAAGTGTCCTGGCCAATCTTCCTCTACGAATGGAATTCTGTCTAAGGTATCTTCACTGTCTAGCACTATGAGTTTTGGCTCTTTTGGTTCAAAGTGGGGTTCTACCACCACTTTGGATTTTTCTTCATTGTCTCCTACCACAAGCCCCTCAGGTTTTGCCATACTTTCGAGCTTGAGTTTTTGTTTTTTCAGCATTTCTTGCATGATTCTTACCAAATTTTAATAAGCTTCAAGCTTAGCTACTTCCATATCTGGAGAATGATAGTTTTTCCATTTGTTTTCCATGTTTTGGCCTGCTTTCAGTCCTGCTTGGTAGGCTTCCAAGGGTGCATTAATAGGCTCAAAAAATTTATCAACCAAAATTGATCCTCCAGATTTCACAGTTGTTTCTTTCATTTCACTTCCAGGTTCTTTTAGCTTTTCCTAGAATAGCTATTTTGCTTTCTCCTCGATTTCAGCTCGTTGTTTCTGTTTTCTCATCTCATACCTTTTTCTTCTGCTTCTTTTGGTCTTTTGAGAGGCAAATTTTGTATTCTCCGAATCATTAGAGGAGTTATGTTTCATTTTCTTAGCCTGGGCTCCAGTGATTACCAAGATTGGAACACTCGGTTCACTCTCAGATGAGCTACCAGGTATCACTTGGACTACATTTATTATTGTTTTACCCTTGTTTAAAGGAATTTTAGGACAATCTTCTGGGAAGTGTCCTCCCTTTTTGCAACATTGTATGCAATAAGCTTCAACCGGCTTGAGGTTCTTGTCAGGCTCTGGACATTCATTTTTTCAATGATCATCTGCACCACAATTGTGACAGTTTCCCATTCTTGGCTTAATCATGGGTCTTACCAAAGGAGGTCTAACACCTTGATTAGCTACATAATACATTGGTGCGAGCTCTGGTGGAGCATAAGTCACAGGTTTTTCCATTGGTGGTGGATGTGAATTATACCAATCTCCTTCTACCATTATTGTAGATGGACTAGGCTCAGAATAGGATGTAACATGCACAAGTTCTTGTTCACCTATGACTCCTTCTGAATGCATGTACTTTACAGGCACTACATTATGTCCTGGATACGGAGGTTGTTGACCCAATACATGTTGAGGTCTTTCCATACCCATCGGTGGTCTTTGAGTTGGTGCCATGTTATGTTGTGTACATGGGTTATCCTTGTGGCCTCATGGGCACGTACTGAATGAAGGGGATCGGGGAGCACCACAGACGGAGAGTGAGAGAGAGAGAAGGAGACACACACGATGTGGGTGGGGAGACTCAAAAGAGTGAGCAGCCCCCTATACACTTATGCTATGTATAAGGTATACAAGTCAGTGGGCGCCCAGACTCTGGGCGGCCGGGCAAGGCACAGGCGCCTATACCCCAACAACCTCCCACTTAAAGGCGAATGTGCCTTTAAGCAAGGGAACCTAGTCTAAAGACCAAAAAAGGTGAGAGAAAACCGCTCTCAACCGATGCCCACTGGCTGGCTGTGATCGTGTGCATCGGCTGTCCTGCTCCCGTGTAAGTCCATACACCACCAGACGTACCGCACACGTACTGCAAGTATGTACACAATACCTGCATATCTCCCTCGTGCACTATGCCATCATCAGTCAACAAACGACTGACAACCCCAACTACATATGCTCCCACTGTAGCTGCGATATCCGGTCTCAAGATCAGCATCTCATACATGAGACCACCGAATGCCGATGCAATGCTAGCGGGCCCTGCTAGCTCTACGGAGCATGCATCAACATATATGTCCCTGGCAATAGGCATCTCTGACTGATAAGGCATGTCAACCACATGCATCTCCTGACTGTCCACAAAAGACGCATCAACCTGTCGTGCAACCTCAGAGCAAACCAGCTGCTCTAGATGTCTACTGGAAGACATATCCTGCACAACTATATCCCCATGCTCACTGTCGAGCATAGAAAGGAATGACTGCATAATCGCTGACATCTCGGACTCCTCTGCAATCATCCACTGCAAACATGACCACTCAATCTGTTGTGACTCACTAGAGCTCTCATGCTCTAACTCCGTATGTATAGACTCTTGCACAACGTCCTCCTGTCGTGACTCACTAGAGCAAGACCGCTCTACCTGTCTATCCTGCATAGAAGTATCTCGCACACCTGACTCTCTGCTTTGCTCAGTCACTAGCAAAGCATGCATGTCTGACTCTGTCACCTCTCTGTGTGACTGCTCAAGTCGTGCCCCAACTGTGTGCACAACGAGCTCACTACTCTGCACTCCATGCAAAGCATCCTGCAACCCACAAGCAAAAGAGACTCGCCTACTCTCTCGCTCTCTACCTGGCTGCGTGATCACAGAGACAACACCGTCTCTCGTGTGATCCACATGCAATGGGTAACGTGTACCACTCCTGGCACCTCTCGCAATCACTAGCGAACCCAAATGCATCACAAAATCTCGCTCTCGTAGCGAAATCTGACATCCACAATCTCTTAGCTGACCAATCGAGATCAAACTCACTGTCAAATCTGGTACATAGCGCACATGTCGTAACAAGTAAGATGCACCACTCGGTAATGACAGTCTCACATCTCCTGCACCTGCTATCGCATGCACCGATCCATCGGTCAAACGTACACTGCCAAGCATCCCGCTAGAATAGCTACAATACCATGCACGATGCGGCGTGACATGAAACATAGCATCTGCGTCTAGCAACCACTGCGAAGGGAGTGCACTATCCACATGTATAGCATCTCGTGCATAGCTCGAGGTAAAAGTGACATCCCCGACACTAGTATACTCCGACACTACATGTGCCTCAACTGTCAAAGCAACTGAGTCCATGGCATCCCTACATACATCTCTGAGACTGCCATGTCTCCTACGATGTCGCATATGACGAAAACAGCGCCGTCTAACGTGTCCAGAATGACCACAATACCAACATGTCATCTGTCGGCGTGTTCGTGAATGTACATGTCTCACACGAGTCCGTGATGACTCAGATCTATCATACATATCATGTAATCTGCGCCAAAGTGCTCTCGAAGTAGCCTCATACATAACAAGAGCATATACAGATTCCGCAAGGTGCAAAGAGAGTGTAGATAGTGCCATCTCCTCTAGCTCCTGCCACTGATCGTCAGACATGTTTGAAGGTCTACCTGCATCACCACTCAATGGTCGATGCAACCCTCGCTGTGTCAATGCATCAAGCATACACTCTCTCCATGCCGCAAAGTCTGACCCATCAAGCATGCGCATCTGTGAGAGGTCACAATCTGATCGATCACCTGTCTCTGTCATGAGCACAATGTAGCAAACTAGAAAGCGAAACCACCTCACCAACAACACCTGGAAACTGTCTACCAATATGGCCAGAAACACAATGTAAAATCTGTGAGACACACTCCAAAATAGAGCTCCCGCAATGTCAATACAAGCCTCGCATGCTCTAGTATCACACTGCAATCTGTGAGCTAATCACCAAGCCCACACTGTGCGGTATCGATGCATACACACGCACAAATCTCCCACCTGCAGAGAACACCGCACGCAAATGTTGAGTGCAACCCGCAATCTCTACCTAGATTGCATAAATGATGCGCATAAAACTCTTGGGAAAATTTCGCCAGAGTTTCGTCAGTAAAACGGCCACAAAACCAGTAAACCAAACTGACTGCACGCTCAAAACCATGAGCAACCAAAGCGCATCAAACCGCACTCCAAATGCATGCACCAATCTCCACATTTTGCATACATCATTGCAAACACCTGCAAATCTAGTACACAAATATCTGCTCCACCTGTGACTGCCAAAAAACATGCTCGAGGCATACATTGCCGAGCTCAAAATGCAATCACATTAGTCTCTCTGAGCATCAAACCACATAAGGCATACATCGTATCCTCCCACCTGTGAGGAAACTTGCAGCAAATATCACTCTCACATCTGAGAGCAAACCATGTGTGGAATCCTCGACACACAATAAACAACTGCTGCTGCAAAAAATTCAGCGTTCAGAATTTTAAAATTCTGATATGAAGAGCGCGTCCGGAGCATGCCAAAACCCCAAGGTAGACTTCTGGATCACATGTATCCGAGTCCGGGTGTGAAAGCTATGCCAAAAACAGTGTTTTTGGGATCCGAGAGTGCACAAATAAACTTGCTGCTGTACCTGCTGTAATTCAAAGCATAATTTCAGCAAATAGACATCACCATCGCGTCCGGAGCGTGCCAAAACCCTGACCTAGACTCCTGGATCATGTAGATTTGACTCTGTATGACGGAGCTACGCAAAAAACTGCGTTTTAGAGCCCGAAAATGGCAAAAACGAGCTGCACACAGTTTTGAACCTGCTCCTGCTCCACTCTGTGTGATGCAATGTCCTCTCAATGCAAGCTCCAACACAAGAGCTCTGCCACAACAGCATCCAAGCACTCGAATGTCAAGCTCTCCTCCGCCGAGCACTTCTCTAACGAGCTCCACTAAGCTCAAAAGCTCCTCTCACCAAGGAAGCCGCAACCGCCTCCTCGACCAAGCTTGACCACACCAAGCTCCTAAGCTCCAAAGACAATGCTCCTCAAGCTAAAATCGCTCTCCGTGAAACTCCGCGATCGAACTCCACCATCGAGAGCGAGCGAGCTATCGCCTCGAAGCTCTCAAAGCCGTCGTGCTCTCCGCGGTCACCATAGCTCTGATACCAATTGAAGGGGATCGGGGAGCACCACAGACGGAGAGTGAGAGAGAGAGAAGGAGACACACACGATGTGGGTGGGGAGACTCAAAAGAGTGAGCAGCCCCCTATACACTTATGCTATGTATAAGGTATACAAGTCAGTGGGCGCCCAGACTCTGGGCGGCCGGGCAAGGCACAGGCGCCTATACCCCAACACTGAACATTCCCATCATACTTTGGTCGGTAGTAGCACTTGTTGTCTCATGGTTGGTCCATTTTCCCTCTATTGCACACCACTTTTGCGATCTAATTGGTTGACCCTGTTGAGGTATCCCTTGCTTTGGTCCCCTCATAGGCGCTTTTTGCATGTTATTCATCATGTCATTCATTCTTTTGAGCATGTCTTCTATGGATGAAAGTGGTGCTGTAGTAGCCGTTCCCACTTGTGTTGGTTTAGTGGAAGTTGTTTTCTCACTTTGGTTATCCTTAGGGATATCTTCTTCGTTCAAAATATCATAATTGTCTCCTAAGTCAATACCATCTGACACACACTCTTCTAGGGTTGTGTGCTTCTTGCTATACAATATAGCATAAAGTTCTTTGTTTAGCAGTCCCTCTAGAAACAATGATGCTAGTCATTCTTCTGTAGGTATCTCTAGCTCTGGGCATCTAGCAATGTATTGTTTCATTCGAGTTGCACAATCACTAACTGACTCATCTTGTTTCTGTTTAAAGCTGTAGATTTGAGCTACATTATTGTGTTTGATCCCCATTTTGGAACAAGCAGCTACAAATCCTTGAGCTAATGTGTTCAAGTCCATGATTGACCTTGGTGGAATGTTTTGGAATCATGTCAATGCTTTTCCTTCTAATGTCATTCCAAACCACTCGAATTGAGTATGGAAATCGAATATGCCTTCTGCTCTTAGCACTTGCTTAAAGCTTGCTAAGTGGTCATATGGATCCCCATATCCACTGTATTTTTTGATCCATTTTTGAAAACCAGCTGGTCTGACGTGTCTATTTGGTTCAGCTCTCGGTCTCCTGGAAGTTGTTCTCGTTCCAAGTCCTTCAAACAAGTTTGTTAGAAATAGTGACTCATGTAGCCTTGGATTGGCCTTAGTGTCACACGGTTTTCTGCGTGATGAGATGGTTTCTGGTTTCTTAACATTACTCTTAGAAGATCTCACGATGTTCATCTCTTGGAATAGTCTCTGGTCCTTGGCCCAATATCCAATCCCTTATGGAATATCCTTGATATTTGGTTTGTTCCATCTCCTCAGGAGTCATCATAACAAAGTTGTTGTTATAACAATCCCTAAAGAGGTAGGTTGGTAGATTTGTTGGTCCCTTTTTCTTAATCTTGAAGATATAGATGATATTCATGGGAGTTAGTTGTCCTGATTTGGCATGCAAAGTCCATTGAAGATCTTTTACATTTCTATCCTCCCAACAATAGACTCCGATCCTAGGATTATCAGTACTAAGCCATTTCAAAGGCTTCAAATCAACTTGATCGTATTCCTTGAATTCTAAAGTTGGTGGTCCTTCTTTTTTGACCATATCTGGAATTATGGTATTTACTTCTAACCCCCATTTGTCTATCACGTCAGGGTCTTCGACTTGTAAATACTGAGTTCCGTTTCGATTTATGTACATTTTTCCATGTTTGTTTGCCCTGATTTCCTCTTCGAACTCAATACTATGGTCATTAATGCGATTAGCGTACTAGGATCCAGGTAAACCTGAGCTCCATGGCGATTAGCCCTATAAAAAGAGAGTATATGCTTATAGCGCATTGTTGTTCCGGTTTCTAAGTCAGTCGAATAAGAAGACATTTCGAACGTCGAATCAGAAAAAGTGTATGAGACCTCTTCAGGGATAGTGTGCAAATATTGCCTTGATTCACACTTTCTTCGGTGGATACTCTACTAGAGGTTTCTCCAAATATGGCATGATTTACTAGTACACGACCAGATCTATGGTTCATAAAGAATTGTGAAGCCTTGGATAGAGTACTTACCTTTGGATTGACTTGTCGTCAATTTCTTCTTGACTTGATTGCACTTTCTGTCAAGCTACCGATTCCTCGTCTGCAACCTGATTCCTGTACAAATTTGATCAAGTTAGCTATACTTTCACAAGAACAATATAATTTTGCTAACTATTGTGATTGGTCTATGTGTATCACTTCAAATCGAGCTAAGTCAGTTAGCAGTTGAGATTTTCAAACTCGAATTTGACAAAATCAAAGGATTAATCTGCAACCTGGAAACTGAGTGAACATGTACCAATTTGGATCCGATTGAACCCAAAATTGCCCAGTGGCTTTGTATTATGCTAGTCTAACACTGTACAAGTTCAAAAGTCAAAAATAGTATCTCTCTGTAGCAGTAGTAAATAATCACGATTATTTACTTTTGTCAACTTTTTACACTTTTTGGCTTCGTTTGCCAAGTATACAACCTGTTAAGGTCCTTGGACAAGTTTCAACAAGTTTAGACAAAATCTATTCAAGTTTATCAACTGTTTTGTATCCGTAGACTCTGATTTCAAGAATCTGGCTTAAGTCTCACTTTTGTGATCAAGATTTCACTAAAATTGATTTGTGGGGTCTACTTGATATACTTGACCTAGTGGTATGCTCAAATATGCAAGATTGTCAATTTTTAGAGCAGATGTAAATAATCACTATTATTTACTCTAGCTAATTTTAAGCACTTCAACTTAAGGTCTTTAGCCAAGTTTGGACAATTTTCTGGTCAAATAGTCATCAGTTTTCTGTCCGCAGACTAACTTTGCAAATTTGGTCACAATTTTCAATTCAATGATCCAAATCTTACCAAATTTGGTTTGTGGGCTTATTACAACATGGTAAAGCTAGTGGTATGCTGACTTGGTCAAAAAAGTTGAAAAATGGGGTAGATGTAAATAATCACGATTATTTACAACTGGCAAATTTTTGCATCTTTTTGGTCAACTGAGCATGTACACATCAATATAATCCTATGAATCAAATTTCATCAAGTTTGGACTATTTATTTTTCCAATTTACACTCAAGTTCTCAAAAGTCAGTACAAACTTTAGTTTTTACCTAGTTTTTTGCCAATTTGGTGATCCAAATCCAATGTGCCTTTACAAAAGTTGTTTGTACACATGCAATGAGTCACTAGTATCAACCTTTGTCAAGTCTGAGCCGAAATTAAATAATCGCGATTATTTACTTTAGGCTTGAAATTGTTGGGGTATAAAGCCCAATGTGGTTGCCCAGGTAAGTGGGCGGGCCGCCAGGTATGTACACATATTCTTTTGTAAAAACCTAATAAGAACTCACTATGCTCTACTCATTACAGTAGAGCGAGTTCACCATATC
Source organism: Adiantum capillus-veneris (assembly GCF_014529385.1). Classification (NCBI taxonomy): domain Eukaryota; kingdom Viridiplantae; phylum Streptophyta; class Polypodiopsida; order Polypodiales; family Pteridaceae; genus Adiantum; species Adiantum capillus-veneris. The sequence continues at coordinate 138,325,488 of NC_140940.1, read as the reverse complement.
GTCGTGCTCTTCTTCTCGCACTCTCTCTCGCATCGCACTTCCGCTCGTACTCCTTCAACTGGTATCAGAGCTCAGATCGAGGCTCGGGGCAGCACTGCAGGAGGCTAGAGGCACCAGCTCAGATTGGAGTGAAATTCGACAGGCGAAGACACGGCCCCAAATCTCGTGGGTGAGCTGGAAGGGCTCGGTTTTGTCAGAATTTCATTCTGAGGTCATCTCGGCCACCGTTCGGCTTCGACAAAGGTCTGCGCAGGCCATTTTTGACTACGTGGTCTCGACGGGTGCAGATCCGACTCTGCAAATTTGGGGTTTTCGGCCTACGACTGCAGGTGTTGAGGATATCGACACTCCCAGAATGCTGATTTGTGGTTGTCTACACATCGAAGGACGGCTCACAGTTCTTGGAGGCGTGTCACATACGACACAGGCGCATCTACACACAGACTGTAGGCGACATCCACTAGTTCATCAGGTAGCTTGTGTTTGCTGCTTGATATTCCAGATTTCTTCCTGACATTGCAGCTACTTCCACATGGGATGTATTGTCAGAGATCATGTATGTCTGTTGAGGGTTTGTTGGCTGTGAGTCACGCAACAAAAAACCGCCGCAATGGTTACAGCATACAGTGGGAAATTTGTGGATGTATGACTTTGTGGGAAGTCTATGTATTGTCAGATTTACTGCAGCCTTTGTTGAGGGTCGAGTGAGGTTTTATTGAGATGGGGGATTCTCGAATGTTGAAATCCTTTCGGTGATACAGGTCTTGGAGCGATCCCTCGAGCACCCTTAGATAGGCAGCTAGGATGTATTGACTGTGAGTTAGACAGTTGGGATTGCATCTTTGCTTTACTTCCGTTGAGGCATTGTCGCAGTCTATGCTTACAGGACAGTGATAGGATAGTCAGAGACAGTACATGTGCAGGACAGGTTTACCCACAGCTTACAGTGTCAGAGAGACAGTGGTTTTTTGAGCTGTTTTTTGGTCTGTTTTTAGTACACCAGAGCCATTTTACAAAGGAGACTCTGCCAAAATTTCAGCAGAATCTGAAGCTTTCTTGGTTCATTTGACAGGTTGATATTGGTTCAGAGGTCAGTTTACAAGGGAAACTCTGCCGAATTTTTCCTAGGAAAGTAAACTACTGTGAAGCGTAGCTATGGCTGGATCACAGGACACTGCTCTTTACAATATCAAGAAGCTGGATGGAACCAATTTCCCATTGTGGAAGAAGAAGATTTGGCACGTGTTGGTACAAAAGAAGCAGATAAAACCTATAAAGCTCAAGGGGATAAAACCAGAAGATATGGACGAAGATGAATGGAGAGAAATGGATGAATTGGCACTTTCTACCATTATGCTGGCTTTGGCAGAAAGCGTTTACTTCAATGTAGTAACCGAGATGTCGGCTTATCAAGCATGGTTAAAGCTGAGTGATCTTTATGAGAAGCAGAGTGCAGCTTCACAGGTATATTGGCTTAAGAACCTTGTTGACTTGAAGATGAAAGAAGGGACACCTATGTCCAATCATCTGAATGAATTCAACACAATCTATAGTCAGTTGTCTCCAAACAAGGAGTGGTTTACCTCTTATGTGACCACTAAAGACCATGTTCGGCTAGGCAATGGGCAGACATGTGAGATCTTAAGTGTTGGAGATATTCAATTGAAGTTTCAAAATGTCTCTTCTTTCACGCTGAAGAATGTGAGACATGTTCCTGCAATTACAAAGAGCTTGATCAGCACAGGTTTACTTGATGATGCTGGCTACGTTACCACTTTTGGACAGAACATGTGGAAGATATCCAAGGGTTCTATGACAGTAGCACATGGAGTAAAGTCTGGAGGACTTTACATGATTTATGTATCAAATGTCTCTAAAAATGTAATCAATGTAACCGAGCAGCCGAACGTTTCTTTGTGGCATAGCCGGTTAGGACATATGTCCAAGAAGGGAATGGAAATCTTGTCTCATTCTGGTTATTTGCCTGGATTTTCATTTAATGATTTTGAATTCTGTGAACATTGTCTGTATGGTAAGCAAACACAGCAGCCACATAAGCATAGAAGCAGTAGAAGAGATACACAGTTGGCACTTGTTCATAGTGATTTGTGTGGACCTATGCCTAACCTATCTCTAGGGGGAGCTTCTTACTTTATGACATTTATAGATGATTACTCGAGAAAAGTATGGGTTTACTTCCTCAAGCACAAGGATGAAGCGTTTAGTGTTTTCAAAACGTTTGTGACACTTGTGGAGAATCAGAGTGGCAAGAAGCTTAAATGCTTATGTACTGACAATGGTGGAGAGTCTGTTTCAAAGGCCTTTCAGGACTTTTGTGAGTCAAAAGGTATAAAACGTGAACTTACTGCTCCTTACAATCCTCCTCAAAATGGTGTAGCTGAGAGGATGAATAGGACCATACAACAGAAGGTCAGAAGTATGTTGTCTAATGCACAGCTGCCAAATGGGTTTTGGGCTGAAGCTGTCTCAACAGCTGTTCATCTTGTAAATAGATCTCCTAGCAAGGTTTTGCAGAAGGATTCAGTCCCAGAGATGGTATGGTCAGGCAAAATGCCCTCATACAAGCATCTCAGAGTCTTTGGCTGTGAGGCATATACTCACGTTCCAAAGGAATTTAGGAACAAACTTGAGCCAAAGAGTAGAAAGTGCATCTTTCTAGGCTATGGTAATTCTGGTGAAATGGGGTACAGACTTTGTGATCCCGAATCCAGAAAGGTTTTCCGCAGCAATGATGTTCACTTTAATGATTCCAAATATTATTCTAAACCAGAGAGGGTTGAGGAGATTAGAAGAGTTGTCTTCCAAGAAGATGGACCTGCACGTGCAAGACAAAATGTCAGGGCTCAAGAGGAGCAAGGACAGGATAGAGTGGAACCACAGGTTGTGGCTGAGCCTGAGCCACCTATTGTGCGTAGATCTGGACGTGTCACACGACCTCCTGATAGGTTTTTTCCATCTATGAACTATGTCATGTTGACTGATTGCAATGAGCCTTCATGTTACAAGGAAGCAGTGCAAATGAAGGACTCCGGGAATTGGCAATTGGCCATGCAGTCAGAGATGACAACTCTGCATAAAAACAAGACATGGAAGCTAGTTAAATTACCACAGGGCAAAAAGGCTCTACCTTGTAAATGGGTTTACAGGTATAAGATCACCGCTCATGATAGTCAGCCAAAGTACAAAGCAAGGCTTGTTTCCAAGGGCTTTAAGCAAGAACAAGGCATTGACTTTGATGAAGTCTTCTCTCCGGTGGTCAAGATGACTACATTGAGATGCTTTCTTGCATTGGTTGCCATATTAGATTTGTTGTTGCACCAAATGGATGTCAAGACAGTGTTCTTGCATGGTGATTTAGATGTGGAAATTTACATGCAACAGCCAGAAGGGTTTGTTGAGAAAGGCAAGGAAGATTGGGTATGCCAGTTGTTAAAGAGTCTTTATGGCTTAAAACAATCACCGAGGGCATGGTACCATAAATTCCACAAGTTTATGCTTTCTCAAGGCTACAAACGTAGTGAGTTCGATCACTGTCTATATACAAAGAAGGCTAAGGATGGTAGTTGGCTGATCCTTATTTTGTATGTGGATGACACATTGATTGCTGGCAAGCACTTGGAAGAAATTTCAGCTTTGAAGTCAAAGATGGCAAAATCGTTTGACATGAAAGACATGGGTGAGGCAAGTCATATACTTGGTATGCGCATTGAGAGAGACAGATCAAAGAAATTGATTTGGTTATCTCAAACAGAGTATATTGACAAGGTTTTGCAACGTTTCAATATGGAGAAGGGAAAGGCACTAAGTGTTCCATTGCCACCATATGTGAAACTTAGCAAACAAGATTGTCCTGTGTCTGAGGAAGAACAGGCTGAAATGGATAAGATTCCATATGCGTCTGCAATGGGTAGTTTGATGTATGCAATGATTGCTACTCGCCCAGACATTGCATTTGCAGTGGGAGTAGTAAGTCGATACATGTCAAACCAAGGCAAGAAACATTGAGAGGCAGTGAAAGGAATATTGAGATACCTGAAAGCTACAAAGAGTATGCGTATATGCTATGGGAGTCAGGAGCTAAGTGTAAAGGGTTTTACAGACTCAGATTATGCAGGTGACGTAGACAACCGAAGGTCTACGTCAGGGTATGTCTTTACATTGGCTGGTGGAGCAGTATCATGGCGTTCTAGATTACAAGATTGTGTTACTCAGCCTACTACAGAGGCTGAATATGTTGCAGCATCAGAGGCATGCAAAGAATCAATTTGGCTTAATCGACTAGTAACAGATTTGGGAATCAAAGAAGAGATTCCTGTGTTATATTGTGATAGTCAAAGAGCTATACAATTGGCTCGCAATCTAGTTTATCACTCAAAGACAAAGCATGTGGATGTGAAGTATCATTTCATCAGGGAAATGCTCAAGGATAAGCAACTTCAGCTTGTCAAAGTTCACACCACAGAAAATCCTGTTGATCTACTTACAAAAGGACTTCCCTCAGAGAGCTTTGCGCATTTTCGCAAGCAGTTAGGTGTAGGGTAGTACATCACTTCTCTACATCTCTTGTATATTAGCTTGTATAGTAGCTTCTCTCACACTTAAAGTACCACATTGGACTTTAAGTGGGAGGTTGTTGGGGTACAAAGCCCAATGTGGTCGCCCAGGTAAGTGGGCGGGCCGCCAGGTATGTACACATATTCTTTTGTAAAAACCTAATAAGAACTCACTATGCTCTACTCATTACAGTAGAGCGAGTTCACCATATCGTCGTGCTCTTCTTCTCGCACTCTCTCTCGCGTCACACTTCCGCTCGTACTCCTTCAGAAATGAACCATTTTTTATACTTTTTCCATGGACAGTCATTTCATGAGTTATTTTAAGCCTATAAATCAAGTCAAAACTTAATTTGGCCTAAAATGTCAAGAAAAAGCAAATAATCTGAGTTTTGGCCAACTTTTGAAATTTTTACCTCAAAGTGTCCTTGAGCTTACCCACTGGTTCATACAACTTTTCAGCTTACTCTCCAGTCGGATTGAGTGGTTTGGAGTTTTTTGGTGCTATTTCTAGCCATAGACATGAAATTATGCAACTTCAAATACAACTCACAATGATTCTTTCGGAGGGATCAATGTTCTGAAATCCACCTCGGATCCTACTTACCCTACTCCTAGGTTCTCATACAATGGGGTTGTGGAAAGTGTCCACAAACACTCGTTTTCTTGTTTTTTATAGTTTTTAAAGCATTAATCTCAAGACTTGTCTCGTCTATCAATCATTCTCAAAATCCTAATCTAACCCTAAAATTTTACAATCCTAAAGGCACTCGGCAAGTACAACTTACGTCCAAGCTACCTCTATACAGTAAAAGACGACAATCTTAGGCTATGCAGTTTCTAAAAGAAAGTTTTTAACTCTAGCAGATCCTAAAGGAAGTTAAAGGATAACTTTACAAGACGCTCGTGTTTTTCCCTAGTTTAGGTCTCTTCGATCCCCGGAAACGGCGCCAAATGTGGGACGGTAGTCTAACCTCACTATCCTATCTTATTGCAAATTTAGTGAGAACCACGATTAATTGTCAATCCATGGGACGAAGCTGACTCAACTAGTGCATAGAGGCTACAAGAGTTTTTCAATCTCTCGGAAAACAACAAACAACTCGAATCTAACTCCAGCTACACTCAAGTGATTGAAGTCACCAAAAGCCAATCGCTCATCGGCAAACAAATCACATCTGTTACAGTATCAAATGACATTTAAACGTAACGAAACTTCTAGGACAAGTTTATAAGACTTAAGCACACATGCTTATGGTCTCAAACCCTATCATAAAATCTAATATCTATCTAACCAACACAAATGATTTGCTCCTATTAAACTGATCACTTAATATGGGAGAATAAAGGGGAACAAGGGTTAAGATATAGACAGGTGCTTATAGATCTATCTCAACACGGGCCAATGGTAAATGGGCCCAAATGAGAGTTGGTCTATCAAAGAGCAAGGCTGACCAATGGAGCATAATACCTTAGGGCTAGCTTCATTGAAGACCTCCAATAATGTTGTAAAAGTCCTTTGACCTTAGGTAAGCTAGGGCTGAGCTTGAGGCGGGAACCCGACCCAGCTCAAGGTGCTTGTCCTGCTTGATGATTGAGGTGCTTGAGGTGCTTGATGTTGAGGTTTTTGAGATGCTTGAGGTGCTTGATGATTGAGATGCTTGAGGTGCTTGACATGCTTGAGATGCTAGGGTTGCACTTGAGGTGAGAACCCAACCCAAGCTTAAAGTGCTTAAGGGCCAAGCTTGTGGTGGGAACTGGGCCTATGCATGAGGGGCTTGAGGTGTCAAAAGGTCAAGATTGAATCCCTACAAGGAAGGGGCGGGCTCTACAAGAGGGGGGATGAGAGAGAACACCCACACACTCACACAAGGCATGCATGGTACAAAGAAAGCAAAAGGGACACTTGTCAAGTTCCTCCTCATGTTGCCTCATGGTGTGCCTGAAGCCTATTGGTTGGCCACCCAAGGGTTCCAATGATAATTTAGGATATTTAGTTAATTGATTTTGCATTTATCAAGTCCTCTCTCTCAAAGGGGAAAGGGGCACACTTGTCCCAAGGCTACCCTTGCTGCTTGTAATGCCTCCTTCTTGTGATTGGCTAGGCCTGGAGGGGTACAATGAGCTTCAAGCATGAGCTACAAGGGGGGGGTAGACCCAAGAAAGCTAGGGGGTATACTCACCCACACACACTCACAAACACTCTCATTGTGTGCTATGCAAAGTGCAAGAGCTCCCTCTCCTTCTCCAAGCAAGTAGAGATTGAGAGCCTACACAACACTCTTGGCTATGGAGTGCAAATCCAACCAAGAGTCATGCTTCAATGCTTAAGCTTGCCATCTCCTTCTTCTTCATTACTATGCTATTATGTATGCTAGCAAGAAGAGTTATGATAAGTGAGGAAATAATTATTTCTCCTATGAAATGTTTCTTCTTCCTCTTCCCTACCCTCATTCCCTGCTAGCTCTCTCCACCTTCGAAGGTGTTTGAGGTCTTGGGACTGAGGCTTGGGATAGTTAAAGCTTTCTTCAAGTTTATGTTATGCTTGTGATGCATGAAGCTCTCCATCTTCATTGCATCACCTAGGTCACAAGGAACGCAAAGATTGTATTGTAACAAGTCTCTCTTAATGGGAGAAATCATAATACAAATGCCTATTGGAGGGGGGACCGGCTCCACATAGATCCGGTCCTCAACTGTTGTCATGTTCTCTAAATCCTCTCTCCTGTAAAAGTATTGTTCATGCCAAGTTAACTAATTGCTATGATTATGTTTCTATCTTCAATTATGTCCACCCGCTATGCTCACAAAGTCGTTTCTCAAAAGTACTCTCATTAATTTTCGCTACTCTCAAGTTAAATAGGCCAATTCCATTACAAACCTCACTTTAGTTCAAGTGCCAAAATTGCGATTATTAACAGGACTGGATTTTTGACCTAGTCTTTTTTGACCCATAATGCACCTAAATGCTTAGCAATGATGCCCCAATACCCCGCCTATGCTTAGTTTTTGATTTTGAAGTGTAAATTCCTACTTATGATGAAATTAGGCCGCGGGTCGGTGACGCCAAAAGCTACGAAGTATTGTGATGTGTTTACGTCAATGTGTAGAGCTCTTACCTGTGGTTGCAATGCAACAAACGCGACTGCAATGTGACAACCGGGGAGATAGTAGGAAGCGCGAGAAGGAGAGAAGTGAGCGTTGTTAGCTCACGCTGTGTATTTCATTATCCAAAACTTAATAATAACTTACAAAAATTGGCTTTTATACCTTAGCCAAGGTTTTTGATGGTCAAAACTAATAATCTGTGAGCTCTACCAAAGATGGTAATGACAGGTTGATACAATCTGAAAGCTTGTAGCCCCGGCTCATCAATTACAAGGTTTATCCGAAAAATAGGAGTTACAATATTCCCACTTTATAAAAAATAATAAGTGTTTTTACAATAAGAGCTCCAAAAAATGGTATCCGTGTGTTAGCTTGCTGCTAACACCTACAGTCGATGAGCTTTGCTTGAAGTGAAGCCACTAAGGCTCGCAAGTATTTATTTTCTTTCTTTAGAGTTGTATTCTCTTTTTGCAGTTCCTCTTCACGAGCTAGTGCCATGGCTATGGCATCTTGTCGCATGCGTTCTTGCACACGAACACCTCTTCCCTATTCTAGGATTCTAGCACTAGCATCGAAAGTTGTAGCACCTATGTCTTCCAATCGAGTCAGTTGAGGGTTGGTCTTGATTTTTCAACAATGCGTCTTTGGGTCATTAATTCCTTTTCCGTGCTTTCAAATTGAATTTATGCTATAGCTAGCTGGTTCTCAAGAGTATCTGCTTATTCTATTACATTCTTGAAAATTGCTTCTAGTTCAGCTAGCATACTTTTGTGCATGTTTATGGACCTTTGAGCTATAGCTAGTTCATTATAAGCATTTTCTAGCCTTTGTTGTTGTGATAGCAGTTGGCTCTTGGAGTCTTCTGCTTCCTGCCTAGCTACTTGAGCCTCCACCATAATTTTTTCCTTCTCATTTCTCAATGTGTGCAACTTGGTGTAAGCTTATGGTTAGCTCATTTTGTAGAGCTATGATGGTGTTCCTGTTTTGGGTGTGTTCTTGCACTGCCACATTGTACATATCAGCTCCCACCCTTTGCAAAGCCTGATAATAAGGACCTGTCATGCTCCATTATTGGGCTGAAGTGCTAGGTATAAGGATGGGTCGCCTGATTTCTTCTTGCACAATAGGGGGATTTTGAGGTTTTTGGTAGCTATCTTGATGTTTTGATTCCTCCTAAACCTGAGATGATTTTGGTTGATACTCGTCCCCTTGTGTCTTTTTGTGTCCATAATCCTTCTAGGAATGCCCGCCTGACTGAGAGTGTGAGCTCTCTATAGAGCTATCAAATTCTAGTCTCTTGTTGGCTTTCTTAGCATCTTTTGCCTCCTTGGCACCCCATTCTAATTTTTCTTTTTCCATCTGAGCATACATCTCCTCCAATTGATCGATAGTGATGGGTAGAGCCTTGGGATTTTCCATGCGTACCTTGCGTGGAATCCACTTTTCAGCCAAAGCCCCTTCGTCCACTTTTTTCTTTTGAATTTCTTTGCTAATCTTTCCTCTTTGTTTTGTTTTTGATATTTTTCTTCTTTACAAGATATGTTGGATGTCACAGGTATCTTGCATTTTCTATCTGCAAGTTCTTCTTTCATAGATTTAGACTCTTGCAGATTTCTCTTTGACCTTGTGTGAGCTTTAGTTTGAGTGGAACCAAACTTGGTCATTTTTTTATCACTTCCCTCTTCTTGATATTGAATCCAATCGTTTTGAGAGGGAGCCTCAGGCAGATCTTGAGTCGCACCAATTGCATGATATGCAATTCTAATAAGCATTTTTGGCACTGCTAGGTAGGTCAACTTTGTGTGCTTCTTCTTTTGGTTAGAATCTCCAGAATGTATTGGGCATGGTTGATGGTTACTAGTGCATTCTATTGGTAGGCCAAGGTGTAAGTTGTAGTTACGGTGTGATAGGTATTGTGTAGCAGCCTAACTTCTTGTCATCAATATGGAAGAATTGCATGAACATCCAAGTGGGTAACTCCACTTGTCAGCATGTCATATCAGCGAATGTTGTCGTTGTGCCCTTCTTTGCAAATACTTCCATCTTCAAGTATTTTTTCCATTTCATGGTAGCACCCTTATCTGACAGTCATAATGCTTCAGAGATCAATTTAAAGGTGATCCGCACTTGCAGCTTATCATTCTCAAGTATCGATATTTTTGTTGTGCCATCCTCTGCGAGGTTGTTGTAGAGCTCATGAGCTCTTTGAATGTTGATTCCACATGGTGGAAGCTAGAAGTAATTGAGGAGATCCATATTTTCCAGAGCATCTTCTATAGGCAGCTTTTTGGCAAGGTTATAAACCTCTCAAGGTATCATTGGTAGTATTACCATGCTTCTTTCAAAATTATGGTAGATTGATTCATACATTGTAGCACCCTCCAGCTCCAGTCTCTCCTTCTCAATGGATGTTGATGCTTTGTGAAGGGATTCTTTGAGGATAGTGAACTCGGGGATTTTCTCCAATCTTTTCTTTGGGCTCCACTTCTTTGGATTGCATTTCGCTTTAGACTTCATAGCTCCTATGAACATTTGTCGCAGTTCAGAGAATGAACAGAGCTAGAATTGACGTTATCTTGTTTCCAAGCATCTGATGGGCTTGTCAGTTTGTTAACTTTGTTTACACCACTCATATGAACCGAAAACTTGTTTCATGCAAAATCAAGAAAAAAATCGCGTTTTTTCCTAGACTTGTATTCAAGCCAGCTTTTTTGGGCCATAATCCCATGGGCTTGATGTACACTACAAATTGAGGCTCTGGTTCAAATTTGATGAAATTTGGGTAGGGGGATTTGGTGTAGCTGAGGTTCCTCACATTTGCTTCAGGCTTATCGAGTCTTGTGCAACATAGATGTGACTTTTTTCACCTTTGACCACATAGGAGTGATCTAGAGACTTATACCAACATGTGTATGAGGTTAGATTTGTTGTTGGATTACTCGTCACACCCTGTGATTTTTTCCCTTTTTTCCTCATTTGGCTTCTTATGCCCATCTAACTTGGTATGCACATTTCCCTTAGTGATTAGAGGCTATTTACCCACCTGTAGCATAACTTTGAACTGCTCGGAAAGAGGTAGGCCATTTTCTGTCTCTCGATCAAGTGGAAAATTCAGAAAGGTGTGATGTAGACTTCTAATGATTGTCAACCTCTTGAGTAGGGGTTTCTTACTTAGAGTAACGTGTGGGTAGCTTTAAAGCCCAACTTGGTTTAATATTGGCAGTAGGGAGGAAAAAATCGTGATTTTTTCCCTCTAAGTCACATATGAGCTCTGAATGGAGTGAAACCTGGTTGGCCTCTGTCACAAGATGCTTTAAGACTACTGATCCCTTTGCACTTCAAATTGGGGTCCTCACACAAGCTTAGAACTAGTTTAGGACTCTTATACCATGAAAAATATGTCGTATGGAAAGTGTAAACTTCTTCTTCATGGGAATCTTCTTAGAGATTTTTTTTCTCATAGGACAAACATGGCTGACACCTTCATGATTCACTTTATCCAAAGATGCAAAGGGAAGGGGAAAAAATATATTTTTTCCTAGTTCACATGAAAACAATGTTTTTTCAAGCATGCAAAATTTCCAACATGTTCATACACTCCTTTGAAGCATTTGTAAAGTCTCAGTTTATTACTTAAGTAGCCACATTGGCTATGGGGCTATTTTGCTCTCTAGAAAAGATTTTTTGACTGTGGGATCTAGTCATTGACTATTGTTTAGCACAATGTACTATGGTTGACTTGGTAAGAGTGGTCATTAGAAGCCTTGTATGAGGTTCCTCCCCATTCTGACATCCCTTGACGGTTTTGTGTCAAAATGATAGTTTCTTGAGCTACGAAGGTTTTTTGCTACCAAAACCTACTTAGACAATGTCATTGTTGATGCTCCTTCACATAAGTGTGTAGCCTTAATGTTTTGAGGCTATTGGTCAATTTTGGTGTTTGTTCGATCGTGGGAAAAAAATGTGATTTTTTGATGCACGGCTTTTCCTCTGTTGCCAAAATGAATCCTGAGGCTATAGACATGTTAGTAGACTTAAGGGCAAATTGTACATGGAGTTTGGTCATGATTGGGTACTCCTTCCTGACATAAGCAATGCTATTGCGTTTTGGTAGGTCTATGTTTCACTAGGTTTTCTACTCCCTACTGCTTTGGGCATGCAAATGATTCAATCTGTAGTGTATTGAGTATGGAACATACCTCTCTTCTCTGGTGTCAAAGCTCGTCCAAAGTAGATCTCTCTCTCTCTCTCTCTCTCTCTCTCTCTCTCTCTCTCTCTCTCTCTCTCTCTCTCTCTCTCTCTCTCTCTCTCTCTCACACACACACACACACACACACACACACACAAGAAGAAATGAGGCTATAAAAGAAGGTCAGTCTATACATACCCTGGGCTCTCGAGTCACTTTTTGACTATACTTCCCAGTTAGTCCTACCTCATGTGCATGATGACCATCATGTCAAAAATTCTGAAAACCGACATCATGTGATCAAGATCCGTCCATTTTGTCAAATCAAGCCTTTTCAGCTTAAAAAGCGATTTTTTGTAACTTATTTGAATTTGGTCATAACTTTATCATTCTTACCCCAAAGTGACTTTTGAAAGTTCCTATCTCCTCCTACAAGCTATGTACTTGTATCTTGCTTTTCCTATAATATTTCTACCTTTTTGGTATTTATTGCTTTAAAAATCAATAAAAAACAACAAAAAATAGAGAAAATTTTCAAAATTGATTGAAATTTTCTAAAGAATAGCTAGGTAATTAGAAAAAATCAACTTCCAAATAAAAGTTATGGATTGCTCCACTTTTTATAATTACTTTTAGCAAAGCACTATTATATACATATTTACACACACTTAAGGGCTCATTTTTGTCATTTGTCCCTTACTCTTGATTTTCCGCATCTTCTCAGGGTATAAAATCAAATTATAACACAAAATTCAAAAAACAATTTCCTTTTCTCATTTGATCCATAGGTCCGCATTTAGAATTCCTCCCCCCTCTTAGTCTGAGTTCTCCTGAATGACAGTGTGTCAATAGGGTTGTGTTGTGTATGGGCATCAAAGTAGTGCCTTATGCAAGGCCTTGTAAGTGGCCCTATATATGCATACTTGATCAATGCATGGAAAAAGTAATGTTGTGCGAGAGGTGGGTCTTAAGAAAAATGCTTAAGGGAATTTGACGACGAGGTTTACCTATTCTTGCATTAGAGAGTGTATACCTTGTAGTAAGCATTGTAACTCAATAGCTCATTGGAAAATTGTGCAAAGGCTTTGTCCTTTATTGGCCTGGATTTGTTTTGGAGGTTTAGGCCACCAAACGATTATAGTGGGTTCGGACTTTGGAGAGTGTTGTGGTGGCTTCAAAACATCCTTGTGGGTTGTGGTTTTTAGTGTATCTCTTTGCTTTGGAATCCACATTTGATTTGTTGATTGCGGCACTGAAACAAGGTGCTTAGTTACCCACACTTGTGTGTAACTGAGTGTCCTTGATTTTGAAATTGTTGATCGTCTCTTTTAGATGTGGGATGGTTGTATTTGTGGAGATGAGCAGTGTAATTGGACTTTGGGAATCCAAATGAAGTTTCCTTCAATTCGGGGAGCTCCTTTAGGTATCCAAATCTTCTGTTTAGAGAGTACCTTGGGTTGCTCGGGATTAATTTGGACATGTGTCTCTTTTGCCATCCACATTTTCTTGGGTTGTTTGTCCTTAGATATCTTTTTTAATGATTTTGAGCATGCAATCCTTGAGGCCCTCTTGGTGATAGGTAGTTGTGCTTTCAAAATGGTGTGTTGATTCTCCACAACTTGTATTGAAGGGATCGGGTTAATGGCAGATGTACAGTCATAGCTATCATTAGACCGTGTAACTATTGTCTTAGGTATGGCCATTGGTACCTATTGTTGTGCCTCTATCGCGTTGAAGCTATTGGCCGATTCCCTGGTTTGTTTGCTATCATTCCCAAAATGCTACATGGTATCTTCCATGGAAGCAAAATCGATATATTCCACATGATGGTCAGCTATAAAATACACTTGGTTTTTTGACCAGTGTATATACACCTTATACTTGCATTGTCATGGTGTACCTAGTATTAGCTGATAATCATTGGAGTCTAGAGGTAATATGAAGAAGTTATGGGGACATGGTAATCCTTTGATGTGTACATGAGCTCCACATCTCCTTTCTATGTAGATGAGTTCATGGTTATACATAGAAACCATGTTATGGGGACATGGAAATATTGATAGTCCCATTGAATCTTGTGAATGCTCTTTTCAACAACTATAGGGACAATTCTGGCATTTTTTGATACAAATCTCAACTAATTGTATTCAAATGCGCACCAAAATTGACCAGTGCATGAATATGTAGCAAGTTTTATCCTAGCTCTATAGAAATGTATGGATCCAAACTTTCTTTGTCTTCCTCAATGCTAGTAAGCTGATGAAGCCTTCACATCCCAAAATCTTCTTGCATTTGTTTTCTCTTTGCTGCCTGTTCTATGGCTTCTTGTTGTGCCTATTGAATCTTGCAATCGTGTTTGTTTTTCCTATTTTTGGTTGCATGTGCCCTTTCAATCATCTCTTGGGTCAGTTGCAAGTGATATTTTTTGAACCTACAACCATTGATCCAATTGGGCATTTCCGGTCCACCTAATGTAGCAAGCTTAATGGCCCCACTTGGTGATATAGAATGAATCACAAATGGTCCCATTCTTCGATTTTTCAATTTCTTTGTGTTTTTCTTAAGAGTGTAAACAAGCACATAATCTCCTAGAGCAAAGTCCTTAGACTTCACATGCTTGTCATCAAGCAAACTCTTTCATGCGTTGTTTTTGAGCATATATTGAGACAATTGACTTTAACTTAATTTCATCCAACTTTTCTAGGTCGTCCAAACGGTCAAATCATTCATGTCCAATCCACTCAAGTTTGTTTACTACATGCAAGATTGGAATCAAAAATCTATGGGTAAAATAACATTAAGTCCATACACCAATGTTATAAGGTGCAGTCCCTAGAATACTCTTGTATGCAACTCTATAGGTCCAAACGACAGAGTACAAATTTTGATCCCAATCCAATATATTATTATTTACAATCTTGGTTAAAATTGTACACAAGACTTTGGTACTCTCGGCTTGACCATTAACCTGTGGGTGACAAGGAGCTAATTTTCTATGTATAACCATGAACTCGTCTAGTAAATACTCAACAACTTCTTCAACGAAATGTGTTCCCCTATCACTTAAAATCTCAATAGGCTAACCATACCATGTGAAAACATTTTTGTACAAGAATTGTGTTGTGGTACGTGCATCATTTTTTTGTGTAGCTTTGGCCTCGACCCATTTGGTTAGGTAGTCCATGGCTACTATAACATACTCCGCATGAGTCCTATAAGTTGGTGATGCTATGGGACCCATGAAATCTAAGTCCCACTTGGCAAACGCACGTGCTCCTATCGCTAGTCTCATAGGAATTCCATCCTTCTTAAGTGGAATTTTTGTTCTTTGGCATTCATGGCAGTACCTCATGTATACATCAACATCCATGAAGACTCTTGGCCACCAAACTCGCATTTGTGACTCTAAGTGGTCTAAATATTCTTCCATGTTTGTCATAGCACATGTCATTTTTTGTAAAATATAAACAACACGAGAATTAGTCCAATATGTTCAAAAATCAATTGTTTAAAAAAATAACATTCATCAACCTCAATGATTACACAAAACATGAGCGTTTACAATCAAACAACAAGTAAGAGGAGTCTTAATCGTTCAAACTGATGGCACAATTTTCATTAGCATAAATATTGGAGATTACAAGATTGGGCTCTTCTATGTGGTACAAAGTTGGTGTGATTACAAAAGTAGACTTTGAATAGTTGGATGAATTAAAAACTAGTCATTCTCTAGCCGCAAGCCTGCATTCTCGTTTAGATCATGCCCAATGCGCTTCAGACCACCCAAAAATTCAATCGATGGTGAGCATCTTTGCATTTGTTGATCTCCTTCTCTGTGCATTGGCTTAGAGAATATTGAAATTTTGGTGTCATTTTCTACCGTTAAGAGCTTCAAAAGTTCTCCAATGATCTTGATGATGGAGTACATATCTTGGGATTTTGTGTATACTAGTGGGTGTCTGGAAATGCCCTCACGTGCAACCCATCAATATATTGCCTCAAATTTTTTTTTTACGTGGGATAGTTTGTAGCATTGCCCCAATCGAAGACCTTATGTACAAACTTTGTTAGCAAAGTGCAATAGAGTGTTTTTTCCATGCACATCATTGTGTGTGATGTTGCTTTCACATAGGAATATAAAGGCTTGCATCAACCCATTGATCATTGGGAAGATGTTATCTCTTATAAAAGTTGTGGTGCCTTCCACATCCCTTAAACAATTGCTATAGGGAATGTTTTTGCCCCCCCCTTTTGCTACCTTTCCAGATTTTTTCCATTCTAGTACTCGAAGATTAGGACATGTGATGTTTTAAAGGAGTGTCTTATCAGACTCATGATACCAAATGGACAATTGTGGCCTTGTGGGTTTCCTCTCATCACTTATTTTCCCATCCATGTCTTTCACCAGCTCTCCATTATAAATTTTGTTTGAGAATCATGGTTCATTCACCTTCACCTTGACCATCTACCCACATGGCATCCTTCTCCAATATCGACATTCTATGAACTCCAAGCTTAATTGCTTATCAATGAATTAAAGCATGATTTTGTGGACTTAAACTCCCCATGTTCACTGTTTCATGAGGTGCCACATTGCTCTCTTTAGTATGAGGCCGCTTTCCTTTGCTCTTCATGTTGCAGTAAAGGATCTCAACCTGCTTCATTCTATTCATAAAGCATGGTCGATCATGTACCCTTGATGCAAGGGATGTCGTAACTCTTAATAGCTGCCCAAGGATTCTATAGACCTCAAGTGACATTTGACCTCCTATGAGGACTTCAATGCCCCTTTGAGGCCCCACAAGTCTATCAATAATGGTAGTGTATGTGCTTTCACACACATCATTGACCATATTTTTGAAAGTAGCTTCCTCAAAGGCTGATTGAATCAAAGCATATGCTACTTAATGTGGCCATATGCATATAGATTTCTCAATAAAATGAAACTTTTTTTCTGTCAATTTATCTATGATGGCCATACAAGTATGAAATTAAAGTGATGTATCGGACAACTTGAAAAAGAAATATATTTTGACAAGAAAAAAATCCCTAAACTTGGAAGAAAATTAGAGACATCCTAAGATCAATAATTTAAGCTCTTACATTCTAATGCAACACAATTCAATCATATAGTTAATGGATGCAATCCTTTACACATTACCTAGATAAAAACCTAATACACTTTCCCTATTAAAATCTAAGCCCATCCAATATCATAATGCTAAGGTTCTGGCCTCATCGTAAGAGCAATGGATGGACCGTAGATTTGAACGCTGAAAAGAGTACACAATGCATATTCCTAGAAAAACTTCAATCATATGGATGCAAATTAAAATGTTGCATCCTTTCCATTGTAAGAATCGTTGCCTACCCCATGATCAAAACGCCATGATTGTAGGTTCCATTGTAAAAGTAAGGTATGGATCATGGATTCAAACACAAGAAAGAAGTATAGTTTTATAGCTTACCATAGATCATATTTGGAAGCCACTTCTCTTGTTGTAAAAAACAAGGATATACCAAGGATCATAACACAGGGAGAAGTGTAAATTTTTCAAGCTCACATTATGTTGAAGCTATGCTACCCTAAAGTCCACTATGAGTTAGGGAAACACTACAAAGAAAATTAGAAACAACACATGTGTTGTCTAATGGTCTCATATAGCCGCAACCCAAGTAAGAAACACGTGAGCAAATCATAACAATGACTCTTTATATGTTTTTAAGTTATTATGGGAGCAAGAGACACATATTTTGTGAATCTTAGCAACCTATAATAATGTTTAATAAACCCATCTCCCTAAAACTATCCGACGGATAAGAGGCACCATCTAGTGGATGATAACCTTGTCAAATAATAAAACAAACACAATTGTGACTCTATGTTTTGGGTTTTTTTTTTTGTTTTGTGTGTGGGGGGGGGAAGGAGAGGAGGAGGAGAGAGAGAGAGAGAGAGAGGATGGAGAGAGTAGGTAAAGAGAGAGTGTGTGTGTGGCTATGGTGTGTAAAAGAGAGAGAGAGAGAGAGAGAGAGAGAGAGAGAGAGAGTGGCTATGGTGTGTAAGAGAGTATAGAGTGTGTAGCTCTATGCAGGTGATCCATTGAATCGTAGTTGAACGACAATAAATGAAATTTCTTTTTATATAGTAGCAATTTTTTGATTAATACATTTCTTATCGAAAGACCTTTCAATAAAAAATGTGTTGGTCAAAAGATTTGTCGATCAAAAAAAATAAAAAAATATCATTTTATTAGTGTATTATTTGATAATAGACAATTTTTATTGTATTATTCAAATTATTTCTAATATCTGAGCAAACAAATACAACTCAAGTTGCTACTAATAAAACAAGTTCTCATCATGCCCACATACTTGTATATACACTTCTCATCATTTGCAAATGTACAAAGGGCTATGTTATTATGAGATTTAATTTGCATTTTTTATGGGAGTAGAAAAAGATGAAATTAGGATGATGAAGTTAGGTTGCAAATTAAGCATGTGTGGAGAGAGAGAGAGAGGATCCACACCATTGAATGACCAAGAGCTCCACTCATAGGTCATGACGTGCTTATGGTTTTACATGAGCTTTCCTTGCTTCAACTTAACTTGCCAGCACGTACCTTGTATGCCACTTTGTATTGTACGCCTCTAATGTGCACAAATATTTTGAACCTTTTCTGTGGTCTTTTTGGCTTTCTTTGCTGAAATGTTGGCTTTTCCTCTTTTGAACTTAGCTTAAAAAGAATAATTCCAACTTGAAAGGCTATAAAGAGCCACTATAGTGGAGAATTGTCTACTTTTAGCATGAAACCTTAGTAAAGCACCTCAATTATTTATAAGGGTCTATACATCTTTTACAACATTGTTCATCAATAGATCGTGAGGTACATTCTTTCATGTGTCAATTATTAAGGGCATACGTTTTTATTAACTTTTAAAAGGAATTTCATGATGATAGTGATGCTAAATTGATGCTATGTATTTATTTTTTATTTTATTTTTAGCAAAACTCACAATTGTGAGTGAATTATATTTATCAATCCAAATAATTACAAGGTGATGCTATGTATTTTTAAGTTGGTTGATTTGATGCTCTTGCAAAATGGAAAACTTTCTTCATTTGCTAACAATAAAATTTTCCTCTTTGAGATTGGCAATGCAAAAATTGCTTAAAAACAATGCTCATGTATCCCTGTTTGCTGTGTGAGTTTCTCCATTGAAATTGAAAAACGTTGTAATTTCATTGGACCTTAATTTTCAAGGTCAAATATGTGGCATTTTAGTTATAAATCCTAACAAATTGCTTAGATTTTGGCATAGATGTCAATTATATTCTTAATTTGACCTAAAGGGTCACCCATGAAAATGGCTTTTGGTGGTAGTGCTTTGTAAATTTTTCTTGATATCTATATCTTATTCAATCCACTACAGACAATACAAAATATAATTTTTTTTTAAATGTAGTCGTCAAACACAAGAAGAGGGATCATGCTTGTCCTATAGACTTCTGTGAATTTTAAATACTATATGTCTCCTGCTACCATGACCATATTCTCTTCACAAGCCCGTGTTGTTTGAATCTTAGCAGCCCCTACTATGCTTGAGCCTGAAACAATCTGTCCCTTGCCCCCAATCGTACCTAGCTAGGTATGTGGTGCCTCTGAGGCAGAAGTTCATGATGTTATGCATTGTATGAAAAACACTCCGTTTTCCTGCCAGGAGGGCGGTCCCCTGCCCCCAATCGTACCTAGCTAGGTATGCGGTGCCTCTGACGCAGAAGTTCATGATGTTATGCATTGTATGAAAAACACTGAAAAAGACTCCGTTTTCCTGTCGGGCGGGCAGTCCCCTGCATCGTACCTAGCTAGGTATGCAGTGCCTCCCTCACGAAAGTTCATGATGTTGAGGTAAGCCACAATGTGGCGATTATTGCGAGAATTTGTCCAAAACTTATTGTGATATATACATCCACATACAAAATGTGGGTTCTCGTGTGGAAAGATAATGGTAAATATCACATGTCCCCTATAAAAGTTGCAAGGTACAGTATAAAAGTTGCAAGGTACAGTAAAGGAAATTAAGCTTGAAATGAAAGCAAAGCATCTTAAAGAGGTGTATTAGATAGCCATGAAGTGGCGATTCTGTATAGTGTGTGGGGAAAAGCACAATGTCAAAGGATAAAGTGATAAGATGTTATATCATCACTCACACAGTGTGTGAGTATTGGCAAAAAAGAAAAATGTTAATTGAGGCTCATGATCTCTTTTCATCATTGTGAAATCATTCCCTAGGTTACTAAAATGCTGGAAGTCATGAGTACATCAACTATCACATCTATTGACAAGGACATACAAGATTTGTTCTCGTAGATTAGCGTAAAGGAGCCAATACTCGGACTGGGGTCCGAAACAAGGACAACATTAAGTGGGATCTAATTTATCATGCACATCTTAGGGATTTATGAGACAAGGACAACATTAATTGGGATCTAATCTATAATGCACATCTTAGGGATGTGTCCAAAGCTAGATATGAGTTTTTTTTTTAACATCATTTACATTGAAAATCATTAATTGTAGTGGGAGATTTTACATTGAAAATCATTAATTGTAGTGGGAGATTTGAGTCATTTCAACTTGAATTTCCTTTATTGTCTCATAATTGTTAGATGTATTTAGCTTGGCTCCTTTATCCTAATAATAGGTAAACTTGGCAAAGGAAGCTTCTCAATTGAATTGAAAGAGTAAAGATGGGTATTTTGGTTAAAAACAAACCCTAATCTTGTAAGCCTTGAGCAAATATAAACTCAAGAAGTCTAGACTCTAAAATCTCAAAAGCCAAAGAGTGAGCATTTGAACATGTTGGGCATATGTTACCATTTTGCAAGAAACATGGTAATTTAATTTGTGTGCGCGTGTGCGCGCACGCAAGTGCACATATGTGAGTGTGAACGACAAAGGGGTTGGGTTTATCTTTGAAATTTGAAATTTTACCTCTAAAATTTAGACTTGAAGATGAGAAATTTACAAAAGTAGGGAGATTTATTATTGAAATTTTGAAATATTGTCAATTTACATCTATGAATTTCCATATTTAGGTTTTTTTTTTTTTCAAGCACTGTCAAAATCTCTATGGCACATTGCAAAAGAAATTCCACACGCAAACAAAGTGGTCCATTGGAATTGGAACTGAAGCAGGAGAAATTAAAGCTCTAGTACAAATATGCCACACTTTAAAGTAAAGAGAATCATTCAAAGTTAAAACTTGTCTCATCCATCTAAAGTATGTCATCCTTCTGTCGATGGCCTTTAGGCCAAGGTAGTCTACATGGAGATGTTCACATTGGGTAGGCTTTACGGACACCTTCATGCCACTTAATGTTGCCAACCTTGATATACACTAGTTTGGTCGGCGGCCTTCGGCTCTCTCTCTCTCTCTCTCTCTCTCTCTCTCTCTCTCACACACACACACACACACACACACACACACACACACACACGTTGTTGCCTATGTGGCCGGAGAGGTGCAGAGCACACTGTGTGAGTGAGGAGACATTGACATGTGTCCAAGAGGGGGCACCGGAATCCCTCCCCCTATTATATATGTATAGATGAGATACAGGGTGCATCACACCGTCATGTAGTAATTTTCACCTAAAAGTCAAGATTTTTCTTTAGACACCGGTTGGAACACCATGAATCTAAGCCCCCTATATCCAAAGAAGTGCTCACATATACTCTTTATAGTGTAAATTTTCCTAGATGAAAATGAAATTTTATGGAATTCAATTTTGTGAGAACTTGATTTTCAAGGTCAAAATTTCGACATTTTAGTTACAAACATGACATGTACCTTCGAATTTGGCGTAAATCCCAGACGTCTCATCTCAAAAATCAAGGCTAAGAAATTGTTATTTAAAAAAAAAGAAAAAAAACAACGAGTCAAGAGGCATTGACTTGATTGTCCCTTGGTGTGTGAGTCTACTCTTGTTCTAACTTGAAGCATAGTTACAAGAGAGGCACAATTCCATGAGTCGCAACAAAGCCTATTATATTGGTACACAGACCTACTACTACAAAAAGTGGGAATATAAATCTTGACCATATTTAGAGTGCCGACATCCTTATGATCATGATGGAATTGTGAGTGGGCACCAAAAGTTCATCTCTATGGGAGCTAAGAATGATAACATGTGCTTTTAAACTTTGGTATAAACAACGTGTGAAAAGGCAAAAATTCATCACTCATACCTAGTTTCCACACATACCTGTATTGCTACTCATTAAATTACTAAACATATACATAAACTACTTGCTTTTATGCAAGGAATACATACACACATACATATTTGCACTTTTGTATGGCCCACTACCATAGACACATACATATGTACCCAAGATTTTTGTCTTATGGTGTGCGCGTTAGTGCACGCGCTCACAGATCCATTAGGGTAAAACCCCCAATACTTGGACATCTCCCATTTAAGGACAAACGTTTAGTACTGTCGGGGCCTAGTTTTAGAACATGATAGAGTGAGAGGCGGGGTGGTTTAGATGAGATTTCGAAACTGTTCACCGGATTGTGGGTTCAATATCCGCTGTTCACTGTCCTTTTATAACCTGCAAAGTGTGTTCGGCTTTTGGGCCCGTGTTTTCTTACACAACCATCACCTCGTACCCTTATTGCATGTGCTCCCGTTTGAGTCCTCAAATAGTTCGTTTCTTGTGTTTAGCATAAAACAAGGCGCCTCGAGGCAAACGTTGGCATTGCCTTTCCCTGCGATTGAAGAAAGAAAGAGAGAAGGAAACAAAGAAGAAGAGAGATTATAGATTAAAGAGGAGAAAAATAAAATATACCTTCCAAAAATTGAAAGGGTGCTCCGTTGTACACGTGTTGAAACTTCCTTGGCATTTACCCTACCTTTCTGTCAAAAGGCAGTGCCAATGAATGTGAATTTAGAACTGTTTTAGGGTAAAGGGGCCATATTAAAGACTCTTGAGCATGTATTGGGTGCATTTTCTCTCTGCTACTCTTTTTAAGTATGGACATGCAAAATCAATAGCAAGGGCCAAGAGGTTTCTGTAGCATAAGGCTCGATAGGATCATCGGTTCATAGAACAAGAACAGTAGCAATAAGTGCGATCGTGTGTATCAAAAGCGCGGGCCAATAGCTAAAGGGCCACCGTAGGCAGTTTTACAACTCGATTGTTGGTGCCAATCGAACTCACATTGTGTGGTTGCGATTGAATTGACCGCGGAGTGATCCGCCTCTTGGCGTATTAATTTTGGTGCTTGTTTGTCTTAAGGTTTGGGGTCGACATGTCTACACACGGGCACTCGTCATGTTAGTAGCCCTTGTACCCTATATGTCTACATTACAGGACCTAAGCAACTACAACAATCTTTGTATGTTTAGATTCTATGTCCTATATACTTGTGTGTGTATGTGAGAATATTAATACAACACATACATATACACATGTATGATACTTATCTATACATCAAATGCATCCATTCACATACACATATCATATGTGTATGTGTAGATGTATATGTGCTTGTGAAGGGGATGGATATGATGTAAAGATGAGCATTAAGTGGAGGAGGAGGGTGGAGTGTAGTGCACGTAGAAGGCAAACTATAAAAAGGGGTGTGGTGTGGCAGGAGTGCATCATTTACCTTTGGGGAGATCATGAGAATGGCATTTCACGTGGCGACCTCTTCTTGTGGTGCTTCATGTAGAGTGGTGGTGTTTGTAGTCCTCCTTGCCTTTCTTCAGGCTACCCTTCTACAAGTTGCAGGTAAGCAGCTCAACCATCTCATGTCCCCAATATACTCACCAGTATATAATGTGCAGCAGCTAGCTCTTTCATGCGTCTAGAAGCTTGCTTGCTATGTCAATATGGAGGAGCAACTCTTTTTCTGTGGTGTGTTCACAGAAGGACGCTCTCCGAGCTTGGGAGCTTCCAATACTCCGGTGAGGTAGTGAGTGAGTGCACGCTCGCGCGCGTGAGAGAGAGAGAGAGAGAGAGAGAGAGAGAGAGAGGAAGAAGAAGAAATTTACTCCCAAGACATATCTCCATTATACATGCGTACAATATGCACCCACACAAGGCACATGCATTCTTACAATTGTACCCACAGCTCCATACAAGTGCACAACACCTCACTAACTCTTGCAAAAGACTAACCAATGTCATTGTTGGCAGAATGAATTAGCAGAGGACAGGAAGATGGCTACCACACTTCATGCCAGCTCTTACTATGATGCTAGTAATGATGGGCAAAAAGTATGGTGTGTGGGCAAGCCGGCAGCGGAGGACACTTATCTACGAAAGAACATTGATTATGCATGTGGCCAAGAGGGGGTGGATTGCAGGCTCATTCAACAAGGTGCATCATGCTTTTTGCCCAATACCCCAATAGCTCATGCCTCCTTTGCCATGAATCTCTATTACCAAAAACACGGTCGCAATTGGTGGAATTGCCATTTCAACAACACTGGACTTGTTGTCTTCACTGACCCAAGTACAAGCTCTCTCTCTCTCTCTCTCTCTCTCTCTCTCTCTCTCTCTAGTGTGGTAGATTGGTTGTCCTATTTCCCGCTTTTATAACATGTCTTGAGCTCAAGACGCACAGAAACACACATCTTTAGATCCATGCATGCATTATCTTCATATGTGATCTTCATACGCTGATGTTTGTGTGTGTAGCTTGTATATTGATATAAGCTTGGCATCTAGGAAATTTAGGGCGGGTGTCGTATTAATGGGACAGCAACGTAATATCCTTTTGTGTACCAACCATACGCATGCACGGGGAACAATATATGTGATACATAAAACCTCTCAGCTTGTACCATCAAAGAGGATTACCAGGATGGCGCAAGCTTAGTTAGCGCTAAAGATTATTGGTAATGAACCATTTTAGTAAATAAAAAGACCCCTTGTCTTAGTTACGTTATAAACTTATAGTCAATGCTTAAAAGAAGCCTAAGCATAGGGTAGAGGAGCCAATTATGAGACATGGGAAACGCACCACCCCCAATTTTCAATTTAGAGACAAAAAATTTGAAATATTCTCGGATATTTGCTTTTGTGGAACTTTTGGATTCGTTTGAAAGTGTATCAGTGTTGGGTCCAGGCCTGGAAATTGCAGGCACCCTTACCCATCCTAGGGAAGGGAAATTTTCAAAAGTGCCCGTCCCATGGGAAGGTCTGTCTGACATTTTGACCTTCAAAATAAAGGGAAAATTTTTCCCTACTCTTTCGATCGAATCTTTGTGAAAAAACAAGTTTTTTCATGAGTGCATTTTAACTAACCAAAACCATGTGCTTTTTAAGAATTGCAACTTGGAAAAAAAAACTCTCAGCCACCAGCAAAACTGGTTGACGACCTACTCGAAATTAAGATTTGTCACTTGAGTAGCCCGCTGCTCTTGCCAAAAAACTTGTGAGCGATTGAACTTTGAGTTCAAACTTCAATCCTAGTGCAATGTTACCTCTATAATATGCCCAAAGTGCTAAAAATTCCATATAATAAAAGTGCATGTCACTACATGCTTGAACAACCTTCAAAATCAATTCCATACTTATTAGTGACTCTCAAAGTCTATACAACATCATCTAGGTACTACTCCAAAAGCCCCAATTCCAGGCATTGGCATGCTTAATCTTTGCAGGGCACGTTGAGAGGTTTCCCTTCCCTAGGAAGGTCTTGCAAAAATAAGCCCTTCCTTGGGGGAGGGACACTCAAACAACATGTCCTTTCTTAGGAGGGGCTACTATAAATTTGCCTAGCGTGTGCAGGGTTGGAAGCAAAGGAAGGGTGGACAACGTTGCAATTTTTGGCCTTGGTTGGATCTATTACGTCTCGAATGCCTCAAGAAGCGCTCAAAATTTGAATTTTCTGCAATAGAGCATTGAGATGAAGTCAAAAAATATCAATCTTGCTATTCTTTAATTTGCCTTAAGTTTTTTTTGTTAACGATAATGGTGGTTTTGGACATGTGATAATGATCCTTTTTTGTTCTGTATTTGTGTAGGCTTTGGAAATTGCAAATATAGTGCTGATTGGGGCATATGATTGTACATTTACAGCTCCACAAAGGCTTTCAAAATTACTATATAATCAATATACACATACACTTTTCTTTGCTTTGTATCGTGTATAGCATCTACCAATGCTAGAAAAGCTTCAATTACTTCGAATACGATTTTGTGTAAGCGATGTGCTGCGCAAGAGATCTCGATCATGTCGTTCCTAGCTTTTTCTTTGTATTAGCTTGCTCCCTAATATCATGGAGTGCAATAAATACTACCAAGAAAATCATCATCATTCCTTTCCATGAGCTAGCCATGTAATCTTTTCTTGGTAACCAAAAATTCTTTCTACTTTTGAGCTGAATGGGGGATTCACAAAGGGGTATCATATGGTAACAGATGAGTGTGTAACAGATGAGTGTATGGAGGGCCCTCTATTTAAGGGAAAATAGGTGCATTTTACAAAGAATAGTCCTCTATATAGGGGTTAAAAAGGGACATTTGATGTAGGTAGGTGACATCTCTTTATTATTACTTGGAGTTTAAAGAGGATGATCGTGGTGTGTCGGCCTCTAGATTGGCTCCTACTGGGTCTACGCTCCCAATTAACCCGAATCTACGGAGATCCTCCAAATATCCACGTCGATGCTCCTAAAATCCACGTCGGCAGTCCACATCAGGCTTGCCATGGCCGGCTTTGCACGCACCTTTCGCCTATTTTCTTCCGTCTGCTCCATTGCCATGCAGCTCCGAATCGTGATCTGCCTTGCCCTCTCCCTCTGTCCGCCTTTCGCACCAATACATGACATCGACATCCCTATCCCATCGTAGGAAGCTACCAACGACAACCTCATGACCTAAAGAGAGAGAGAGACAGAGAGAGGGTCAATACGTGAAAACGAGCCTCTGCAGAGGCAGTGAGGGCTGCACACGCATTCCATTACTAGGACTCACAACATTTTGCTCTTGAGAATTCACAAGACTTAGAGACAAGCAGTAACACAAAAAGAATTCATCTATTAAATCTGCTTTCTTTAAAATAGAAAGCTCGGGTGTACATATAAGAGGTGTAGATGGTATATTTTTCTCATTAAGAAAAAGCACATGTTTACTATTGGCCAAAAAGACTTGGAGACAAGCAATAACACAAAAAGACTTCATCTCTATTAAATCTGCTTTCTTTAAAATAGAAAGCTCGGCTGTACATATAAGAGGTGCAGATGGTATATTTTTCTCATTAAAAAAAAGCACATGTTTACTATTGGCCAAAAAGACTTGGAGACAATCAGTAACACAAAAAGACTTCATCTATTAAATCTGCTTTCTATAAAATAGAAAGCTCAACTGTACATATAAGAGGTGCATATGGTATATTTTTCTCACCAAGAAAAAGCACATGTTTACCATTGGCCATAAAGGATAAGGATGGGGGCCAAAGGTGGGCTGCAACACTGAAGCAGGCACACAACACTTGTGCTTTTCTTCCATATGAATAACCTCCACAGCACAATATTTAGGAGATAAATTTAATGTGAGGCGTTGCACCGTGTGCATGGCCTTTTCTTTGCCTTCTTACAAAAGAGGACAATCCTTGAGAGAGAGAGAGAGAGAGAGAGAGAGAGAGAGAGAGATTGCTCATAGCATTCCTGGAGTGCCATGCTCGGGTGCACTGCACTGAGTTGCCCTCGTCATCGCCGTCACTACAGTCTGCTCCCAACTATCCCCTACCCTCACCATGGCATGCCATTCCAATGCAAAGCATATTGAGGCGTCTCTCTCTCTCTCTCTCTCTCTCTCTCTCTCTCTCTCTCTGCGAGCAACAGCAAAAAGATCTCTCTCTCCCTCTCTCTCTCTCCACCCTCCACGTGCCCTCTACACCTTTTTTTTCGTAAAAGCTCTTAACGTATCTCTAAAGATTCTCCTGCTTCGAAAATTGGGGACGCCTACTCGTTACTATCCTCTTATAGAAAAACTGTTGATAGATGGCTTTTGCTTAGAGGACGATCATTACTAACCTCATATAGACAAGTGAAAGGGTAACGGTGGCTTTCTAAAACAATAAAAAAGTGATAAAATTAGTAGGTTGAGTTTAAGTAGAAATTTTAGTGTTCGGGAAAGGATTGCCTGAGGTTGGCCTTGAGCCGATTGAAAACGAGACTAGCCGGTTGCAAACCGTGGTAAAGGGAAGAAAAAATGGTGAAATATGTGAGAAAATAGTTTTAAAATCCTCCAAATTTCAAAAATTTTGCTAGTATTTCCGGTTTGCTTCATTTCGATGAGGAAACTGAGCCACCATTGTTCAGGAAAGGTGTGCCTCAACTTAGCCTTGAGTCGGCTAAAAATCAAGATTAACCGGTTAGAAGCAATGGTAAAGGGGAAAAAACCGGTAAAATATACGAGAAAATAGTTCAAACTCTTGCAAATTTGAAAATTTGTACTAGTAGTTTCGATTTGCATCTTTACATGTAAAAAACTCGATCGCTTAGAAAAAAAAACTTTTCTGAACATTGTCGACCACTTAATAAAAGAGACTTTCTCGAACATTTATTGAAATTAAGCTATAGAATGCAAGGAAATTCAAGCCATGTGAAGCTGTGAAATGAAACGTGAAATAAAAAGAACTTATTAATATATATGTGTGTGTGTGCGCGCATGCGCGCTTCTAAAATAAGAGAATGCAAGAAAAGTCAAGGATGTGAAATGAAAAGATCCATTCAATACTTTAAAACTTAAATAACATTTAAGGTAAGTCTCAATCGTGATAGAAAACATTGAAAGTATGCTTAATTCGACTCTCGACTCTCAAAAAACATTGAAAGTATGCCTAACTCGACTCTCGACTCTCAGAAAACATTGAAAGTATGCCTAACTCGACTCTCCTCTAAGGTTTCTTTTAGAAAGCCAAAAAAAAATGATAGATGGGTTTTGCTTAGAAATAGTATTACATGCTTAGTATCCTCATTTGAAGTCAACTATGAAAAATAGTACTTTCACAAGAATGATGTGGGTGTTAAGAAAGAGATAATACTGATGAAAATAGACAAAAACAAGGAGCAACCTTTCAACCTTCCAAGGTTGCCTTCATAAAATTTGCAAGCTATGCTCAAATAAACTTATGTGCCTGTATAATTGGAACCGCCTTTCAATGTGAATTAGTGATCAAAACAAATATACAACTTGAAATTTACCTTTGCAGCAAAAATCTTTAAGTAAAGATTTTTTTTGAAAAAAAAGTTTATTTCAAGCACCGTTGCGCAGACAGCGTGTGTTACACCAATTACAGGCCTCTTATGTATGAACAAAACCCTAAAAGATTCCAATCAAAGCCTACAATTTGGACTCTAAAACTAAGTTAGATTTAACTTTATTTTGATTTGAATGTTTGAACTTTTGCATACTAATTATTCATATTCTCTAGAATTAATGCTTTCTAATATTCCTTAATCCAAACTCACCTTCTCTCTAAGCGTCTTTTTTTTTTTACTTTATTGATTCCTCAGCTATTAATGATATACTGAATTGGAGTTTACCATTTAATTTGCGAAAATCAATAAGTTATTTCGCATATTTGTAAAGAATCTGCGAATTACCACGTCACATCAAACAACAAGAAAAAGTGATCTGATTTGAGAAAATTACCCAAAATTCAATAAGTTCTTTCACATATTAACCAAATATCTCTGAATTACCACATGGCATTGAACAGCAAGCAGAAATCCTAGTTGTACTTTATGTCCTCGTCATTTCATTACCTATTTCTGATGGTAATATATAGTCCCAATCCTTCTCAAAATTGTAAGAAGGTATACAATGTTCAGACTTTAAGGTGTAGGGAATGGCCCTGCAGTGGCCATTCCCTGAAATAATGGGCGACCTCATGGCGGCCGGCGGAGGCCGGGAGCCATGATGGGAGCGCATTATTTCAGGGAATGGCCACTGCAGGGCCATTCCCGGCCGTCAATGGTCGTGGGAGAGGAGGGCCAACACACTGACCTACGTAGGGGCCATTCCCTGAAATAATGGGCGACCTCATGGCGACCGGCGGAGGCCGGGAGCCATGATGGGAGCGCATTATTTCAGGGAATGGCCACTGCAGGGCCATTCCCGGCCGTCAATGGTCGTGGGAGAGGAGGGCCAACACACTGACCTACGTAGGGTACAGTCACGAAGCAGAGGGGTGACAGTCTGAAATCTGTGTGTTAGGTACAGTCACGAAGCAGAGGGGCGACAATTTTAAATCTACGTGTTGATGTGGCAGCTGCAGAGTGAATGACAAGTTTTGGATTACAGCTGTTGAGATGTCCATCGTAGGTGCCATTCCCCTTGCTGATTTGGGACGCAATGATTGGCTTCCATGGCTAACATTACCACTGCTGATGTGTCGTACATCCAGACGACGCAAAGCTGAATTCTGCAAAATAATCGCCAGTAGATTAACGGCCCAAACTGCCAACCCCCCTCCCCACGACCTTGACGGGTACGTATGCAAGATTATCTAATTTCTAAAGTGAAATGACAATTTAGCCTTAGAGTGAAAAGCAAATTCACGCATAAAAAAGAAGCTCCTATGGAAAAAAAGATTCCTAAGGATATTCACACATATTGTTACCAAATTATGTTAAAATCAAGAGCAACTAGTCAATACAGGAAAGTGCCCACTGCTGAGGAATTCACGAAGGAATGTTGTACGGGGACCCATGTGAGTGTAAGGAAGGGGATGATATAATGGAGGGAAGATGGATTTTGCAAAGCATGGTCTTGTATGCAGGGGCAAACAAAGGGCATTTTGTGGACACAGGTGGCATCCCCTTATTGTTCGTATTGAATCACATAACATAACGTTATTGAAAGGGAAAGAGTGTGTTACTTTGCGCTTATAGGGTTGAAAGCTGCATGCTAACGTGACACACTTTTTGAGTTATTAACACATACTCACTTAGTGTAGCTGAAAAAACCTTAGGCATCCGGTAAATTTTTTGCAAAAGCTTTCTTGAGCTTCAACCTTATTCTATCTTGAAAAATAGTGAGAGAAAGCTCAAAAATAGCTCTATCCAAGGACACCTTGTTTCATGGAAGGACTATCCCATTGAAGATGCTAAAGCAACAATCTTCAAGGACTATCCGCACATGTTGTTGAGATGAGGACATCTCAATTTCTAAGTTAGGGAGATTGTAAAGTAGCTTCCTTCTTAAGCACTAAAAAGCTAGCATTCTCCTATTAAAAATGGTTCCAAATTAGATAAATTATGATATTTTGAATCTTAAGTTAAAAACTACTTCACACAAAAAAAAAAAATCTTTGAAAACAAAAAATCCTAAACCCGTAAAACCCAAATTGAAGCTTTAACGGAACCTTAGACTTTAGCAAATAGTTCATAATCTTTAAGGACTGAAAAGCATGCAATCTTATTGGATAGGATGGATAAGGTATCACAGGGAGCCACATGGGGATTGTGTGGCACTCATATCAAGTAGGGAAGCAACTACAAGCCCTCGAAGCCCCTGAACTTGACCAAATGGGTAGTACAAAAGCAGTAGGTGGCTTCGAGGATCTCACGTGGTTGGAATAGAAACATGGGGTGAGCTCTTAAGCTAGGGGCTAGCTCTTGTAGAAAGGGGGAAGATTTTAGCAGGCCCTTTGCTTGGCAAAGCCTATAAAAAGGCCTAAAGACCTCACTCACACACACATGTGTTGATCATACTTTATTGCCTTTGAGCCGTTACTTCTTCCAAGAAAAAGGCATCCACAAACCATTTTGAGATCAATATCTTAAGTGGATTTATGAGATAATCAAGTCTTATTATGCCAAATTTTCTTAGGTACTCTATGAAACTATGCTAAGTCTCTCTCTAGGTTAGAATCTCTATTAATTACACACCTTCTTGCTTAAACAAGAGTGATCATGCTAATTATGTCCAATTGATTATGCATGCTTAAACAAGAGTGATCATGCTAATTATGTCCAATTGTGCTCTTGTTATACATAATGCACTATTAATTTATCATTTAAAGTAATATATGTGCTTGCATTGAAGAAATGTATCAATGATAATAATAAAGATTAGTAAAAAGTAACAAAACTATAACTTAATTAGAAAGAAATTTAAAATTTTATTCTCTATTGCATACTTAAGAGAGATGCATCATCAATTTTTAGTCGCACACTTAATTTTTGGACTACTAAAATAGAGAGAAATTATTTTTATGAGAATTGAAACTTGAGTTTGATTTTCTCAAATCTTTAGATTATGAGAAAGGTCATTGATAAAAATATGATGCTCGATTTACTTTTTATTTGTAATTTTCGAGTTAAGTTTAGAATTCCTAATGGCTTGAAAAAAAAAATCACTATCTATATAGTGCAAGTACATAGTGCAAGGACACTAAATTTAGAATTCCTATATTGTGCAAGTACATAGTGCAAGGACAATTTAACCCTAGTTTGGTGCCACAATCGGACATTATAGTAGTGTCTTTTTTGGAGCATTTTGTAGAAAATACCAAGGCAAAATCATAATGAATTTTTACCAACTTACTTAGTGTATGACTTGCTCCATGGGTATATTATATAAGAAAAACAATATAAAGTTGTTTTGAGAATCACTTTTTAACTAAAAAAAGGTTCTTTAATACCATGTCTACAAAAGTGTGTGTGAATTCTAGTATGTGGTGCATAAATCATACTAAAAACAAGGTAAAAAGGCAAGAAGGCCACTTATGTTAAGGGGGGACAAAGGAGAGTAAGTTCAAATAAGTGCCTACAATTTGTTGTATTTTAATATAAAATTGTATTATATATTTTTAAAAAGTGGCTCTTACTAGTTTGCGTAAAATAAAATACATTAATTGAAAGATGCCTTCAAGATTTTCTCTACCCTCATGGCTTAGCCCTCACTTCCTGCTCATATTGCCAAAACCTTCTCCCGTCTGTATGTTCCCCTTCCCTACCTCTTGATGCGTCCCTGCGAGTCTGTAAATTTATCTTTCATGTGTGAGCTTGCACCTAAGCTTCCCTTATCATTCATGGACTTGCACCTACAGAGCCGTCCCCCCATGTCATCTCCATTATGCCTATGTCGAGGAAGGATGCAAGAGCTAGAGAGAGAGAGAGAGAGAGAGAGAGAAAGAGAGAACGAGAACAAGAAGAAGAAGAGATTTTATTCACCTATGTCTTATGAAGTGTCCCTACCTCTGCTCTACGACGAGAGAGAGAGAGAGAGAGAGAGAGAGAGAGAGAGAGAAAGAGAGAGAGAGAGAGAGAGAGAGAGAGAGAGAGAGAGAGAGGGGTCCGTTATTGGGAGGCATGGCCATCCTACCTCCCCCTAATCCTCTACCTTTAAATCTCCTCAGGCATCTTCTCATGATCTCTACTAATGGGCCAATTTTTTATTTTCTTCTAGTCGGTACCCCCTACTCGCAAATGGCTTATATATTACAAAGGGCCCCACTTAAATAATAAGATAAATGGTTCACATTGCACCTCATCATTTTGAAACAAAATAAAATAAAAAAGAAGTAAAATAAAAAGATATATTAAAAATTAAAACAAAATATTATTTTAATGTTTTCGTATTATAATAAAAGATAGATTTGATAAGCATAGAAAATAATAAAATAATTTGGTAAAGTGATTTTTTAAAAAAATTCCTTAAATGAGAGGACCATTTATTAATACCTCACACAGTGTTCAGGAAAGTCTTTTTGCGTAAGCGACGAGTTTCTTGCTTATACATATGCAAACTTGAAATACTATTAGAAATTTTCAAATTTACAAGATGTTTGAACTATTTTCTAGTATATTTTATTGGGTTTTTGTCCCTTTACCACCCTTTGCAAGTGGCTAATCTTGATTCTCAACCGGCTCATGGCTAAGCCGAGGTACACCTTTTTCGAACACTAGTCTTCACATCATAGGATCAAACTCCTATTTGATCTTTTGATCTTTGAAGTCTTTTTCAAGCATGCAAAAAAAGAAATGTAGTTTTGGACAATAAGTTTCTATTTAAAAGTTTTAGCTTTCTACTCACAAGACTCTTTAGACCTTTAATGACACTTGTTTTCCAAAGAAATTTGAACAACCTTCACCCTTTGGGTACTAAGGTCTTTAGCACGCCAAAAATCCATTCGCTCTTAATTACATGAATATGTGGTGTTTGTAAATTGTAAGTATATATAGTAGCACATAAAGTATTGTGACAAACAAAATTCATTTCACCTAGGAAAACAAGGTGAAACTTCACTATGGCCTACATAAGGCTATTATTGACAAGAAATTCCTGATAAAAAGGTTCTTTGAGAAAAATAGAAAGTGACGCTATTATTTTTATACAAGTAGTGTCACAATACAAGTATGTCCCCTCAATCTTTTTTTTCATTTGTTTTAAGCGGTATCTTCAGGGATGCTGCTGTGGTTAGTGGGGGAAAAGCCAAGGAGCCGACAGCTGTTGGTATGCGGTGTGTATAGCAGGTGTAGAGAGAGAGAGAGAGAGAGAGAGAGAGAGAGGGAGCCTGGGAGGATGTTTGTGGAGAGAGAAGATTTTTTGTGGTCGAGAAGGAGTTGGCGTCGCTGATGACTACAGGTGGGAGGGCGGATAGGAGACGGATGTCGAGGAGAGACACAAGTCGACAAGGGGAGAGAGGATGTAGCAGGTGTAGGGATGCAGGTCATAGCAGGAGAGAGTGTTTGTCGCAAGCAGGTCAGTGCGCACCACCCAGACTCGGAGGGCGATGAAGATGGAACTTCGCCTGCAGGTTTGTGGAGTTGAGACAGAGCTCTGTCTCTCTCTGTGTGTCCTCTACTGCATGATGTGATCGATGGCGATCACAGTCCTCCGGGTCTGCAGATACACCTCTCGCGAGCAAATCCGACATGAGTTGAGGTTGCAACAGCGCGAGGCTCAAGCCGGCGCAAACCTGCAATGGGGTAGAGGCAGGCTAGGTTGGTGGCGAAGCAAGCATGCATCCAAGGGTGGACTTGGGGCAAACGCAGGCTGCGTTGGTGGTGAAGCAACCATGCGTCCAAGGGTGCAGCTGGGCGTTTTCCTTTTTCATTTGCAAGATTCGTGCGGAATCTGGATAGTTAATTAATTAATGTGTGTTGGGAAAGACCCAGTATGTGAGCATGTCAAGAATGATATTATGCTTTTGTGAAAGAAATGTGTAACAATGAATTATTTACATTACAATATATTCAAAAGGCATAAAACATAATGTTTGACACAAAACTCAATGCTCCTCTTTAAAGACAAAGGTACAAAAATGTCAACACCCTCTCACAAGGTCTTATAAAAAATAATTTAAAAGTATCATTAGCTTGTCATGTGGCATTAATTGACAAGCTTTCTCCAATGGTCCATATTTGCACCTAAAAATCCACCCTTCACTAAAGACTCCTTATGTAGTCCAAAAATCATTCAATATGAGTAGGTAGGACAAAAACAAGCAAAAAACAGGGACATTGATGTGTCCATTTAGATTGTAAAAACTTTTTTATGCATCAAAAATGGATTTTTCTTACATATTTAAGTTTTCTCGATTGGTATCTTTCCTAGAAAAAATAATTTGACATTGTTTGGAGTATAGAAATGACCTATGATTTTTTTCAAGTTTTAGAACATTATAATATCCACGGGACATTTCAGTGTCCAGGTACAAAACTAGTGTTTTTTTTTTCCAAGAAAAAGATCCTTCTATTAGTTAAAAGCCACACAAGTGGAATAGTGCCATCTGAGCAAACCCCGAACCATGGTGAAGAAAGGCCCAGAATGCCTCTCTAGGCTCCCGCATGCGGTTGGAGCTATCCTGAAGTCTCTCAAACTAGCCGCTGAGAGTATAGATCAGCTCTAGCCAAAAATCTTGAACGGTCATTACTGGTGGCACAAGGCGAGCCTCAAAGATGCAAAAGCAACGAGCCCGCCAGATGAACCAGAGTGGCAGGCCACAGACGAGCTCCCAACACACCTCTCTCTCACTGCACCACTCCTGTGGAGTAAGCTCTATAGCAGGCTGGAGTGTAGGTCGACCCCCCTATATCACTATCATCCTACTGGTGGAGGATAGCTCAAACTGTGATGCAGGGCCGTGAGAGTGGACCAAGCAGCTGCCCCCCAAGTGTACTGCCATGTTGTTGAAGAATCCCCTAGCGTACCAAACTAGTGTTAAGAGAAGAATACGCTAAAGGAAAAATCAAGGAGAAGAAAAACACAAATGTATCAATGTGAAGTAGACCACCTCTTTATATGGACATAAAAGTCTTTTGAATTTTCACCTCCATGGGTCTTTTCATTTCCTAAACTCACCTTTCACTTACTCACTTAAGATGTTTTGAAAGACTTTTTATTTTTCCAAGATTGGGAAGACATATTAAATAAAGATTTATATTAATTATTTATAAATCATTAAAAATAAAATCTTGAGGTATATTTTTATCTTAGGAAATGCTATAATGTTTTTACAAATTATTTTTTATCTAAAATAATACTAAAATTAAGCTTAATTTTTTAAAAAATACTACCAAATTACTAATAATTTAAATATAACAATTCATTGTTAGAAAACCCAGAGATAATTAGGCAAAGCCTGAAACCCTAGTTTTGCTTATTATCAATAGAAAAATTGATTTTCTTTTATATAAATTGAGTAAAAAAACTACAAGGATTATTTAATTAATTACAAGATAAATATAGTAGAAATTTCTTAGCCATATCTACCTAAGATATTTATTATAGAGCCTACATAATTTATAAAAAACCATAAAATTAAGAATTTATGCTGAAAAATAATAATAATAATAAATAGAAAAAATACCTAAAATGATGCGAGTGCATTTGATAGGCTTAGTGCATTCTTGGCTATTTTAAAAATTTAAAAGAAGCTCACATATTGTTGCTTTTAGTAAACCAAAGCCTATGTGACCATTGTTAGATAGAAAGAACATAAACATTCTCATGTGCTAAAGCTTCAAATAATACAAGGAACACATGTTAAACTGCAGGAACCATAAACATGGTGATCATGGCACGGTAACAAGCATACAAACAAGATAAACATGCCCACATATTGAGCCTTCAAAAAATACAAGGAATGTGAACTAAAATGTAGCAACCATAAGCATCAAAAGAAATCCCTTAACCAATTAATTAGCTTACATGCTTATCGTAGCCTTCATCAATGCGTTTTTAAAAGCGTGCAAGGCGCAATGCAACAGATGCGTTTTATGCAGTCATGCGTTCTTTGACGGTGCTATCCAAAAATTGCTCCTTTGGCATGAATCTAAATTTTGGCATGAGCTTGCTCCATTTTTCTTATGCTCAAAGGTGATGAAGGTCCTCAACCTTCTTTGCATTCACTGCAAACTTTCTTTCTTTGTCTTTGAACCGCTTCTTTGCCACCTTGTGCCATTGAGTTTTCTCTGGCTGTGCACTTGGTGCCTTCCCTCTCAAGCCCATATCAACCTTGGAGGGGAGATCTGACTTCCATATAGGGATGTGTATGACAAGGCCATGCTCTTTCTTGAGATGAATCTCCATTTGCCACCTCTTCAACTCAAAGCAAAACCAACAAAGGCATTCATCACTTGCATGACATTGCCGAGCAAGGCTTCCGTCGGGCAAGAACACTTCCACATATAGCAACAGCATGAAAGACATCAACTGCATGCTACTACCCCCTGTCCCTTGCCATCTTCATTGAATAAACCCAGCTCTTATGCTGCTATTTTGACTTGACTTGGCTTCTCAATCTCCACCTTGAAGTCAACCACCTCCTCATCTTGGACCAATTTTCCTTTCCCTTTTGCAATTGCAATCTTTACTGGACTTTTGGCATGTTGTCTAGCTAACCCCTCGTCGACTGTCATAATAATCAATATCTAATTATCCTAAATGATTTTCTCATGATAAACTGATCATTTAATATGGGAAAGTGCCAGGGGAGAAAAAGCTAGAAATTTGTTAAGCTAGCAGACCGGCCACAATAGGGATCCAAAGGGGGGGCCATCTATAGAAGAGCCATGTGCAACAATGGGCTTAAAAGACCCTAAGGTTCAGCCATTAAGACTTCCAAAATGCTAAGGTTCCAAAATTCAAAGGTTGTGTCCAAAGGTCAAACATTGGGGGAATTGGATGCTTTGTGTGTCCCCCAAAAAGTCTTTGTCAATCCCTACATAGGAGGGGGCGAGCCTTGTAAGTAAAGGATGAGAGAGAAACTCACACAGGCACACACAAGCTCCCTTTACAAAAAGAGAATGAGGGACACATGTCAGCTCCCTAGCCCAAATGCCCACAAGGTGTACCCAATTCCTATTGGATGGCCTTGGAGGTGGACCAATGAGAATTAGGCTAGATTAAATCTAGTTTAATTGATTTAAAAACACTTAATAAAAGAACCGATAAGAATTAAGCTCTCTAAAAGACTATTGGACAATCTCCCAAGGGGACCAATGAGCATTCAGTAGCCCAATGGCTTGCCTGATTCCTATTGGCCAGGAGGCAAATGGGTCCAATGAGAGTTTAGTTGAATTAAATAATTACCTAAATCTCTCACAAAAGGCGAAAGGGGGACACATGTCAAAAGGCTATCACTTATACTGCTTAATTCCCATTGGCTAAGCCTGGGGAGGTCCAATAGAACTGTAGCAAGAGCAAATTGGAAGGGGGGTCGACAGAGAGAGAGAGAGAGAGAGAGAGAGAGAGAGAGAGAGAGGGGCTGATTTTTGCAAGGCATTATCACACACACACACTCACACAATCTCATGTGTAAAGTAAAGAAGACTCTCTCTCCTTCTCAAGCTTTAATGGAAAGCTTACCACCTACTCCAAGCTTGTGAGAAGGGAGGCCTACACCAACAACTCTTGGCTTTGTGATGCAAATCCAACCAAGAGCCAAGCTTCAATGCATGCTCATATCCTCTACCATGCTAATTACTAAGCTAAGCTATGCTAATATGAGTGATTATGTGAGGAGATGTACATCTTTCTCGTAAGAATACTCCTTCCTCTCAATCTACTCTCATATCCCGCTAGCTCTCACCATCTTCGAAGGTGTGTGAGGTCTTGGGTCTGAGACCGTGAGGGAATTGATGTTGTGTTTGATAAGTGTTTTGCGTAGTGCATGAAGTTTCCATCTTCATTGCACTATCTAGTATCGAAGGAACACAAGAAATTGTATTGTAAAATGTCTCTCTTGACGGGAGAAACCATAATACAAATCCTTTTGGAGGGGGGACCAGCTCCATGCAAATTCGGTCCTCAACTGTTGTCAATTGCTTAATTTCTCTCTCTTTTGAAGTATTGTTCATGCTATCTAACTAGGTGTTATGCTTTTTGTTGCTCTCTCTCCAGCCAAGCACTCTTGTTATTCTCATTAGGAAGCTATTCTAATGAAATGCTCACTATGTTCATGCTATTTTTCGCTACACACAAGTTATTGGACCATTAAATGTTACATTGGTATCAGAGCACAAGGTTTCTCTTTTCTTGCTCAAGAAGGGAGGTCCTCAAGCTAGCTATAAATGGTTGGTACTATTAATTGCATCTGAGTAAGTAGAATAGGGATTTTTCAACCTTACAGTGCGCCTGCCTTTGTGCACTTAACGGGGCATCACCGTCGAGAGCTATGGTCTTAATAGTGGAGTCCTACGGGGCTTGCCTACGGCCTAACCACTATTGAGCTATTAGAAGCTTGACAGGAGCCGGTGTTGTTTTGGTGTTGAACGACCCTCTCTTCTATTCCTTGCAATTAATGGTATTCAAGCCACGGGTACAGTAGCTTGAGTGCTTTTTCTAAAGAGGTAAAGAGGAGTAGCAACTAGGGCTTGAAGTGCCAAAGTAAGCCTAAAAAGTTTACACCTAAAAGTTGTTAGAATGGCTGACAATAGTAAAGAGAGTGAAATTAATGTTGATAACTTTGATTTTGCTAATGAGCAAGCTACTAATGATGCCTCGATGCTTGTTAACTATCTTGTTTCTAGGCTTCAACAAGCCATGGGAAATCCATCCCTCCAAAGTGAAGTGCAACGGCAGCTTCGTGCTCATGGGATTCTCCAAGCTCCTCACCATGACAAGAGAACACCTAGGAAGTCTCCTTGCGAGACTTCCAAAAGAGGTCTCTCTCCGATTCGGGAAGAAAAAGAGGATCCCTATGAAGGGCTCAGAAATTTGTTCCTTGATGACGCATCTCCTTCTCAAAGTAGAATTCAAGAGCCTCCACCAAAGGAACGAGAAAGAAGTGAGTCTCCCGCCACCTCGACGGAGATGGCTCCACGAAGATGGCGGGCTAAATGCTCTCCATCACCTCCAAAATGGAGAAGACCATCGCATACTTCTCCACACCATATTTCAAAGAGGGATGACAAAAAGCAAGAGAAAAAAAAGGCAAGAAAGAGGACACCCTCTTCTCCATCTTCTTCATCCTCTTCCTCTTATGAAAGTGATGGTCAAGACAAAGAAGATCAAGGAAGGAAAAAGACGAGAAATAGGTCACCCTCTTCTCCATGTTCCTCAAATTCTTCATCTTCTGAAGAAAGTGATGGTGCAACCTTTGAACCATCGAAAAGAAGAGGCCATAGAAAATCCTATGCCGTGTGGAAGAGGTCATCCAAGCTCAAGAAGTTCAAAGAGGGAAGGAAGAGCATCTCTTTCCTTACTTACAATGGCACTTTTGGTGTTACGGACAAAGTCGTGGCCTTTATTCAACAATTCGATGCGGCGTTCGGAGATGAGGGCTTCACGGAGTCCTCTAAGCTACGCCATGTAGCTATGCACTTTCAAAAGTCCGTCAGACAATGGTGGTCTAGCCTACGGGCCAACCGTGAAGCTCCATAAACATGGAAAGATTTAAGAGCTTCCATTATGAAGCAGTTTTTGGCCACCAATACCAAAGACAAAGTACTCACCGAATGGCGAAGCTTGAAGCTCTCTCCCTATGAATCCATCCACAAATATGTAGACAAGTTTTGGGACCTACAACTCAAAGCCACTGTCTTCCAAAAGTTGGATTTTGGAGAGCAAAAGCAGAAATTTTGTGCGAGCGAAATGGCGGAGTATGTCAACTCCCAAAGGCCACGCACCATATTGGCGGTAATACATCATACTATGGTGGCCTCTCGAATCAATTTCCAAACAGGGGCTAAGAGGAATTCTAAGCCCCCTGAAAACAAGGGTTCCAATGAGCCTAAGGGGAAGGACAATGTCCAAAAGTCTCCTACGAGCAATTCCAACAAAGCTAAGGAGAAGGGAGTTTACAAAGGCAAAAATAAACTCTCTCCTGAAGAGCTTGAGCGTTATCACAAGGATAACCAGTGTTTCAAGTGCGGCGAACAAACACACTCACACAATCTCATGTGTGAAGTAAAGAAGACTCTCTCTCCTTCTCAAGCTTTAATGGAAAGCTTACCACCTACTCCAAGCTTGTGAGAAGGGAGGCCTACACCAACAACTCTTGGCTTTGTGATGCAAATCCAACCAAGAGCCAAGCTTCAATGCATGCTCATCTCCTCTACCATGCTAATTACTAAGCTAAGCTATGCTAATATGAGTGATTATGTGAGGAGATGTACATCTTTCTCGTAAGAATAC
This sequence comes from Adiantum capillus-veneris, assembly GCF_014529385.1. Taxonomy (NCBI): domain Eukaryota; kingdom Viridiplantae; phylum Streptophyta; class Polypodiopsida; order Polypodiales; family Pteridaceae; genus Adiantum; species Adiantum capillus-veneris. The sequence continues at coordinate 138,283,996 of NC_140940.1, read as the reverse complement.
TCCTTCCTCTCAATCTACTCTCATACCCCGCTAGCTCTCGCCATCTTCGAAGGTGTGTGAGGTCTTGGGTCTAAGACCGTGAGGGAATTGATGTTGTGTTTGATAAGTGTTTTGCATAGTGCATAAAGTTTTCATCTTCATTGCACTATCTAGTATTGAAGGAACACAAGAAATTGTATTGTAAAATGTCTCTCTTGATAGGAGAAACCATACTACAAAGCCTTTTGGAGAGGGGACCGGCTCCATGCAAATCCGGTCCTCAATTGTTGTCAATCGCTTAATTTCTCTCTCTTTTGAAGTATTGTTCATGCTATCTAACTAGGTGTTATGCTTTTTGTTGCTCTCTCTCCAGCCAAGCACTCTTGTTATTCTCATTAGGAAGCTATTCTAATGAAATGCTCACTATGTTCATGCTATTTTCCGCTACACACAAGTTATTAGACCATTAAATGTGTTACATCGACCTTCTCCTGCAAGCAATCAAACAACTTCTCTAATTTCTTCTTAGGCCGTGGATTGATAGAAGCTAGCATTTTCGGTTGGTGATTCCCTTCATGAAAAGGGGTGGCATTCAAGTCAAACTCCCGTTGACACTGCCTTTCTCTCAAACAAGGGCTACTTCTTAGAGGTTTTAGAGGGGCCTCTCCTGCAAATACAACTCGTGGTGCTTCAGTCTTGCCACCAGAATTCTTTCCTCCTCTTCTGACTCGATCAAGGACCCTCAACACCCAAAAGGAGAGAAAACTTTAGGAGAGATATTGTAGGGAGAGGGACACTTTCCCTCCCAAAAATGGAAAGAGGAAAATAATCTAACACTAAAGCCTTTGCATGCCAAAAATACTTTACCACAAACTAGGGTTCCAGCATCTTTGTGAGCAAGCATGGTGTGAAGACTCCATGCAAGAGACATTAAAAGGGGAGTTAATGCATTCCTGATTTCGTACTAGAATTTCCACCGCACTCACTCGATTTAAGGCTTCCCGTACTCCACTCTATTCTTGGAAGTATAGCACATCAAACTGGAGGGACTCAAGGAGAGCTTGGAATGGAAGTTGATGAAGATGATGACATCATCGTAGTGAGACCTACCTCAAGGAACATTTGTTAATCTTATGAATGTACTAGTGGTCAAGCTAGCCTTTTACATGAATCTATACTAGGCTTTGCACGTATGGCACACGAAATTTGGCTTATTGTATTGAGATGCATAATGGTGGTAATGTTTAAGCTGATTGCTGTTACTTAAAAGGTCAATTATATGAGCATGGATAGTATGAAGTACACCAAAACTCTCTCACAATTTCTAGGACCCTTGGGGAGCGTAGAGCAAAGTTTGCCCAAATTCTAAAGGGATTCATTTCAAGATTTTGAGACAAAACACATATGGCGCCTCCCCAATTGAAACCTAATGTTCAATCGGGGGTGGTTGGGCATTGGGTGTGAGTCGGAGTCGTGACCTTCGATTTTCCTTATGATTCAAAAAAATTGAAGCATCTTGAAGAAAATCCAATGTCCAACCGCCACTTGAGCGGGGATGGTACGTTCATCCATCTCTGTGTCATTTTAGAATAGTTGTGCAAGAAAGAGTCCACATGGGATTTTGAGTATGTGATTTAAGATGGAACACGAAGTCAAGAGGAATTTGACCTAGCGGTAAAGGTGAGGGGCTTTAAGCACGCCCACAATGGTTCAACCCTTTCGACGTGGTTGCAAGTTGACACTATAGAATGTCTCTTACAAGGGAGCAATAATAACCTTAGGCAAAAACCCTATGGCCTACATAAAGCTATTGAGACGGCTTTATAATTATACGAGAGTTCTTCGTGAGAGAAAATGAAAAAGTGACTAGCATTTTAAAGCATTTGTTGTCATGATAAAGAAAAAGAAAATATAATAAAGAACTATTTTGATTACAATATCTACTAACATAATATGGCAAAAGGGGTAGCCCTTTACACGTGTCGCAATCTGCGACCTAAAGGCTAAAGTCCAAAACTAAAAAAAGCCCCTTTGGACGCGATAAAGAGGGGGAGAGGGGGAGACAGAGAGAGGCCGCCAAAGGCGGCCAGCTATACTAGTATTCCAAAAGATCGCAAAAACCTACAAAGATGCACCCAGAATCCAACCCTTTAGTAAGAACGACTTATGTAGTCCAACAAACACCTGGCAATGGTGGGAGAAACAATTTGAACCATGTCCTCGTATGCAAGCATATCAATCCTTAGAACTTTTGGAGGAGGTTACCATCTATTTCCAAGACACTGTTTAAATTTGGAGCCGAATTTCAGGGAATAAGATCTCTAAGGAGCCTCTAGACTTGAAAATGAAGGCCCTCTAGTAGTTCTATGAGGGCTGGAAGATCAGCACTACACCCCAAGGAGCCCTCCTCGTTAAAGCAATAAATCATCCTCACTAATTGTAGAACTATATTCTCAATGCTAGGTGGTGATGCTAATTGTAGAATTGTATCCTCAACTTGACAACGGTGACAATGAGTTGCATGTGAGAGACTACAATTGACCATCTTGGTCTGACAACTTGAAACTAGCACAATTCTTCACACATTAACATCCTTACGACGTGCCTCGTGTGTTCAATGAATTCCTGGTTCAATAATTATCTTATTTTCTGTGCATGAATGAAATTGCAGACATCGTCTACATTCATCCCCACACCAGCTTGCAATCCACTAAGGCACCCAAGCTGATAGAGTTTTTTACGTCGAGTATTTACAGTTCTTGAACAATCTTCTAACCAATATTTCTCACAATGGGTCAAGCTTACCCAGCTCAGGCATTTTTAGCCGATTATTTGTTGCTATAAAAGGGTTAAGTGAAGGGACTAATTAGTGTACAAAATTGTGGTGATTATTTAACTCTTTTAGGTATAACCCTGCACAAATCTGAACATGTAATTAACTCTCAAGCATCCACGTTATCCGCGGACACCCTATGTGCCAAAAAATCGCCTCCGTATCTGAATCCAAATAAACATGGTTGAGAATGAGCAACTCAAGGTTGAATTCCAAGGGAAAATTTAGTGTCTTACCTCAGGTAAAATCTGCTTGAAGGTCACCTCCAACCGTGAGTCCAGTGTATTGTCACATATCACACGACCATCTCTCGAGGTCAAAATAACACCACCAGCACTGCAAGAAGTATACGGCGTGTAAAGACCGTAGCAAAATAAGCAAACTGTCCAGCAGTTATTTCAAAACACAAGCAAACATTTCATTTAGACCGAGTTTCTTAAAATCAAAACCATCACAGATTGAACTCCCTTACGCCGTGGAATTCACCAGCGTCATACAATGTTAACTGCCTAGAATAAACATTGGTTAAATATAGCAACTTCTTGTGTGATTCGACATCATCCAGCAGCAAGGAGTCCCTAAAACAGGTTTCCCATCAAATTGAACTTGGGTCCCGAGGTGCAAGACGTGTCGGTTGCTTGTCAATCCGGATCGGTGCCTCCTAACGCATGGTCCCATACCTCTGGCAAGGGCCATCCAATTGAAGACCTAGAAAGGTCCCATCACCTCCCGAGTGTGGGCTTGACTTGGTGCATGTCCGAGACGCGTTTTGTCCCCCTATTGATCAGTCTTGGGTGCCAACCCAGTACCGAGTCCCTAGCACCACATAGTCCCAAGCTCCAAGGTGTGACCCGTCCGAGGGGCATAGCATCCCCCTGTCGAACCCTATGGTACAATGTTCTGGTACACACTGCGTTAAGTAGGACTAGCGGCGTTATGCAGATTTGGAAAGAACCCGTTTTTTGAATTTATACTTGTACATATGCGTGCATAGATGGATGATGGTATGACATGTTGGCCTTCCTTTTATGGCCTTCCAAACTCTTTTTCAAATGCATGTGTCCATGCAAGGCAAGTCGCTTAGACTATGACAACTGGCGAGCTCGTTTTAGCACTAGTTAGTTAGAGTTTTATGGATTGTAACTTGATGTGACTTTTCAACACAGGCAAGTAGGGGGTGTGCTTATAATCTAAAAATCTCAAAAATTTCTAGCTTTTGGTCATGGATGGGTATTCTATCTTCGACACTTTTGCTCCGACCTTGTCTCTACTTGTTTAGCTTAATTGAGGGATATATGCTTAATATTGTGGTTTTTGTGACTTGAATAGAGGAAGGGAAAGTGCATTCATCGACGTGTGACTATGATTGCGTGCCAAGATAGGTGTCTTTTAGCTTCCATTGTGGTCTCCTAAGTGGGTGTGTGCCAGCAAGTTCTTGGAAGAGTTGATTTTTGAAGTTGTGAGCACTATTGAGGAGCATAGCAATATAAATGTCACCCATTTTGTTTCCCCAACAACACGTCTAGGTGGGAGATCTTGCTCGTCGGCCCTTCACACGGATCTACTCCCTATATATGGGCATAAGAGCCAAACCACGTTTAGAAATGCATACTCGCCAACAACAAAAGTAGATGTTCCATTTGCTAACCTGATACACAATGTGATAAAGCCATAGAATACAGAGTCCTACAAGTGCTAACCAAGATGTTTAACATCTGAATTCATTCGGCTGAAACTACATGTATGCATGAATTGAATTTGAAAAGAGGCTTATTTCTTGAAAAAGGTTGACAATCTAAATTTGAATGGAAAACCTTCATACATGAAGTGAGCTGAAATATTTTGTAAAGAATCTCTAGGGGCTAGGCACCTGATTCTGACCAAAGAACTGGAAGAGATCAGCCCATGGTCATATTTTCTATGTAACCTTCAGAAATTCATTAAGAAACGGCACAAAGGAAACAAGAAACAGGTGACTTTCCAATCTAATAGGCCCCGAAATGGAGTTTCCATGATGCTATGGATCAGCCAAACTGTAGCCAACAAACTCTGGACAAAGCAGACATTCTAACAAATCATGAATAGCACTAGGCAAACGAGGGACTACATTAAGGAGCAATTGGCTCAACAATCCTTTGTCGAAAGTCGGATTTCTTCTAGCATGTGTCTCAGTCAACACCATCCTCGTCGTCCGCTCCATTAGGGTCATGCCAAAACGGAAGAAAGAACATTGCCCAGCTGTATGTAAACAAAGAATCATTCCTTGAAAGTGGTCTGGTTGTTGATACCGCGAGAAGATTTATAAACACTGGGTCAAAAACCTTCCCAAGCCCCGGAAACATAGCAGTATACAAGCAGAAATTGTGAAGTATTTTAACCTCAAAACAACAAATGCACAAAGACAATTACTAATTGCAAAGTGGTTCCCGTACAGCTCATTTCAGCAATTCACCCAGCTTAAAGAAAGGAATTGCAAGATTGTTTACCACTATGATAAAGCAAAGAGTTCAAAGCAGAAATACCATGTCCGACCAGGAGTATTTAATTCATCAGCAGCAGGTAAAAATGTCTCCTCATCAATGACAACATCTGGTGGGTGATCCTTCATTTTGGCAGCAAACCGATCTTTGGCTAGCTGGAGTACAGATTTGACTAGTTTCAAATCAGCGTGCCGGCATTTTAAAACCAAATGAGGCTCCTTCAACTTTATCAAACCCTGCAGCAATGCGTGGCTTGCTCTCAAAACTACTTACTCGAATTGTCAACATAATCATATACCTTTATAAGGTCAGAAAAGCCTGAACCTATGAATTATAAAGAGACTGAAACACTCACAAAAACACAAAAGCAAGGAACAGAAGGAAACAAGTCAAGAAGAAACACTAACCTTATTTGTTTCTAACCTAAAAATACATAAAAACAAACCAATAGAAAAAGGCCAAATGAAGCAATGGGGTTAAATTGATATTGACCTACCAGCATGTGCTCAGGCATTTGTGGCTGTTCTTTCTGGACAGTATTTGCTTGTGCAAAATAACACAAATTGTCGACATCACTGCTACACACAAAAATGCACGCCTCTTCTTGGCATAGTAGATCGTTGCAGTGCCCTAGCATTTACTAGGAAAATAATCAGATCTTAGTGCCTAAAAAACATGACCTAGCATGAAACTCAATTCACATGTGGATGCCTAAGAATTTTGGGCGATAGCATCTGGCGTTAAGAGTACTCAATTAACATGTGGGTGCCTAAGCAGCATTTCCAGATGTGAAGATCACTTCTCTCTACACACACATTTCGCATGTGGATGCCTAAGCGGCATACTCAGATGTGAAGATCACTTCTCTCTATACACACACAACTCGCATGTGGATGCCTAAGCAGCATACTCAGATGTGAAAATCACTTCTCTACACACACACACACACACACGAGCACTGCTAAATGTACCTGGACAATGAGATCTCTGATGAGATGCTTGTAAGTTGTGTGGTCCGCACTCAAAGTGTACATTTGCACCTGAGCAGCCTTCTTGATGTCTTGAACCAGATCATCCTGAGCCTGGAGGACCCTGAGGCGCGAGTTGTTCAATTGCATGGAGTACTCGCTGTGAAACCACAACAAGGATGATAAAGAGAGTGGAAGGATAGGAGTGTACATGAAATCAAAGCTTCTCTGGCCTTTAAGATGTTTGAGCTAACGAAATCGGACATTCTGGGCACAGAGTCTTTCGCTTTCGCTTACATCTTCTTGCGAGTATCCACTTGTTTCTCCTTTCTGTCATACTCTTGCTTGATCTTTTGCTGCTCGACTTCAAAAATCTCCTGCTTCAGAACGTCGGACTCCTGCACAAAAATCTCTCTCTCTCTCTCTCTCTCTCTCTCTCTCTCTCTCTCTCTCTCTCTCTCTCTCTCTCTCTCACACACACACACACACACACAGACAAAAGCACATGAAGAGAATCAGGAAGTAGATCAGCGCATGCTGCCAGCTCACCTCCTCAGAAGAGATGGAGACTTCATGGGCCTTTTCATCGGCTTCTTGCTTGATAAAGGCCATCATTTGCTGTAACTGACGAGATACGTCATTGTCTTCCATAGCTAAACAGCTTCTTCAAAGTGTGTGTGTGTGTGTGTGTGTGTGTGTGTGTGTGTGTGTGTGTGACAAAAAAAAAAAAGTGCGTGTGTGTGTGTGTGTGTGTGTGGCGGATCGGATTAATGCAGCAGCTGCATGCGAAGAAGCCAGGAAAAGCGAGAGCTTGAGGTCCAAATGTGCACTACTTCCATGGCGTGCGGGAGGTCGCTTAGGGTTTGCCTGTAGAGAAAGGCAGCCCACTTACACAATGCTCGTGCTCTGGCCCGGAGATCTGTCTGTGCGTCTCTTTAGAGAGGAGGAGCCAAATACTTGTCGACCAGAACACTTGAGAAGGCGCTTTTGGCCTTTTTCATGCCCAAAAAGGTATTGAAAATGGGGCTTTTGTTGTCTCCCTTCACAACTGGCAAATTAAACTTTTGAAGATTTCCTTATATCATGTAAGGGCCCCGTCCCACACAGCTCCTCCCAGAGCCACATCACATACGCTGTTAAGGCATTGTATGCGCTACAAATTCTAGGACCACACATAAAAAGTTGTCTAGCTGGTTGTTGTACAGCGTATACTTAAGTACTTACTCATTCTCGTAATTTATGTATATAGCCATGCACACATTTACTTGCAAGCTAAAAGAACATGTTATGTGGGTGTGGGTGAGTGAGTGGGCGCAATCTCGTAAAATCTGATGGCTTTTTTGTAAAAAAAAGGAATCTTGGATGGCCCATCAAGCTTTCTCAAACACCCCCCCCCCCCCCCCTCTTTCGCCCCCCATAAAAAGAAAAAAGAAAACAGTTGAAGTGTGTTGGGAAAACCCAAAGGACAACCAATAAGACTGCCTAGGGAGCCATATATTGGCCTTGAAAAAAAGGTTGAATAAGTAGACTTGGTTGAACCTTGCGTATGTCCTAAAATGGTGTCAGATAGCCACAACCCAAGTGAATGAGAGGAGGCTTTCTTGACCTCTACTCTTAAAGACTACGAAAGGACTTAAAGGGGCTGGATCCTACAATCTACCAACACATGATCCTTCTTAAGGATGGAGCCAAACCTTGCAAACAAAATCCTTACACCTATATTAATGTGTTCGCCAAGAAAATCAAGGATTTGTGAGCGCATGCGAGGAAAAAAAGCTTATAGTTTCATGAATGCCTTCTTCAACTACAATCAAGTGACCATAGCACCTCAAGACCAACACAAGGCGACATTGTCGTCTTTATACACCTTAAATAACCTATCACATAGACACTAAGGTAACAATGTTTAGAAGCTTTACACAATTCTAAATAAGCCAACCACCTCAATCCTTGCTAGCAGAAGCTAATCCAACTCCATGTATCATAAAGACAACCCAACATTGCCCATATATGGCATGTAGTTTAACTTTCTAGTCATTGTAAAAGAAGCCAAAAGCTGGATACACTAATTTTGGTAGTGTGTAACTGAAAGCGTGGAATGACATAAACTCACTCTCTAAGCCAATCGAATGGCTCAAATTTGGCCTAATAATAGGCTAGTAGATCAAACTCCCAACACACTTCTTGTACATGGTGGCATTATCTAAAACATTGCCTACTACATCCACACTCATCTTGTCATTCTAATCCAATGGCACTAAAATTGAATTATCATACATTACTTGGACAAAATAACCAACACATACTATATCGATGAAAACTAGATGCCATCAAGTTTGGGAATAGCCTCATTGTCTACAAAGCAGAGTAGGTCTCCCAAATCCTTCATACATGGGAAGGATGTTGCCATATCCACAACCTTTGAACAACATTCTGAAGGCATTGTCTTAGAACCTAGTGAGCTAAGAGTGTCAAATCTCCACCACCCTAACATCCTACATATAGGTCATAATCCTATATATGGTCCCTTTCATATCAGCCCCTCTCTACTCCTCTCGTGGAAGACCCTTGTCCTCACACTACTTGCCTTTTATGGCAGAGTTTTGGGCCTTAAAAACATGAGTGGAGATTCTCTTCTTAAGAAACTTGATGTTTCCCTAAGTTCATTCTCTGTTTAATATGACAGTCCTCTTACTTGGTTAGTACTTGTTTTCTACATGGTTCCATGTTTTCCTTCATGTGAATCTTGAATACGTTTTGGCTCGTGAGGTTGAATCAGAGGTTGGTAAAGTCTCCTAACATGCTTGTGCCAACCACATGATTCCCAGTTACATGCCACATGATCAACCGTTTTTGTAAAATGCTATATGGACATGCAAGTTAGCATGTAATCAAAACTTGTAGGAGACTTTGCCTACCTTCTTGAGCATGGCAAAATATCATAAATACCTATGAGTTCTTCTATACTTTTTTAGTGCTCTAGAACCTATAGAAAAACTTGATTATTATCCTCGAAGATATTGGGTCCCCTCTTTTCATTTGCACTGCTTATAACTATCTTGTGCTTTTGTTGCACATTACAATTAGCACCGTGTAACATATCCATTTGGTCGTGGAAAAAATCTTGACTTCCTTAATTTTCTTCATGGCTCACCCCATTGTAATAGATGACCTAGGTTGTCCCTTTGGATATCCAAGACACAATCACACAAGGAACCCCCCAAGCAATAATCTTCGACACTAACTCAACTTCCAAATGTGGTTTGGAAGTTAAAAGGGCCTACACAACAACCATCGACACAACCAACACCCCAAGCCCTTAAACCTCAGAAGAATGGCAGTTGTGATTCGACTCCAAAACCCAAATACATGTGGGAATCAAAGCCATAGATACCTCCACCTGTGAAGAATTGGAATTCCATAAAGGATAGACCTATAAATTTATCTTTTGTCCTAGGTCATTCACTTGATATACCTCAACCTACAACAACCCATGAGCAATTTGCTTAAGAACCCATCTTGCACAACATATTGTTCATTGATTGTCGCCGCATGGTAGATCCTATCAAGGGTTATTATGGATAGACATGACTTTTTAAAATTTTATTTGCCCAAGCTTAGAAGACTTGCATATGCCCCATGAAGCCCAAAAGAGAACGGATCAACTTTTGCATTAAAAATGCATATAAATAACCCAAAATTGACAAAAATAGCTAATAAGTGGTAAAGGGATGACCAAAACTCATGAAATGAGTTGAAATTTATAATATGCAGACAACTAGATGTGTGTCTAGTTAATTAAAATACAAATTTTGGGTTTCATTGAAATTACAAATTTTGCATTTAATTTGTCTAATTCTTAGTCAATAATTAAGAAATAGCCAAAACCACATAAAAAGAATTTGTCTATAAACACCAAGTCTTGGTGATGTGGAATAACTTGTGAAGAAAAAATGAAATTTGGTTGAGTTTGAAATCTAGATCAATTGGCATGAGACCTGGATCTACAAGAATGTAAAAATTAATCATGATATGATGTACAAACAATGAACAATTTGACTCAAGGGGTTTTGTAAATATATCAATAGGGCTCCTGGGGATGAATGTGCACATCGGGCATCAAATTTTTATAACTTTTCCCATGAAAGATTGTCTTCTATAATTTTTGGTGAGGATCACTTAGCATTCTTAGTTTCTTTGAGAAGAAATTTGAATGTGGGGTGAATTTGGGCTCTCATGCACTTCACCTATTCTATAGTACACCTAGAACTAGGGACATGACTAGCACATGATTCCATGATGATTGTGATCCAAGTAGACCAAAGTGGTTTGCACCAAGAAGCATACAACATAGGGCAAATCCTACACAATCCAGCAATCAGTCCCCTTAAAGATTGGACTGTGATAAGTAACGTAATGAAAAGAGCACACTCCAATCGATCTTCAATCCAAGAGACACGAAACATCCCTAATCCAAGAGACAAAGAAACATCTCTAATCCAAGAGACAATGTACAAGATATTGCCCCTCAAACAAATGTGGGCAAGATCAAGACCATGCTACTCCAAGCAATCTTCAACAAGATACACTACAAGAGGTAAAGGCTGAAAGAAAGCTAAAGAATGTCATCATTGTTTTTTAGAGAGATACCTACAACTTGAAATTACAACTCACACTCCCGACTCCGTGAGGTGGAGCATCCAAGCCGGATAAGGTTGGCCAACCCATCATATAGACTTAGGGAGTAGCCCGTAAGGGTCACATGTCACATGAGCTATCAAGGGAGGTTGAACCCAAGACCTTGGACACAAGTGGCTCTTGCTCTATCAACACTGAGCTAGCACTCGTTGACGAGAATTTCATCTTTTTTATAGCGACAAGAAACACATAGGTTGATGCAGGCGTTTCTTTTCCTCGGTCTTCTTTTGCTACATGTATCTCACTAAACCTCTCAATGCCCTCATCTCCCATAGTTCTATAGAGGGATGTTAATCAAGGAGTCTCTCCTTTGATCATTGTTTAGTCTCTTCACAAAAGCACACAAAAAAAATTATCTACAAAGAGGAATCTCAAAACATTTATTTTAGGTTGTGCTTTGTGGACGCAAATATTTAAATCCCTAATGTAATGGTGGGGGAGAGAGAGAGAGAGAGAGAGAGAGAGAGAGAGAGAGAGAGAGAGAGAGAGAGAGAGAGAGAGAGAGAGAGAGAGAGAGAAAATTTTTCCTTTCCCCTTAGAATACTTTCTAAGAAACCTTAAAGCCTTAAAAAAGATTTGTTGTTATGTGTGGAAACTTCCCCTTAATCAAGGGGAAGTTTCCCTTTCCCCTTAGAATACTTTCTTTGAAGCCTTAAAGCCTTAAAAAAGATATGTTGTTATGTGTGGAAACTTCCCCTTAATCAAGGATAAAAAAGAATTTGTTGCTTGTGTGCACCTCCTCTTAATGGAAGCAAACTTGGTTCTTAGGGTGTGAACATCCCCTTACTTGGAAAAAGAATTGAATTCCTTGTAGTGGGAAGCTTTTCCGAGTAGTAGAGGGGGTTTGGGTATGTGGTCAGATGCCTTGGCATGATAAAGTGCTCTTTTGGATGCAAAAGGAGTAGAAAACCTGATAGGAGGCTTTGTAGTGTCCAGTTGTATTTGGAAAAGGAGAAATGGCTACCAAATTTAAGCCACCTAAGCTTGGCCCCTTATACACCGAGTTTCATTGAGCTTCAAGCATGCCTGCCACCCAAAAAAATTCCACAAGCTTGAGCTTATGACCTCCAAGGCCAAGCACTCTATTTATGATGAGCTAGTCAAAGGGCCCAAAGGACTTCGCATGGGTATAAAGCCAAAGATAGTCTCTTTAAGGTTAGCTCCCTAGTAGTACACACACCCCTTTTTTTTATAAGTGATTAGAGGGAACTAGAGTCCAAAAATGTGTTTACGGGCTCAAATTAGAGCATGAATCAAAGAGCTTATCAGCTATGCAAATGACACACAAGAAAAACTGATATTTCGAGGATTTATTATGCAAAGAACTTGATGAAAAACACACAACAAAGGTGCAAGAAGAAGAAAATTTAACTAATTTATTTTCAATTATATCCAATTTAACTAATTTCTCTTAGATAATTTCCTCTTCAAATTTAACTAATTTTTCTTCGATTACTTCCAAATGATAATTGAGCAGGGGAAGACTCAATATATAATGAGCTAATCACTCTGACAACTATTCCAAAGTTAAACACGGAGTACTAAATGAGTCCAGACTCTCATATGACCAGGTAGGACTTCAAAATTCAGATGACAGAATGATAGTTTCAGACCAACTAACTTGAGGTCAAATTACATGAGTAAAAGGAACTAGATTGAAATGAAAGACTTTAGATGATAGACCTAAAATGAGACAAGTAGAAATATATTCAAATTCTAAATTATCAAGTTTGGATCCAAGGGTTCAGATATCAGGGCTTTGGAAAGATTAATCTAAAAGTACATCTGACACAAAGCCCAACATTGAATGTTATTAAGCTCACTAAGCTCTACAATATACAAGATAAAGAATGCAGGATTAGACCCCAAAATAGGATTAGTGGGGATATTTACAGGTGTTGGGGTTGGGCTCTAATTGATTTGAGACAGTCATACAATGTCAAATAACTTCTAGTAACTCTGCCAAGTAACTCAAACGTCGTCCGAGTACATACGCAGAAATAACCCATCATCCAAGGTATCTCTAAGGATTGGTTCCCACCTTCTAGATCCTCCTCCACTTTCTTGAATTTTATCATGTATAAATTTCTTCAGATATCACCTATTCCACTTACGCTTGGGTTTGTATGGGGCCTTCTTTACTTTAGATTTTTGAACAAGTTGAGCTGGTGGTTGTGCATGAGTGTTGAAGTTCGCATTTTCCTTCTAGATAATTTAAATTGCTTCTTGATCCAATTGCTCCACCTTTTTATTAGCATCTCTACCTCATAGGGTGTTAGGGCATGCCAGGTCTTTATATTCAGATCATATAATGTCAGGGCATGTCCGGTCTTTGTATTTGGATCATATAATGTCTTCTTGCCCTTTGTAATTCTTACCCTAGCTAGCTTGTCACAAATGGATGCAATTTGGATCCGCCTAGCTAGGTATGACTACTTGGCTTTAATGCGAGCTTCAAATTGAAAATCGTCATAGTGATGCAAAAGCGGTGTGTGTGCACGGTGCGGGAACGGGAAGAAGAGAGACACTATGTATGGGTGGAGTTGAAGGATTTAGGCCAACTGGTCGGACACCCATCACACTAACCATACTAACCTTATCTATTATTCTGATCATATAGAACATAAGGAGTAGTGAGGCAATTCCGAATCCTAACTGAGAGCTCCAACCACATTGTGCTCGCATATCCTCTTCTTCTCCCTTGCACTCCACATGCCCCATGCACTCTTCAAATGGTGTCAAAGCCGGAGTGAAGGTCTTGCATTATGTGACGTCGTGGTGGAGAATGTGGTGAAGCTGAGAAATTTTTAGCACTGTCTTGCAGTAGAAATTTGACCGAGTAAAAGGTCAATTTTTATCTTGGTTATTATGGTCATTATCAAGAACATCGTGACCTACAACTTTTCACTTGAAAGTTTTTTCAAATTCTACATCGATTTTGTTGTATGTTTGGTAGATTGCCTACAGGTCAAGGATAGACAGCCACATATTTTTACAGATCTATTTTGACATGTAAAAACAGTTTGTTTCATGCCCATTTCCACCTTTGGAAGTTTGTTTGGTGCATGCCATGGGGTATGGTGGGAGCTCACCTATGAGAATGAGAGCAGAACCAAGTGACAAGTGAGAGGATCTTATATTTATAAGGGCCTATTTTTCACACTATAATTTTTTTTAAAGCTATTATTTCCAAAGTTTAATAAAAGTAAATCTATAGACATGAAGTAGTTATTGGCACTGAATCCACCTCGACCCTTGCTGGACCCTACATTGGTGCCATGCTACATGCTTGGCGGGACCTTGTGACATTCACCAATTGTTGGTGTACTCTTGATGACTCAATTTGTGCACTTCCCTTGCAATCTTGGATTTTCTTGCATGCTCCATGGTGAGCTTATGAGCAAATGTCATGCAAAAGAACTTATTGAACATCTCTTCCAAATAATTAGACTATATCACACTAGCACCATGTCGAGTATTTTTAAAGTACACCCCCCTAGATTGATAATGGTACTTCCCCATGCCCTGAGTGTTAGAAATCTCAAGAAAACCATATTTGGGCATAAAAAATGCTCCATGCACAAATAAGATATTTTTGCTCACACAAGAAAATGATGCAAATTATAAAATGAAATAAACCTCTTATAATACTTTCACTATGTGATATGGCTTACCATGTAATGTGTGATGTTATTCTCACCCCAAGCAAGGATAAGGACCTTGGTGAAATCCATCAACACCACTTGAAATGATTGGCATTGCTCCTCTGTTGTGCTGGTAAGACCCATAAGCTTGACCATTCTATCAAAAGTTGCCTAAACTTGCTTGCGCTTATTTGCAAGCTAGCCATCTTAGTCATTATTAGTAGTGGCTTTACATAACTCCTTCTAGAGCTCTTAAAGATTAGCTACCTTGTGGTTGGAGCTATTTTGAGCGTCATCTTGGCATGGATTTTGTGACGTTGCTTTCTTCAAGAAGTGTCTGTCTTTTTTTCCACTCATTGACACTTGTTGGACAATCTCATGGGCCTCCCATGTGTTCTTTGCAGCAAAAATTGACACATTTCCACCATGACTATCAATGGAATTGAAAAGCATCTCCACCCCATGATCGCCTCTTCGAACTTTTGCAATGGCTTCCTTGTGAAAGCATAGTCAAAGTGGAGCTTCAAATAACCTATCAAAAATGCGCATAAATGCGTCTAATGTACTTAAATGTACATTAGATAAATAAAATAGAAAGATGGGATTTCAAGCCTTGTCTTTTTGTGCACGATTTGGCGCATTGAGCATGGGGCATCTCAAAATAGACGCTTCCCATTCCCTACCTTCATCTCCAACATCAAAATTGTCCAATGTGTCGTCTCCACCCTCTTGCCATGGAAGAATTGAACCACCCTTTGCACAGTTCTTTTGTGCTTTTTGTATGTTAGGTTCGTACCCTTGAGTGCAAAATGGACAAGGATAAAGTGAAGAAGCCCCTTGTTTGCAGCCAAGCAAACACTTTATGGTCTTTAAGTCCCGTCCACGTGCCAATCCACATCAAAGCTACCTAAAGCCTCAACCTCCAACTTCTCACCCGCAAGTTGGGAGTGTATTACTTCTGTAATACATGGAGTTCTCCCAAAAATCCATGAAAGTACTCCATTGGTCTCTTTGGGTACCTCAATTTAGCACCCAACCACCAAATGTCTTTCTCTGATTAAACACTAAAAGACTTGGGGGGGGGGGAGGGGGGGGGGGGATGGCTCGATTGAATCCCTTCACTTTGTTTGCAACATGGCTTCATTCATTAGAGTGACACTTAACCTCTCTAGCCTTTGACCTTTCACTATTTGACACTCAATGAGTTTCAACACAAAAGCAACTTTTGTGCCAAGCACTACAAAACAAGTAGAGACAAGACCTTAGACATCACGGTCTACTATAACAATGACACAACCAAAAGTAAGAAGTATATTTTGTCACCTTCTTGAGGTAGCTCATAGAATCTAAGCATAGCTTGCTAAAGCCTTTTGAGGTCCACAAATATATTGTTCCACATGTTGTAAGGGAAGCCCTTCTCCAAAGATCTTAGGGAGTTTTGTCTATATTTTTCCCTTCTCTTTGGCATGCATGAAGTATAAAGTGAATCAAGTATTGTGTACTCAATGTAATGCCCCGATGCCAGAGAACACATCTACGTTTATGACCTACTTTGCAAGGTTGACCTTGTGTGGAATGGGAAACATGTTCTCTACAATGCCACGTTCCCGTAGGGCATCCTTTAAAAGTTGAAAAATAGCCTTGTAGGCTTTAGTGTTTATCTCAGCCTCATCACAAGCTTGTTGTATGCCACTTTCACTAACCACATTTACCAATTTATGCATAAGCGTCTTGGTGATTGCATCACTAATGTGCTTCCCCCCATGTGTAAGATAGAAATCACATCATAGATATTGAGACAACTAGTGAAAAGGTTTACTTGATCATCTTGGCTTGATCCACTATCACATGCCTCTTGAATAAAGTTTTTGGAAATCAACATAAAAGGGCGGTGGTAATGCATGTCCTAGTCTCCACTGAACCGTGCTATCTTATAGCCTCCCCCTAGCGTACACACTGTCCGGCCATGCCGGTGGCCTTGCCCATAGGACCCATGTCCTTACATTACCCCCCCCCCCCCCCCCCCCCCTTGGAGAATCGTTTTCGTCCTCAAAAATGAACGTAGGAAAATGTTTCTTAAGTGCGGAGACATTCTCCCATGTAGAACCTTCTTCAGGTATATCTAGCCATTTTACCAACACCGGTCGTCTGACATGATGTCTGGTGCGAAGCTCATGAAAATCCAAAATCTTTTCGAGCTCATGAGGAATGCTTGGCGGTTCGATAAGGTCAAGACACTTGTGTCAATGACGTTATCATTCTGTCCTAGCTGTTTTCATAAACGGCTAACATGAAAAACAGGATGAACTCGTGAGTGCTCTGGGAGAGCTAACTTATAGGCCACTTGAACTATACGTTTGAGAATGGTAAACGTTCCACAATATAGCGCGGTGAAAGTTTAGCAACTTTTCCCGTCTTCAAAATTTCTGAATGCTACAGAACATTGAGGAAAACCTTGTCTCCTTCTTTGAAAGTAGCAAGATGACGATGCTCATCTACGTACTTCTTATATCGATCTTGAGCTTGCTTAACATTCTGTTGAGCAACTCGAAGCATGTCAAAATGGTCTTGGAGAAAATCCTTCGCTTGTTGTATCTTCTCCTTAGCCAACCCCATCGTAACGGGTGATCTAGATTGAAATCCATATAAAAGCATAAATGGACTAAACCCTGTAGTCACATGCTTTGAACTATTATAAGCAAATTCCAATATAGGTAAGAAGTCTTCCCAATTGGTTTGCTTCTTGCTAACGTACGCTCGTAGCATATCCTCTAGCACTTGATTAACTCTTTCTGTTTGACCATCCGGTTTTGGATGATTAGCCGTACTTAGATTAAGTTTAGTTTCCAACTTTTGGAACACAACTCTCTAGAAGTGATTATCGAACTTTCGATCTCTATCACTAATGATACTAGCTGGAAGACCGTAGAGTTTATATATATGCTCTACAAATAGACGTGCTAATTTCGGTGTCTTAACTGTAGTCTTAGTGGGAATGAATCGACCCATCTTTGTGACTTTCTACAATTACACAAATGGCATCATGGCCACGATTTGTAGTAGGTAGTCCTACTACAAAATCCATAGAGATACACTCCCACTCACCTTACAGAATCTCTAAAGGATGTAAAATGCCACCTACCTTGAGGCGCTCTACCTTATTAACTTGGCACTGTTGGCAGTTTAGTACGTACTCTTGAACATCATGATGTAAGCCCGGCCAATAAAATTGCAGTTGAATTAAGGTATACGTCTTACGAATACCTAGATGACCAGCACTTGGACTATCGTGACACTCAAATAAGATTTGGCGCTTAGTGTCTGAGTCCTTTGGCACACATACTCTACCTTTGTGGAGTAAGTAGTCATCACCAATGGAAAAATTCTTCCATCACTTAAGCTCTTCCTGAGTAGGGGTGGAGCTCTGTGTGTTGGAGTTTCTATCTGCGCGTGCAGAGACATGTTGATCTGGCTGTTCAGAGACACGTGAGTGTGAGGGATCCCTTTTTAAAACTGCACTCCACACTTTAGCATATGATTGATCTTGTGCACACTTGCCACGTAATGACTCCAAAAATCCACTCTTTAGTTCCGTGAAAGCAAGTGAATTAATCTGAGGCATCCGACTTAGTGCATCCGCTACTACATTATATCGCCCCTTGCGATATCGTAGCTTACAATCACTCCAAAAATCCACTCTTTAGTTCCGTGAAAGCAAGTGAATTAATCTGAGGCATCCGACTTAGTGCATCCGCTACTACATTATATCGCCCCTTGCGATATCGTAGCTTACAATCATTATCTTGAAGGATTTTTGCCCATCTAGCTTTACGGCCCTTCAAGTCTTTTTGAGTAGTAAACCATTTGATACTCTCACGGTCAAAAACTACTTCAAACTCGGCACCATATAAATAGTGTCGCCACTTTTATAAAGCGTGAATTATGGTATAGAGCTCTCTCTCATAACTAGAATAGTATGTTGAGCTCTATCTAACTTTTTACTCTCAAAGGCTATAGGTCTTCCCTTCTGGAGAAGTACCACACCAATGGCTTTATCACTAGCATCAGTCTCTACCACAAATGGCTTAAGTGGGTCGATGATTGCTAGGATTGGAGCAGTGGCTATAGCTACCTTGAGCTGTTCAAAACTGTGTTTTTGGGATTCTTCCCAAGAAAAGGTCTTACCTTTTGCTTTAAGTTGATCCGTCATACGAACAGTGATTTTGGCATACACTATAACATAACCCAAAGTTATCGATGCTTTATATATCGACGCCCATGCCTTTCCACGCTCATATCGACGTACTTACCATCCGTCGATACCTGCGTCGATATGACTGTGGATATACGCGTCGAAAGACTAATTTCCCCACGCGTATATCGACGTAGGTATCGACGCAGGTATCAACGGAAGTAATTTGGGGGGAAAAAAGCCGAACTCGCGCGAAGGGGCCATTTTCGCCCTCAACGCGCGTGTTCTCAAATCTTGGCCGAAACCTGCTGCGAGGTATTATGGCACTCTTCCCCCCCCCCCCCCCCCCCCCCCAACCCCTCTCTTTCTCTCTCTCTCTCCCTCTCTCCCCACATCGTGTGTGTGTGTGTGTGTGTGTGTGTGTGTGTAGGAAAAAGAGAGAGAGAGAGAGAGAGAGAGAGAGAGAGAGAGAGAGAGAGAGAGAGAGCGGTGTGTGTGTGTAGGAAAGAGATAGAGAGAGAGAGAGAGCGGTGTGTGTGTGTGTGTGTGTGTGTATATGTAGGAAAGAGAGAGAGAGAGAGAGAGAGAGAGAGAGAGAGAGAGAGCGGTGTGTGTTTGTGTAGGAAAGAGAGAGAGAGAGCGGTGTGTGTGTGTGTAGGAAAGAGAGAGAGAGAGAGAGAGAGAGAGAGAGAGAGAGAGAGAGAGCGGTGTGTGTGTGTGTGTGTGTAGGAAAGAGAGACAGGGAGAGAGAGAGAGAGAGAGAGAGAGAGAGAAGTGTGTGTGTGTAGGAAAGAGAGAGAGAGAAAGAGAGAAGTGTGTGTGCGTGTATGAAATTAAAGAGAGAGATAGAGAGCGGTGTGTGTGTAGGAAAGAGAGAGAGAGAGAAGTGTGTGTGTGTGTAGGAAAGAGAGAAATGTGTGTGCGTGTAGGAAATTAAAGAGAGACAGAGAGAGAAAGAGAGAAGTGTGTGTGCGTGTAGGAAATTAAAGAGAGAGAAAAATGTGCGTAGGAAATTAAAACTAGAGAGAGAGAAAGAGAGTTATGGTTTGCGTAAAAAATTAAAATTAAAGAAAGAAATGAAATGAAATGTTATGTTAACTCTTCAAAAGGCCAAAGTGACCCATGAGACCAGAAAGTTACAATGTGGTAGACTGATACTAGGTTAGAATAACAAAATGACAAAATAACATATTATGGAATCCTAAAATGTTGGGTGTAGACTAAGCAGCTAAAACAGTTAGCTGAAACCATTTGTAGTTCATTAGGTAGTCTTAAAGCAATGTCAATAGTGCGTATGGCAAGCCGTAGGTCAATGGGTTTGAACTAACGTCAACTACACAAGCCGTAGGTCAAATCCGATTGCGTTTTTCTACAAAAAAATGCAAACAGACTTCGGAAATGGCTTCTATGCCTACTGAAACCATCCGTAGACGATTAGGTAGTCTTTAGGCAATGTCAAGAGCGCGTATGGCAAGCCGTAGGTTAAACGGATAGAAGAAACGCCAAATACACAAGCCGTAGGTTAAATCCGGTTGCGTTTCTCTACGGAAAAACACAAACGGACTTCGGAAATGGCTTCTATGCCTTCTGAAACCATCCGTAAATGATTAGGTAGTCTTTAGGCAATGTCAAGAGCATGTATGGCAAGCCGTAGGTCAAACGGATAGAAGAAACGCCAAATACACAAGCCGTAGGTCAAATCCGGTTGCGTTTTTCTACGGAAAAATGCAAACGGACTTTCGAAATGGCTTCTATGCCTACTGAAACCATCCGTAGACGATTAGGTAGTCTTTAGGCAATGTCAAGAGCGCATATGGCAAGCCGTAGGTCAAACGGATAGAAGAAACGCCAAATACACAAGCCGTAGATCAAATCCGATTGCGTTTTTTTATGGAAAAACGCAAACGAACTTCGGAAATGGATTCTATGCCTTTTGAAACCATCCGTAGACGATTAGGTAGTCTTTAGGAAATGTCAAGAGCGCGTATGGAAAGCCGTAGGTCAAACGGATAGAAGAAACGCCAAATACACAAGTCGTAGGTCAAATCCGGTTGCGTTTTTCTACGGAAAAACGCAAACGGACTTCGAAAATGGCTTCTATCCATACCGAAACCATCTGTAGTTCATTAAGTAGTCTTAAAGCAATGTCAAGAGCGTGTATGGCAAGCCGTAGGTCAATGGGTTTGAATTAACGTCAACTACACAAGCCGTAGGTCAAATTCGGTTGCGTTTTTCTACGAAAAAACGCAAACGAACTTTGGAAATGGCTTCTATGCCTACTGAAACCATCCGTAGACGATTAGGTAGTCTTTAGGCAATGTCAAGAGTGCGTATGGCAAGCCATAGGTCAAACAGATAGAAGAAACGCCAAATACACAAGCCGTATGTCAAATCCGGTTGTGTTTTTCTACGGAAAAACGCAAACGGACTTCGGAAATGGCTTCTATCCATACCAAAACCATTCGTAGTTCATTAAGTAATCTTAAATCAATGTCAAGAGCGTGTATGGCAAGCCGTAAGTCAATGGGTTTGAATTAACGTCAACTACACAAGCCGTAGGTCAAATCCGGTTGCGTTTTTCAAAAAAAAACGCAAACAGACTTCGAAAATAGCTTCTATGCCTACTGAAACCATCCGTAGACGATTAGGTAGTCTTTAGGCAATGTCAAGAGCACGTATGGCAAGCCGTAGGTCAAACGGATAGAAGAAACGCCAAATACACAAGCTGTAGGTCAAATCCGGTTGCGTTTTTCTACGAAAAAACGCAAACGAACTTCGGAAATGGCTTCTATCCATACCGAAACCATCCGTAGTTCATTAAGTAGTCTTAAAGCAATGTCAAGAGTGTGTATGGCAAGCCGTAGGTCAATGGGTTTGAATTAACGTCAACTACACAAGCCGTAGGTAGCCGTAGGATGTTGAAGAAACTATGGAACTAAAAGAGGCAAAAGGGTTTTGCCCGCTACATGCATTGCCATGTACACCTGGGAGTGCACGTATGTGTCTACCCATATAGGATTTGACCAATAAAGACGAGATTTTGACCTGGTGGTCCTGATCTCCGTACACCTCTGGACCGAGGTGTATGGAGATTGGGCAAGACTAGAGAATGCGAGGTAGTTTACATTGTGAGGAGTATATATATTAAAACAACATTCATAATCATTGTAGATGGCAACGTCATCAACTAACATGGAGGAAAAGATTGCATGCTCCTGCACACTCTGTAAGTATCAAATCCTACGCAAGCGTAGGATATGTAATGAGCATGTGCACAAGTACGGAGAGTTTGCTAAAGACACCGTCCAGAATCTACGATACGACTCTTACGGAACGGGCCTTGATTTTCGCGACATAGCACCTACATCTGAGAGAGAGAGAGAGAGAAAAAGGATTATGCGTGAAGGTTCGACCAATATAGAGCCAAGGATGAAAGCAGAAAAGGACTTACAGACAGAAGACGACGGCATGGAGGAGATGCTGGATGCCTTCTTCCAGACAAGCGAGGAGAACGCTAACGAAGCAGCACTAGAAGCCGTGCGTCTATCTCCTGAAAACATGTTGAGGAAGTTGGCACGTCAACCAATTTATGAAGGCGCCAAAATATCGACGCTTCGTACTTGTCTGGCGTTTTTGGATCTTCAGTCAGTGTACGGGTGGTCAGATGCAAGCGTCACTGCTTTGTTTAGGTATGTAATTTATAAAAGGCATTTTCCGATTGCAACGGTGACGTGCTTGGAGAGCTTTTTAATTTAATGTGGCTTAAACAGATTGTTGCGGGAGCAACTTCTCCCGGCTGGCAATGAAATGCCCCCCTCCAGGCCAGACGCAAAGCAACTATTGACCTCAGTTGGCTTGGACTACAACAAGATTCATGCATGTCCAAATGATTGCATTCTTTTTCGCAATGAATTCACAGATTGTCTGTCGTGTCCTAAGTGCGGAGCAATGCGCTACAAACAAGATGCAGTTGGCGAGACAGTGTCAGCTAAAGTGTTGCGGCATTTCTCTATTATTCCTAGGATAAAAAGCATGTTTCGTTGTGGTTCCATTGCAAAGTTGATGCGGTGGCATTCTATGAATAGATCCACTGACGCAACATTTAGGGTGCCTGCTGATTCAAAGGCCTGGAGGCACATTGAAGATACCTGGCCACATTTTAAGAGTGGACCACGCAATTTGCGTTTGGGCATGGCAATGGATGGAGTCAATCCATTTGGCTTGAGAAGCTCGTCATGGAGCACTTGGCCTATGTGCCTTATCAATTACAACCTCCCGCCGTGGCTTGCCATCAAGAAGGGTCATTTGATATTAAGCTTGATTGTACCTGATAAGTTCAAGGCAAAAAACATGGATGTTTATCTAGCTCCACTAGTTGACGAGCTCCACTAGCTCCACTAGCTCCACTAGTTGACGAGCTCCAGGAGTTATGGCATGGGATCGACATAGCAGATGCGGTTGAACCACTAGGACAACATCATGCAAGGATCCATGGACTTCTTATGTGGACTATGCATGATTGACCAGGATACGGAGAAGCTTCTGGTAATGGTTCTTGATTTACAAAATTCTCGCTATTCGCAAGCACTTTGCCTTGGCCTGATTCATGCTTTAATATATCTAGGGCTAACAACTTCGGGATACAATGCATGTCCAATTTGCGGGCAGTCCTTGGATGTGCGCTATTCTGCCTCTCTTCGAAAGACAATTTATCAAGACCACCACCGTTATCTTCCAGATGGCCATCACTTGCACGAAGGTCAGCTTGGTCGCATCGAATGTCGTCCTATGCATGTACAAGAGTGGCGTCGCCGATGGGAGCAACATGAGGGGCAACCTGTTCCAGGAATGAAACGTTTGTCCATTCTCCATACGTTGCCGTACTGGGGTGATCTACTAATTAACCATTTGCTGGATCCAATGCATATATTCAAGAATGTGGGAGAGCTCCTCTGGAAGACAATCATGGGAATGAAAGACAATCGAGCTTCACGAGATGATTTGCAGTCAGTTGAAAAGATGCCAGATCTGTGGCCTTTCACCAATGCAGTTGGCCAAATAAAACTTCCAAGAGCGCCATGGGTATTGCTAAAAAATGAAGAGCGACAAGTTAAAAGGGTGATTTCAGATAGGACGCCAACAGGATATATGCGATGTCTCAAGACAGCATTCACCCGTGACGATCAACTGTCAGGACTGAAATCGCACGACTGGCATAAGTTCTTGCAATTCATTCTTCCAATTGCGATCAAGGGGTGTTTAATGGAGGAAGTGCAGACCTGCATATACAAGATTTCAGAGCTAGTGCGGTGGATCTCTTCCAAGGAGATACAGGAGGAATCTATTGCAGTCGCAAGGGCTATCTCCATTGAGGCAGTTTGCATAATTGAGAAGTATCTACCCACGAGCTGTCTAACTATCCAAATGCACTTGCTCGTCCATGTAGTAGATGAGGTTGTAGTGGCAGGTACAGTCCACAGCCGTTGGATGTTCTTTCTAGAGCGGTTCATGAAAACACTTAAGGGTTTTGTTCGCCAAAAAGCGCGTCCAGAGGGATGGCAGAAGGATGGCTGGTGCAAGAGTCTCTTGTATTGACGACAGAATTTCTATCCGTTTCTGAGCCCAGAAATGCCTCGACTGTGGAGGTGGTGGTTGCTGTGGAGGAGGGTCCACAGATGCTTCAACCCCTCCTCGCTTACGACCCCTGTCCTACCCAGGCACACCTCTCAACACACCTCTTGGCACACCTCGGACACCTTGGGGGGCACACGATCTTAGTGCCTCTAAGCTCTATACTGTACGGCCGATGGTTCTGTTGACATGGATAGAGTCGGGACTGAGATGAGACAGCGGATTCGCCAGCTCGCATAGCTACAATTTTCGACCAGCATTCTGACGTCTTGGGATCAGCAGAAAAAGGACAAAGTCAATTACATAGTGGAGACCATCATGAGAGAGTATCAGCCTGCTCCGGGTTTTGACATTGTTCCGAGGAGCTGGATCAAGGGTGTTGCACAGGACACCGTGAAACATCGACGAGATGCAGCTCGGAAGGCTTTCAGGACCGGCTCGCCGAAGCCTTCGGGCATCCCACACGAGACGTGGCTTCAGATCAGGGAGGATGAGCGAACAACAGCCACACGGTTCAGACAGCAGCGTGAAGCTGCGTAGATACAGCAGATGACTAGGGGGACATCGCATCTTGGCATCTCATCTTGGCAGCGGAGGCTTCGACACCTTTCGCTATGAGTTTGTGAGTTTCTAATCCAATCTTAACTATGGCGTTTTTTAAAACGCGATGAATCATGTATTCTTATTACTCTGATTTTTGTATAAACGTAGAATCTTGCAATGCATCGAGCCCCAACACGTCACGAGGAGTCAGATGGATATCGCAGAGGTATCTATGAAGTATTGAATGATCTTGATGCTTCAGGAGAGCCTGTAGACTGGGCGGCCTTACAGTCTCGTTGATCGCTTGAGGTGAGACGTTAATATGTGTGAGTTGATTTAATTAAGTAAGTATATGAGAATACTAATTTTGTGAGTTGTCCTATGTGCAGGTTGTGACGCCTAGTCATCAGTGGCCCGGATTTCATATATATGCTTTGTGAGACACAGACACGCTTCTGTGTCTCCTTTTGTATAGACATATATATATGGTTATGATTATTGTTCAGACAATTATTGTTTTCCTTATGGTTATGGTTATTGTCATTGTCATTGTATAGACATGGTTATTTCTCCTATTCTTGTATAGACATAGTTATGGTTCAGGTTTTGTTTATGGTTATGTTTAACTTTCTGGTTATGCTTATGGTTATTGTTAATTTTGTTTCTGGTTATGATCAAAGTGGTTATATTGGTCGGTTATGGTTATGGTTCGTTATGGTTATGCTTTTAAGTTATGGTTATGGTTCGTTATGGTCATTGGCCTTACATCTCATGTGAGATCCTACATGGATAGCATGTAGGAGGCGTATACATGATTTTTTTTTTTTTGAAAAGTTTATGTAAAAACGAAGGGAACTCAAGCGAAATTTCTGCGGGAGCATGGTTGATTTTGGTGCTGCTCGCTTTCTTGGGCAGAGTGCAGGAAGTCTGGCTGTGGTGCCTGTGTCCATCTTTTCATTAGGCACAGGCCAAGCTACCTGCCCTCTGTCCAATAATTTTTTTTAACTGTTATGGTCGTCGATATACGCGTCGCTATACCCGTCTATACCAGCGTCGATATACGCGTCGCTAATAAAGCCTTTCCACGCGTATATCGACGCTCTTTGCGACAATTTCACAGGGGACGCATATATCGACGCATATAGCGACGTTAAGCGTCGCTATATACGTCGATAACCCCCTTTTTTTGTTGTAGTGATAGTCACGGATATACTGTCGCTAAAATCCAGCCATGCCTAAAAATAATTGAAGCTCCTCAACCGTGTTGGAATGTGGCCATTGAAGAATGGCAGCGACCTTGTCAGTGTCCATCTTGATGCCAGAATAAGAGATCACATGACCAAGTTAATGTATCTCTGTTTTAAAGAAATCGCACTTGCTTTGCTTGGCATACAACACGTGAGCTCGTAGCAATTTGAACATTAATTGTAAGTGTTCTATGTGTTCATCTTCAGTCTTACTGTAAATGAGAATGTCATCAAGGAAAACCACAATAAATTTTCCAAGATAGGGACGTAATACACTATCCATGAGTGTCATAAATGTAGCTGGAGCATTGGTTAGACCAAAAAGCATAACCAAAAATTCAAAATGCCCGAACCGTGTTCTAAAGGCAGTTTTGGAGATATCTTGTAAAAGGATACGCACCTGGTGGTATCCTGAACGAAGATCTATCTTTGTATAGTATCTTGCCCCATGGAGTTGATCAAACAACTCATCTACTCTTGACAGACGATACTTGTTCTTGATGGTTATGTCGTTTAATCCGCGATAATCCACGCACATGCGCATAGTACCATCTTTCTTTTTCACCAATAGAATTGGTGATGCCCAAGGCGAAGTGCTAGGTCTAATGAAACCATGGGCGAGGTAGTCAGCCAACTGACTCTCAACCTCCTTGGCTTCTTTAGCACTCATACGATAAGGTGGTTTACTCACCGGTTTAGTGCGTGGCAAGACATCTATGCCATGTTGCACATCACGTGTAGGGGGTAAACCCGGTGGTAAATCACTTGAGACACATCACTATACTCCGTGAGTAAGTGAGTCAACTTTTGCTGTGCAAAAGGAGAAAATAAACTAGAGTTATGCTGGGATGGAGAATCTTGTAATTCCTGTAATGTTTGTTTTACAACAGTTGCACGTTTCTCTATAGAATTAAAATTGAGAGAACTTTGCTTGTTAGATTTGTTAACACTTTGTTTATTAGTAGAATTCATTGTACTTTGCTTACCATTAGAATTCATTGCACTTTGCATACCATTACTAGAATTCACCGCACTTTGCTCTTGAGAATTCACAAGACTTGGAGACAAGCAGTAACACAAAAAGACTTCATCTATTAAATCTGCTTTCTGCAAAATAGAAAGCTCGGCTGTACATATAAGAGGTGCAGAAGGTATTTTTTCTCACCAAGCAAAAGCACGTGTTTACCATTGGCCGTAAAGGATAAGGAGTTGTGTTCATAACTAGTGTGCAATGTGTTTCCTAAACCATGCAGCCGCTCTCGTCCTAAAACTACATCAGCACGGTTCATGTTCATAACTTGGAAGTCAAGGGTCATCGTATGATCTTGAATAATAAGCTCAACCCCTTGAACTACCGTGTCCCATACTTCTTTATCATTCCCAGAGATCTACTCCACCACATACTTGTGAGAGCAGAGAGTCTATGTAAGCTTCATTTTCTTGACTAGCTTATAGTTCAAGAAGTTATGAGTTGCACCATCATCCACTAAAATACGAACACGTTGTCCATCAATAGTGCCATGCATGCGAATCAAATCATGGGGGCCATAGGTGGACTGCCACATTGAAGCAGGCACACAACACTTGTGCTTTGTTCCATATGAAGAACCTCTACAACACAATATTTAGGAGATGAATCTAATGTGAGGTGTTGCACCGTGTGCATGGCCTTTTCTTTGACTTGCAAAAGAGGACAATATTTCTTGTCATGTTGGTCCAAAAGACATGTAAAACACAAATTGTGTTTCTTTGCACGCTCAAAATCGACAATGCTAAGACACCCATGTGGAGTATCTTGTGAGTGCTTAGGCTTCTTAGCCTCTTGTGGGTGTGGAGAGGTAGATTGTCTCTTATTCCTCTTGGAACGTGTGGGAGATCTATATCGCCATTGGCTCTTAGCTACAGCTCTTAGCAAAATTATTCTTAGTGTAGGGAGCATTTCCTTTCCTCTCTTGGCCATCATCATATCTTTGGGCATGATTGATGGCTTCTTCCAAAGTTTTTGGATGTTGGGTCTTGACATGAAGATGATAGTCTTTGTCAAGACCCCTATTAAAACCCCGTATCTTTTGGAATTCATCTAGACCTTCTAGTTTTAATATGATTTCCCGATACTTTGAAAGGTACTATGTGAGAGAGAGGCCAGACATGCGGCATGCATCCCATGCTAACCAATTCTTATCTTCTTCATTGGAATCCAAAAACTCTTTGGAGAAAGAAGTAGAAAAACGCAGCCCAAGACGGAGGACGAGCATCTATTGGAAATGTCATCCGCAATTATAGGCCTTGACTTTAAGAGATAGACTTGTTTCCATAGCCGTCTTTATATCCAGGGTGTGTCTCAATCAATGAATATCACTCCATTTGTGTAAGAATGTATTGACCGCATCCTTGTTGCGATCACGCTCTTCCCTGTGAAATTCTAGAATGGTGATATTCTTATGTAATGCATGGCTACCTCCTGCATCTTTTGTAGCATTTGTCTCTTGGACTCCTTGAGTCGTGCGAGCTTGGTTCCCTTGAACCGTGCCACTTGTGGCTCCTTGAGTCGTATGTGAATTCATAAATTTCACATGTAACTCCATAAGATTGGTAACATTTGCATTAAGTGCAGAGAGGTTGCGTTCAAGTATGCTTTGGCGATTTTCCAAACTCTTGAAAGCAGCCATATCTACAAGGCCATGATCTCATAGATCATTGTCATCATGCACATTAGTGTCAACCGCACCCGTGGTACCCTGATTTTGATCTACGTGCTCAAACTCAAACGTGTGTGTAGGTGGGATATCCTCACTGGCCATGGTAAACACACACTAATGCAAAGAGAGAAAAAAAAAATGACAACTTGTACCTTGTGAAATTGAAGTCTTTTTGTTTTGTATGCTCCGCGATTTGCGTTGTATGCGAACCTCGCCTTGCGAGAATTTGAGTGCTTCACATGTCGTTCGTTGTAAGAACACCTCTGTTGATTCTTCACAAAAACCCGTCGTTTTTGTGAAGGCTTTTGTTCACTTTGAAGCTACCTCCTTGAGAAAAAAAGAAATTTTGGAGGAAAACTTTGCTTCCTCCAAGAAGTGAAAAGGAAGGGTGAAGCTACTTCCTTGAAGTTTGAAGCTTTCCCTTTCCTCTAGTTTTCCTTTCAACACAAGTAGGCTATCTTTCCTCGTTATTCACAACAAGGGCAATAGCTTGATGGTAAAGTGTTGGCTTCTTACCCTCATGGGGCGGGTTCAACCCTCCTTCATGTAAGGGTCAAGCGGGCCTTCCAACGCACGCAACCAACCGAAGCCTTCGGAGCCTCGGTGCCGTCGAGTTGCCGGTCGAGTTTGCCTTGGTCATGCACTGTGGAGGGTGTAGATGGGGCGACCGCGGTCGGCTGTCTCTGTCTATCCACACGTTGGGGAAAGCGTGCCCTTGTCTTCTTTTGCTGCACAGCGAAGACATTGTTGTCGACGAAACGTGGGAGAGAAGCAAAACGTTGCATGCACATGCAATCCGCTTTTCGTCTCCTCCCAAAAATAGCTCTGATACCAGTGAAACGGCAGTGGTAATGCGTGTCCTAGTCTCCACCCAACCGTGCTATCTTATAGCCTCCCCCTAGCGTACACACTGTCCGATCGTGTTGGTGGCCTTGCCCATAGGACCTATGTCCTTACACAACAAGATAAATATTAGTGATTAGTGTGAAGTAAAAACGTCTGCTACAAGTGAAGAACAAATCACCTTGTGGATATCACTCATCGTTTCCATGCTCTACCGTTATATGCAGTTGTTTCAATAAATGAAAATGCACTCTTGCATTCTCTTGCATCAAGGGGTGTTTCTTTCAAGTGAGTGATTGTGTTGCCAAGCTTTGAAATATTGGCATCCTTCTCCTGCATTTGTTGTTGGAGAGTTGTGACCTCTCTCTCCAAAGAGGTAATTATTTCTTGGAATACCAATGTGTTGAGCTAAAGGGATTGACATTGGTGCATCCACCAATGCAAAGAAGCACTTGCACCCATAGACAACCGCTGGCAATAACCTAACAAGCATATCTCTCCCATGTTATTGAAGAAACATTTAAATGCTGGATGGAATAAGCTTACAGGATCATACGGGTACAAATACCACCCAAAGGTCAACATTAGTTTCACCAACGACGCAACGTTCTTGTGATGATATTTGTTCACCACAAGTGCGGCCTTCGGTTCAAACTCCGTGGACAAGCGAATATGTACGCTTGTGGTGTGTGGAGTACGTGATGGTGCAGGAACACAGTTTGTGATGTCATTGAGCAACATGGGAGCTAATGTGTGAGAAAGCAAAGGTTGAAAAGAGGCAGAGAAAAGGGAAGGGAGAGGGGAGGACGGAGAAGGCAAGAAGGGGGCAGGGAGGGAGAGGGGAGAGAGAGGGGAGGGAGGAGGAGGAGAGAACAAAGTTTTTTTTGGGGAGAGAGAGAGAGAGAGGGAGAGAGTTTTAAAACAGTGGATTTTTAGTGAGTGTACGTTTTTTAAAAAAAGTTTCGTTGATATGCATATATGTAGGGGGATAATTTTAGGCCAAAAATAAGTGAAAATGAATTTTATTTTAAAAGTCAATTTTGGCCCTTAGTTATGCAAGTTTTTAATGATGTGGCCACACTCCCTTTTCCTCCTTCACTTTGAAAAATCTAGAGAGAGAAAGAGACCTCTAAGATCCACATCAAACATGGGCCTAAAAAAAGGCTAGAAAAGCCTTTTAAAACTAGCTTCTTGAATGCCCTTTTTCCCTGAACCCTACACAACATTAGCCTTAACCTAAAAACTAGGCTTCCTTACAAGGCCCATGCAAAATACATACTTTTCCTAATGGGATAATTTGAAATATATTGTTTGGATTGTGTGTTTCAGATGTCTAATATTCTTGGTGAGAAAAGATTATCTTTGAGGTGTCTTACTTAGCAAAGAGGTGGGCATAACTACCTGCATGGGCGTAAGAATGGATGTACTCCCCTCCCTTGCACAAGCTCATTGTTTGGGAGATAAAGACATGTCCATGGTGGATAAACATGGCTACAAGACATGTTCTTTAGAGAGAGAGAGAGAGAGAGAGAGAGAGAGAGAGAGAGAGAGAGAGAGCTTGAGATTTGCCATACAATAAGAGCTAGTGGCACGTCCAAGGTCCCTCTTCCTCCCTCTATGGCGAGTGCTCATTCAAATCAAGTTCAAGGATGTTTTTTCAAAGGTCTAAATGTTTTTTCTCCACCAATAGTTATTATGTGTGTTGCATTTTGGAGTGTTGGCACGAATTTGTCCTCGAGATGCAAACTTCCCACAAGGGAAAGGAGGTCATTGCTGAGACTAGTATAGATGAGCACATGGATTGAGAGCGTAGTGAGCTATATCAAGTTGTGCAATGGTTTTCTTTGTTGATACCTGGTTTTTTCTTCCTTTTTTAGATTTTTGTGTCACAATTTCTCCTATCAAGAGCATGGTTTTATGGGATTTTGTGCACGAGTGGTGGGAGGACCAGTACATGGACTTGGTAGAGGAAAATCATTAGGAAATTTTGGAGGTCATTTGGAGGGCCTTCTAAGAAAAATAGAATTTTGACTTTCTCTCTCTAGAAAATAGGTGTGGTAAAATCAATTGTAAACTTGGAATAACCATTCAAAAAGTGCAACTTACAAGTAGATTCTTGCCACAACGTCATAACGGCCGTGATGATTGAAGAATAATTTTTTTTCGGTTGCATTTAATGAACGTCGTAGAATTGGAGGGAGTTTCCTGTACGTGGAATGTATGACTAAAGGAAAAAAGACGTATCTTTCCAAACCTGCTCTCTCCTTACTCTCTGAGTGTTTGTGCGCTAACCTCAAAGAAATCCTCCCTTTCTTGCACTGTTGCATACATGGCTTCTTCTTCCACCCCCACAAATGTCCTCCTTAAATGACCCTTATATCATCTACTCATTGACCTAGATCCCCAATATACACCATTGTGTAAGCAAGGTAAAACTAACATCAAAGTGACACCGATTATGACAGAGAGACTCAGAGCAGAGGGAGCAAAACACTTAGATATTTGGACAAAAGGCTCACTCTATCCAATGAATCCCATGAACAATGCTTTCCCTGAATTTTCAAATACCACTAACTTATTGACCTTTGCAAGTAATGGAGAGAATGGATTGCTTGGCTATTGTAAAGCTCTAAACAGCAAATCAGAAACTTATAAAGACATGGTGAAGCACCAAGAAAATGAGATTCAGAGACTTTCTAACTTGCATTATGAGGACCAAAAGTCTGTAATGCAGTGCAGAGAAGAATCACAGGTCTTGCGAACAAAGGTGTGGACATTTCAAAACAAAGAAACAATGTTAGGCACTCATGTGCGAAAGAAGAAACTACGGAATCTTGAAACGCTGAAGGTAGGCTCTGACGGCCTTAAGAAAATAATCCAAGCATTGAGATGAGCATTGTAAACTGTCTAATTAATTTAAACTAATCTAAGTTTTTGCTTATGTTAGTTATGCTTTCTTTGTAGAGATTCTATCTATCTAGACAAACAAAACATAGACCCGAAGGCCAATGTAGGAAAGCAGTTAAAGCCATTGATGACTAGTGGTCTTGCAAAGGATATAATGCATGAAAAAAAGTTTAAGGTTTTGCAATTGGATGTCATTGACAGATTCATTTCAAAGAATGTAGTGCCTGCCAAGCAAATATAAGGTACATTGGACTCCCTTGGCGCTAGTTAAAGAGGTTACTCAACTATTCAACAGTCTATCTCTTCCATGTTTGTGAAGAAGGGAATAAAGTCTAAGCTTTTACCAACAGCTGCAAGTGTTTGGAAGGAAAGACTCCAGGTCAATAATGAACAAACCAACTTCATTGGATGTCCATTTCATATTCAAGATATTTATAGCTCACAGGGAACTACTGACACGTTATTTCAAATGTGTGCGAATGATGATTGGTTGCAGGATAATTCTCAGCAAGTTTAAAAAGAACCTTCAGCTAATGAAAAAATCCTTCAAGACAGCATGGATTGACACTCAAATCACTGATTACATGGTAAATTCAAAGCACCTCAGATAGTCTTAGTACTAAGTTTGTGTTTAAATTTCTAAATAAATTTCTTGTTTTGCAGCACATTATTTTTAATCATTTTCCAATGGGAATCCAGGTATATGGAACACCCAGGGCTTGGAGAAGTCTCATTACATGGCTAGAAATGCCTACTTCAGACACACACAGCATGGAGGCTCTCAAAATAAGGCAAACAGTCTGAAGGAGTTATTTCAGTGGTTTTATGACAGAATCATTCACCACATGCAACGAAAGCAAGTATTGGCCTCTTCAGCAACAACTATACAAGCAATTAGACATTTGCAACTTCAAAAAGAAAGTAGACGCATTCAACAACTCAAGTGCTCTTGAAAGTCAAATGAGGTGGAGGGAGACAATGCAATATGCCAATCATCGGTGGAAAAGAGAATTAGAGTTTAGATGATCGGATGTACCACAAATGCTTGTAGAGTTAAATTCAATATGTACCACAACTATTTCAGACTTTTGATGATTTGCAAATATCATTTGGAACCTCGCCCTTGTATCTGATCATTAAATGTTTGCTATACTCTAAGAGTTCAGTAGGGTATTCTTTCCCTAAAGATAATGTCGTTTCTATGTGTGTGTAGTAATATGTTGCATGGCCCCGAGTATATCCTGGAGAGTAACCAAAACATTCTCTCCCAAAAACCTTATCGACGAGGATAACTTTGTCTACATTTTGTGGCAGCATTGGACCACCTAAGAAGCGAGATAATTTCTTGAAAGCATAGGTTGCAGTATTCCCCTCTTGTGACATTAGGTTGTGGAAGATTAGGATGGGTGCCTCACATAGACTAGGAAGATATTGTCCTAGAGCTGCATCCTGCCATGGAACTATATTTTTCGACGATGAAGAAAGTCGTTCTTTTCAACAATCCATGACTATAAACAAAAGAAGTGTGTGTGTGTGTGTGAGAGAGAGAGAGAGAAAGAGAGACAGAGATGTGGGGGCGGGGGGGGGGGGGGGGCGGGGACAGGATGTTATACCATGAAACTCTCATCTTGCAAAAAAAGATCATTCTTCCATAGGTTGACTAATTCGGTTGACTCCTGTGCTGGTCGCTTAAACCAATCCTCCATATCCTTATTACTAGTTGATGGCTTGAGAATATTTCGAATAGTTGCAAATGTGGATTCATCAGGAAGGATTTCTTTATACTTTTTTGCCTTTTCAAATCAGAGTTTAAGGCAGTCCAGCAGGTTACTGGAGATCTCCATTGCCTCGTCATCACTACTGTCATCTGAAACAAACCCATTTCTCTCCTCCTGATACTTGGAGATAATCGCCAGTGCAAAGTCCTCCCATAAACAAAAAATACTTTGTATATCATGAAGGAAAATGTATGACCTATCTCCAAATTTAAACTCTGGTACTCCTGGTAGCATTAAGGTGGCTTGCCGCTCATTAAAACCTAGCACATCTATAGGTCGCTTGATATCTGAGGTTTTCACTGAGAGAAGATTGCTTTGTTCCACCTCTTTTGCTTCTTCTTCAAGATCAATGGACTCCTCTATCTCTGCCACTTCAATGTATTCCTCATCCTTATCC
Organism: Adiantum capillus-veneris; assembly: GCF_014529385.1. Taxonomy (NCBI): domain Eukaryota; kingdom Viridiplantae; phylum Streptophyta; class Polypodiopsida; order Polypodiales; family Pteridaceae; genus Adiantum; species Adiantum capillus-veneris. The sequence goes on along the minus strand of NC_140940.1, from coordinate 138,249,157 downwards.
TCTTTTTCATCTGTTGGTAAATCGTGTTCCTCCATGACCTCCTTAGGATCTTTCATAGGACTTGTAAATAATCCATTCAAAAATATTAGAAATATAAAAGATTCTTGAACCAACTTGCACTCCCGTTCATGTAAGCTGCACTAATGGGGTCTGTACATAAGAGGCAGTTGATTGTACTTCTTGTAAGACTGTCTTTTAGGATCGCATTCTCTTAAAAGGACTACCAACATTAACCCTGCCCTCTTGAGTGTGAAGCTCAAACTTCTCTCATTACAGCTTCAAGTGTTCACTCTATTCAGCTATAAACACATCAAGATTAAATGGGGCATTAAAAATGCAAGAGACCAAGTCAAACTTATCACCAGCCCCAGAAGAAACTGCAAAATCTAAAAGCCTTTCATCAATCACTGTAGGGTCTTCATAAATTTTGGATTGTTGCAACATATTGGACCTCTTGGACCAGCTCTCAGAGTATGGCCTGTGGCGCAGGGAACAACATTGAGTTTACACGAAGTGAAGCATCTTCAATCTAGTGGATTTGTGCTTCATGACACTATAGAGGGCGTAAAAAATGACAAGTGTGCTTGAGCTCCAGGCCGCATACCAAGTGCTTTTCGCCCAAAATACAGAGAGGGCAAGGTTGTTAAGTGGAGGTCCAAGTTGACCAAAGAGTTCCAATGCACGATTGACCTCAGAAGGACCATGTCAACAGAACTAGTCATAGAAGTAATAATTGTTTGTAATGAGTCACACATATTCTACATTAATACGGATGGGTCATTGGCTAAAGGGGTGTCTTATTCTGTCACGCTGTTTGATTTTCCATGATGCATATGTGAGGATTTTCAGAAGCGTGAGAGTAAGAAGCTTGGATATATACCATGCAAGCATATATATTATGTGTTTCTTCAGGTGCTGGGGTTAGATGCAATGGCCCATGAGTTTATCCATCAGGCAACTTTGACCAAAGTGGAACTCTTTCAGGCTTTGGGGGGTGCCCGAGTAAATATCCAAAACTAAGAAATAAGAAGGTTGCTGCAATTTTGATGTTTGTCAGTGCAAGCTATTTTATGATACTTTTAATAGTTGTTATTTTTGTCAAGGGATCACAAGGTAATACTATGTACCGAATGGTTGGTTTTGTGTTATATATTCTTTTCAGTTTTGAGGCACCTTTGTCAAAATTTCATTAATATTTTCTTGTGAGATGGACCAAATTATTGCTAATTTGGGGCGGTTTCTCTCTTTCAACATTTTGGGGTGATCATATATGTAAATGTGCTCAACATTGCCTGGCTCAAGACATTTAGTACAATAATAACAGAATGTAGTTGAATTCATGATTGTAAAATAAAATTATATGAGGGTGTTGATTCCATACTTTTGGTGTTTAGGGACACCTTTAAATGTCAATGTGCTCAGAGTTGCCTAAATCAACTCATTTCATATTATATCAGCAGAACATAGTGAAAATTATCCATCAATATTTTTGTCTGGGAAAGCTTAAATTATTGTTGATTTCGAGTAGTTCCTTGTTTTTTATGTTTTGGGGTGATCAAAGAAGTGAATTTGCTCAACATTGCCTAAGCCAGCTCATTTAATATGTCAAATTATTTAGAAATGATTTTTGTCTGAGCTGCATTTGACCTAGAGCCGGGGTATTGGCACCGTCCCCAAAAGGAAGGGGTTGGTGTTCCATTTCTAATATTAAAATAATCATCATTTATGAATCGACCGCATCGATTACTTTGTCCACCACCCACTCCAAAGCATGTAACCTTGGACCCTGGCTCTGTTCGTCTGATTGCCCACATACTCTTGGCAACTGTCATCTCAGGTTAAGAATTGGTCACATCACGAGCTCCATCTCTTTTTTGATGAGAATCACCAATGTCAACGGTTTTTGTGACAAATTATGGCATGTGGCTGTCCTCATCAAGTTGCACTTTTGAATCAACAAATATAGGTCTTTTTTTCCTAATGCTCTTTTCTCTTGTGGGAATTCTATTCATTTCAGGACTATTGAAACCCATTTCCTCCATAGAACCATTAGCATAATCAGCTAGTTTTTTTGTGGTTGATACACCAAAAGTACGATGCAGGAAGCACTCCGCCAAGTTTTTCAAGCCTGGACCCATAAAGGTACAAACACCTTTAAGATATGCATTATACTTTACACTGCAGCACTGCCATGGCCATGACTGCACCAGCTGCCTCATACAAGTTTAGATTTTCCTTATATCCAGTAAATGCTCTCATGCTTGCATGCTTTGTCTCTGAAAGATTTGTATTAGGCACAAACATACCGGACTCATCTTGGGACCCAAATCTGCCACCCCAATGAAAAACTCTAACATCCCACCAAGCCAGCTGTGTTTCTAAACAAGAAATCTCATCATGGATTGCATGACCAACGGCCCAAAATCGACGTAGTTCCCCTTTGCAAATGTCAACTTGATTCTCTGAAGGGGCATTTCTCCACTTGCGTCATAAGATTTTGTGCTCTTCTTGAGAAGAAGGACGTATACACTTGGTTGTGTCTCGTATCAGGGACTACTCCCAGTGAAAAACACAAGATCTTTCTTTATCAGGTGTGACTTTTTTTGCATCTCCAAAATACACTGTACGAACTGCAATCCAGTTAGCATTTGCTTCATCAGCCATGAACTCTGGCTTGTCAAAGCCTGCATCCTCAACAACCTTATTAAGAATTTTCCAGAATTCAATTTGAGCAAACTTATTCTCTACAGTAAATTCACAAGTAGCGATGGTCATTAATTCACGAACAAATGGGTCGTACACATGTGCATACATTGTTGGTCATCCATTTACACGATGAACGTGATCAAAATGGACCCACATATTTTCAAGGTTGCCACCTGGTTCATTCGATTAACCAAGTCAACCCCACTTCCAAGACCTTTCATTGACATCTTGAAAACATGTGGCTATTGATCTTTCCCAAGCTGTCTTGGAAATAGTACACTTTGAATGTAGGGATACCTACTTTTACTTTTAAGCTCAAGAACAACCTCCAAACCTTTTTCAGTAATGTTCTTTGAGTTTTTTGCAATCTCCAATGTTCTTTCAGTCCTTCGTTTATTGGATAATGGAGTAATTGTATCCAAGAAGGAAGGAAACTCTTTATCACCCATGGCATCAGAGACATGGTCACCTTCCACAACTAATTTATCCAAAATAATGTCCTGTGTTGTCATGCGCTCTAATTGCTTTGCAGTTGTGAATGGTTCAATAGTAGCACATTTCTTCATTAGTGCATCAATTTCAATCACTGAAGCTATGCATTTCCCTTCTCTACAAGGATGTTTGTGTTCCCCTAAATGAAGAACACACCTTGTGGAATTGAATTTATCTCTTGGCAAGCAGTAGTAGATCACGGCAGGACAAATAGCAACACACTCTGGCACCTGAGAGCAATGCATACAACTCAAAGTGCTGTTTTCTTGGGATACTAGTCCACATGGTGGAGATTTTAATAATCAGCCTTTCCAATGAACTTCATTACTTATCTTGAATCCCGTGTAGTATGGGCAGTCCACATTAACACATTTGAGATGTCCAGAACATCTGTTGCATCATACAACACCCATAAATGAATTCGAACTACAAGTGACGTACTCTGTCCACATATGGCTATCGTGTCATTGTTCCATCCCTGTCATTCCAAAAGAGTCACCAACAGCTAGAAGCTCAAATGCCACATATCCATCATAATAAGTAGGCAGCTCATTTACTTTAACAATCTCTCTGATCTGATTAAGGGAGTGAAACAATCGAGTCTGTCTAGGCAATGCTTGGATCATTTCTATCACACTTGTGATAGGTTTTGAAGGTTCATCTAGATATGAATCTAAGGGTATAGGAGCCTTAGAGCTACCAGCACCAAGAACTTTGTAGAACTAACAGTATTCATGATCAAGCAAATACCCTTCTTCTCCAGTACTAGTTGCAATCGCCTCTAACTTGACCTACTCACCGGATAGGGTCACTGGATGAAGGTTAAACATTAATGTATCCAATGCAAAATGGCTTCTAATATCAGCAGTGGAAAGTTCAATATGTCTTTTATCAGATATAATGACAAGCTTTTGTAATCTAGAACGGCCAAAAACAGTAATATGCCTAGACATTGTGAAGAATACTAACATTCCTTAGGACAATGCCTATATATATATTTCAAAGAAGACAAACAAATTTACACTATTTCCAAAAGCTTTATCCTTTTTGGCTTATTAATGCAGCGCACCGAAGACTTGAATTTCTTGAAATGATGAGTAAGAATTTTTTTTCAATTTCGAGAGCAGAATATTTTTAGAAGAGGATTCTCTTATTATTGAGGTTTTATGACATTATCTTTTTTGATTGCCGAAATAAGACCTTCTAGTATAGCTTGGGATTATGCACATTCTAATACACATTACTATGCAGCTCGGGAAACATTTTTTGTGGACTCAGCTTTGGAATCTTTTCACACGCATATGAATTGGCTAACTCTAAATTTGAGAGGGATAATCACACTAGAAATTTCATATTATAACTAAAAACTCCATAAATTGAATCGGCTTGAGAACCTTCTTGTTTAAATTTGATCCATCCATTTTTATGAAACATCTGCAACAAAAAACTAGAAGAAAATGAAATTAAAGTTGGAGCCTAGCAATAAGCTAGGTCCAAGTAAGTTTTGATTTCGAGTTTTTCCCCTCAAAATAAATAACAAGTTAGTTTTGATTTTGAGTGCTGGCGCTGGCGACTGTGGAAAGATCAAGGTTCCCGTGCAAGCAGTTATTTTGTAATCATAGAGATACGCAAAAGTACCTACTTATATTCCCGTGCAAGTAGTTCTTTTGTAATCATAGAGATACGCAAAAGTGCCCAAAAAGTCCTCCTGCATTGCCAGCTGCAATCGGTGTCAAAAGCGGCCCCCTCAACTTGCATCCACTCGAATGTGTCAAATTCAAGCCGAAAAAACGTGGACTTAAAATGCCTTGGTAGATATCGTTACTGTCTCGCTATGGCAGTGAGAGAGAGATTGAGAGAGTGTTGTAGAAGTGGACAGTAAGAGAGTGGGAGACTGTCATAGAAGTGGAAAATCTATGGCAGATCTCTCCTGAGCTCCTCCCAGGTCGTCACCCCGTCTTCCGGCATCGTCCCATCAACCACCTCAGTCCTCGCGCCGCGCACATGGTAGGTACACCGCTTGCAGCCATGCCTTTCTCTTATGCACACAGTCCAAGGGATCTGCGTTGATGGGGGGATCCCTTCAGATTGCTTCTGTGTAATCATTGGGGCCTCATTGGGTGCTCTTCCATGCAAATTCAAGCCTGTGAGTGGCACTGAGTGCACATCAAAAAAGGCCTTGCTTTCAAGACTGGATCTGCATGCATCTGCCAACCAAGAGACATAGCATCCGCAGCATTTTGCGTATAGCTTGGCTATTGTTGCACGTGTATATCTCTAGTGGGGGGCCCGAGTCTCCAAGGGATCTGCATCGACACAGATCCCCTCACATGGGTACAACAGCTCTGTTTTTGGCGCATGTGCACAACTCGGGAATCGGAGCACGGGTACAGCTAGGGTGTGATGCCTTAGTCTCCAAGGGATCTGCGTCGACGTAGATCCCCTCACCTTGCATTAGTCCTTGTCATGGCATAGTGTGTTACAACATGATTTAACAGCAACAATAAGTTAAACAAACAGTCTTACAGTCTAGCTTAGTGTCCTATTGCCCAATTTAAACAAACGGCTTAGTGTCCTGCCTGATTTAAACACACAGTCTTACTGTCAAACTGTCATACTGCCTGATTTAACATCAATGGAACACACAGTCTACTACCTAATTCAACAACAAGAATAATTTAAAGGGTGTTGAGACCATGCGAAGACCATACGAGACAATTGCCTGTACTTGGAGATTGGGCAGTAGAAATCTAAAAGGTGCCAAAGAAAACATTCATTTCATTATTATGCTGCGAGAAGAAATGGCTTTTAAAATCAATTGGCCCACAAATATATTGAGAAAGTATGCCTCTTATTGATGGTGTCCAAGGACGCAGATCCCTTCGGACTGCATCATAGCTTGATACCCATATGCTTTTCAAAGTGTGAGAAAAGAAATTTAACATGTTTGGCAAATAGATTGCTGTAGAAAGTGTCTTATCATGTGCATTTTTTGTTAAGACATTCCCTTATTTTTTGAGTTATTTGGATCAATTATTTGCTTGATAAGGAAGCTGTGTGCAACATTGCTCTCTGCTTTAAGAGATTATAGGTGTTTGCTTGCTATGTTGGTTCAAGGACTCCTTTTTGAGTCAGTATAAGAACCTGTCTTACTTTTGAGCTGTGATTAAGTCGAAGCTTTTCTAAATGTTTTAAATCCTCAAGTGAGGTGGATAATGAGGATCCTAAACTACTATTTGAAATTTTGTCCAATATACAAAGGAGACCATGGCCACTTTTTTATTATTAGAGCTCACTAAAACTTATATCGGTGTTAGTTTTCTAAACTCTTTTGTGTCCTTATGGCATTGTTGCAGTCCAAGATCTAGAGGTCGTTCTAGCAGGAGGGTACTTGATACCTTGCCAATTGGAACATATGATTCTACATACCAAATTAGCTCTGTGTCAGGCACGGAAATGGGAACGAGTCAGGATATGCTTGAGGACGATGTGATGTCACCGGAGATGGAACAAGGTTCATTACATGAGGTAGATCCCATCTTAGCGGCTGAAGAAATTAATTTGCAGATAGTTCCTTGGGAGATCAGAGATGAGATTACTGCAGCTAGTGAGCCAAAAGATGAATCCAATGCATTTACGCATAAAGGAGCAGATATTTTGGCTTCCACTAGACTCTTTAGCTGCTTTGAGTACCACACTATCCCTATTTGTCGTCTTTATCCATATGCAAGAGTTTGTGGTTTAAGAGACTATTTAAGTGGTTTGAAGTCAGCTTTTGCTAAAGAAGGCTACATGCAAAAAAATGGGTCCTTCATTGTTTCCTTGTGGGCATGTCAGAAAGAAGAAAAAAAGGTCATAGGTGAGAATTAATTTTTAATTTTGCTTTGCAATCTACTTGGATTTTATTTTTTGTTATGCATTTGAATAGTAAATCTTATGTAGGTGAGATTATGAAGGAGTGGGATCCATTGTGGAAGGAGGTGAATGAGGAGTTCAAAATGGAGTTGCAAAATAACCCAAAGTTGTCAGATTTTGTTGGTCACATGTTTTTTGTTTGGGAGGGAAATCATCGAACAGTGTCACGGACTTTAGACATTAAAGAAAAATTTTCCACGTCAAAAGATAAGCATTGCAGAGTTCTTTGTACTATTATCGATCCTACAAGAGTGCCAGAGATTGCCTTGCTCAGCAGTCTACAAAGAATGAACTTGTAAGTGCTCTTTGTTGTTTTTGTGAGAACTTGAGTGTTTTCCTTGTCTTTTACACGATTATGAAATTTTGAATGATTTTTTTCTTGTGTGAATAGCATGAATTCCTATTCTCTTGTCACTATGCATCTTCGGGATGAGATTGTGAATTTGACTCACATTTGTGTTGCTGATCCTAATGTATACTTAAAAGCCCTACCAGAGAAAGATCAAAAATTGATTGCAGATGTCAAAAATAATACTCTAAGGGTGAGGAACCTTGGTATCCATTGACACAAAAATACCTTGCATGTCTTGTGTATGATGTGAGTATAATTTTTTATGTCTTTCATTTTCAAGACATTCAATTTTGCAATGATTGTTAACTCCTTAAGCTTTCGGTAGGTGCAAATGACCAAGGAATATAACATAAGGGTTAATCATCTCTTTTGTGAAAGCTTGGCTAAAGAGGATTTAAAGAAAGAGGAGGAGAAAATTTATCACGACCTCACTACAAAGTATAGTGACAAGATTGGAAAGGTATTCTTTTATGTTTGTACGTTTTGTTGTGTTCATAGTATGGTTTTTAGCTACACGCATCTGATGAACATTTTCTTTTGTTTTGTAAGCTTCTTAACATTGTGGATGCACACTTGGGTTCGGATTGGCTTGGCAAAGTCTTGCCATTGCGGTGGGGTCTTGGAAGTTGGGCAACATTAGAGAAGATTAACTTAATTGCTATTGTGGATGCTCTAATACAAAACAAGCTGTTATGGTTATCTCTTTTAGAGGCGGACAATCTCACTAGGATAGCATATGGCATCAAAAAAGGAGATGCTGCTTATAGAACGTGAGACTTTTCCTTTCACTAGCTCTTAATGCTTTGAATCAAGTATTAAATTGTTCTTCAATTTGTTTTTGTGTCCACTCAAGTTGGCTTCGTAGGGAGGGTCTCTTGGCTAGGGTCTATGATAGAGCCTTATAGTTGGTGACATATATGTTGGGTACATGTGGAGATATTGTATTGTCAGCTGACTGTACCCTTATGTTCTACTTTGAGGAGATAAAGCTTGAGGCTAGGCCACATCTCTTCCCTTTGGAGGTATCTTTGGAAATGAGACCAAAAGATGCTGATAAACAAGCCCTCAAAAAGCTTGACACTTTGCGTATGGCTGCACAAAGATTGGCATACACGTATTTTTGTTTCCAAGGAATTATGTAAATAAGTAAATTTTATTTATAGAAAAATAAGAATAATGTATCCATTGTCGTTTTTGTCAAGATTCTTGAACTTTTTGGTGTCGCGAATGATTCTTCCTTCGATTCCAATACTTGCTAGAAAGTGGACAGGATTGAAAATACCCGATTCATGTATGTATTTAGAGAAGTTACATAAGATTTCTTCATGGGAGATTGAAGCTTGCCCTTGGTGGATAGACATGGAGAAAGTCCATGTTTTAGCTTGTGAGAGAGATCTCACAGATGCGATTGGAGGTAGTTCTATGCCAGGTTTATCGGGAGCCGTAGGTGCAAGGCTTCCTCCTAGACCTGGCTACACAAGTACGAGTACCATCTTCAGGTAGAGATACAAAACCTTATCCACATCTTTGACCTTGAAATGTATAAACTTGGTAATTCTAAAGTATTTTCATTGAGAAGGGATTTCTCGAAAAGGAAAGGAAGCTATAGCAGACACTATTGTAGATGAGTTGATGAAGAAGGCTATGACATCCTCACATGGTAGTACTTCTCGTACTTAATAACATCATTACACTTTATAGTCAATTATTATGTTTCTTTGTCTAATTTTGTGCTATTACTTTCTCAGATATTGGTGGATCTTGTCTATTGCGTCGTGTCTTTTCATTTGATTATCTAGATAATGTCTCGATGCATGGTCATATTAGACATAATTTTGATCAATGTATTGCTGTCACTGGGGACTACATTGCCATTTATGGAGATTTTTCATTGGGAGTTAGGTCTCCATCTTGGGCTATGATTCATGAGCATATGCTCAAAGCTTGGCCAAGTGATCTTGTTTATAGGCAAAACAACAAGTCAATTGCTTGGGCTACAAATTTTATTTTCCTTGACCTTCCATATGGAGGATTGATGAGTGGCTATGGTGTCCCGCCCATGTGGGATACGATCACAGAGGATCATGTTCGTGCGGGAATTCAGCTTGCATGGAACACTTTATTGGACTTGTGTTGGTTGTTAATCATGGCCTCTTTTGCAAGTTTGTAGTCTCTAACCACTTTAAAGTTTGTATTTGAGGTTCACATTTCAAGTATACAAATCACTCATGTGTTGTTTTGCAATTAAGGTGATACACCTCAGTGGGTGGAAAGGTTCTACATTGCTTCTGACATGCATATTTATCGATGGATAGTAGTGCTTCATCACACTCCCTACGGCTTCATGGAAGCAAGAGGAGACAATTCAGGTAGCTTGTATTTCTCTTTTGGGGTTTATGTAAGGTGTGTTCCTTTTTTCAAAAATAACTTTTTTGGTATTATATGTGTGTAGTTTGACACCTCGATGGTTTACTTGGTGCATCGACAAGGTTCCACACCGCCTATTTACATAGCAGCGAGTATGTCTTATTTTTCGAGCACTTGGCATGAGGCCTACAAATTCTATCATGCAGCACTATATTCTTGATACCTCGATATCCATTGCCGCCGATGGAGTGCCTTGGTGTGGAACATTGCGGAGGAGCTCTACATTTTTGGGTGCATTTGTGGAGTTGTTATGCAAGAGTAGAGGCATTTGCTTGGAGTTTGGATGCGGGACTGCACCTATGTTGGCGGCATGTGCAGCTTCGGGTCGAGTGTGTGGTTCTTTGGATTATGATGATAGTATTATTACAGGTTTTGTGCAGTCTATATTTCATCACAAAAAGCGGAGCAGGGAAGAGGCTTCAACGCCTATTGATTTTGAGGATGAGGGTGATAGGTCTATGGGTGGGAACCCTTTTGATGACTAGTGAGACTCCCATTCCATAGCTGGACCTTTTATATACTTTTTACTATCATATATGTGTTTTTGTATTCCTATGCCATTGCGTGTCTAATAATCTATCACTATGTCTTGTTGGTTGTAAAAAGCTGCCATTAGACTCATTGGCTAGTTTTTATTGCGGAGGCAAGACGGATGGCGTCATATGGTTGCTTTGATTTGTAGCTTTCGTGAGCAACCTCGTATATGCAACATATTTATTGACGATGAATGTGACTCTTCATAGGAGTTTTCATTTGCAGATTTTGCAATGTACTATTTTGATAATAAAGAATGAATTGGGTCTATAAAATTCTCGCATGCTTCAAGGTTGCAAGATTAATAAAATTGTCTTTTTTTGCATTATATCTGTCTATTTTAAATCAATTTGTTGTGCTACAAAGTTAGAACTAGGAGTTTCAATTTACAAATTTTGCAACGTACTCTTTTGATAATAAAAACTGTTTTGGGTCTATAAAATTTTTGCATGGTTCAAGGTTGCAAGATTAATGGTCTTGTCGATGGCATATTAGGCCTTGTCGATGGCAAGCTTATCAGGTTGAAATCTCTCTCTCTCTCTCTCTCTCTCTCTCTCTCTCTCTCTCTCTCTCTCTCTCTCTCTCTCTTTCTCTCTCTCTCCCCTCAAATAATCAAGCGGAAAAAGCCCGAGGACAACGGGGGTTGAGAGTATAAAGAGAAAACCCTAAAAATGGGTCCTTACCCCGGACGAGGCATCATGCTCAAGCAGGGCCAACAATACTATGAATGAGTGTGCCATAGATTTCACCCCCATCTTTCTTCTTATGTGTTGCTAATGATTGATGAGCTTGCCAACAACAAGGACCCTTATTCTATAAGAAAACCTCTCCTCTTTCCATCACATTTTGACACTCCCTCTCTCTCTCTCTCTCTCTCTCACTTTTCCCACGACGTTAAAAAGTCTCTTATTTTTCTTCTAAGTCCTTTACTAAATTTCCCTTTTTGTTTCTCTCTCTGTAGCAATCCATGCGGACATGGAGTTCTAGATCTAGCAATTTCGTCCAAATGAGTAGCAATTTAGGAACTAGCCAACAACTATATGCAAATTTTTGAAGTGTATCTTATGTAAACAACATTTGTCACAGATTTGGCAAAGTCATAGATTCTGAAGTGTTTCTTATGTAAACAACATTTATCAGAGACTCTTGTCATAGATTCAACAAAGTCATAGTTTTTAGCCGGTTACAAATATATTAAACCCTAATTTTTGTGAACACTAGCCAATGGTTTATGCTACTTCCTACTTACCAGGGTGGAGGTAATCGAGTAGCACTATAAGAGGATCATCACTATCATTTTGAAGTTATGGTCTTTGGAAAGAAGATAAAGAATATCACATTACAAACCATGAATAATGGGAGCTTAGTTACGATTCATTCAAATTACCTTGCTTTCACAAATTATCTTGCTCGGTTTTTGGTTTCCTCGGACGTTTTGCTCGGGGTTTTCTAGGACTCTTGTGAAGTCTATATTCCTCTTCATTGAAGTTTTTAACAGCTCCAAAAATCTTTTCAAAAAGTTTTCTTGGCCAACGATGCGCTCGGGATCTATTTTCTGCCTCTTCCTCCTATGAGATCTTAATCTTGACATTTATTTCATACTGAGAAATATAAGTTTCTTCAAACATAAATAAAAAGAAGATCACCACATGATCATATAAGTATTCAACAAACAATAGCTAGGTATCTCACAATTAATTTTTACTAATCTTATAGACAATAACACAAGATGATTAGCATATGTGCATCTTTTGATGGTATGTGTGAAGGATCACTAAACTTTTGCCCTGCATAATGATTGATCAAATGCAAAATTGATCTATAGTTGTGAAGAGCAACAACCAATCAAGTGGATCACGACGCGTGGAGTACATAAAGCAAACTCCACAAAACTATTGGCGCATCGTAATCCACTTGATTGGCTTTTATACACTGTAATAGCTACGAAAACATCAAAGAATTTAAGACTCAAAAAAACCTTGTACACTCTAAAAAGTAGATCACGACGCGCATAGTACATAAACGAACCTCCACAAGACTACTGGTGCGCCGTGATCCAATTTTTCTAGGTTCAATGTTAAATTGCCTTTTACATTTTGTAGCACAATTCCTAGACACAACTAAACTATGGACCAAATAGGCGTAAAGAGATTGACTTTACCTTTGCCAAGATTAGACATTGCTCTTGGAATAGAGATTTAGGACTGGAATGTTGCTGTTGGTCTTCACGCTTTGGATTCGTGCACCTTGAAGGAGACAGAGGCCTTTTTATCTCTCTCTCTCTCTCTCTCACCTCTATCTCTCTCTCGATGTTTGTATTTGCTTCTGCAAATGATTTCTCTTCTCCCCTTTACTAAGTTACTCTCTCTCTCTCTCTCTCTCTCTCTCTCTCTCTCTCTCTCTCTCTCTCTCTCCTTTTCATACAATATTAGACATTACCGTTAGCGTTATTCATGAAGCACGCCGAATATTATTCTACATGTGTTAGAAAAACATGCAATAAATGGCTGGTACGACCACAATAAATATTTCTCTACAACGGAGATATACGTGTACTATTTATGGTAACAAATGCACACTTGGATTGATAATAAGAGAGAGAGAGATAGAGAGAAATAGAGAGAGAGAGAGAGAGAGAGAGAGAGAGAGAGAGAGAGAGAGAGAGAGAGAGATCTAACCAAAGAGATTTTCATCATCCGAGATGACCTCTGCAACCAAGGCGCATAGTTGATATTGCTGAAGACACAGAGTGAAGAGCAAACGAACTCCTCCAAGCGTTTTCAAATAATTAAAATCAGCACTTAGGGGAATCCGCCTCGTATACTCATTTCAAACCACTTCTATCCACCGAGAGAGGTATTTCCAGAGTGTTTGTTGATGTAGAAGAGAGAGAGAGAGAGAGAGAGAGAGAGAGAGAGAGAGAGAGAGAGAGAGAGAGAGAGAGAGAGAGAGAGAGAGAGAGAGAGAGGAATACAAGAATTAGAGCACGATGCACGATAGGCTATGTTCCCTTCGCAATTTTGAACACACACACACACACACACACACACACACACACACACACACACACACACACACACACACACACACACACACACACAGAGAGAGAGAGAGAGAGAGAGAGAGAGAGAGAGAGAGAGAGAGAGAGAGAGAGAGAGAGAGATCCCTTGCATTTTTCTCTTACAATGGAATGGCAAGAACAAAGGCAATAGCAAGGAAGGTAGGGAAAGGACCAGGGCTTGCAAAGAAAGCATGTGGAAGGTCTGATAGTAAGAAGAAAAGACCAGGTAAACCAATGAAGATATTGAAGGGACCAACAATGAAGAATATTCAGAGAAACATGGGTTATTCAGAAAGATCATAAAAGCTCATAAATGTATTGAGCTTTGTGTCCCTAAACTTCCTTTCCAAAGAGCAGTAAGCCAAATTTGCGAGGAAGCATGTGCTGGTACAATGAGATGGAAGGCTGTTGCCCTACTTTGTCTTCAAGAAGCAGCAGAAGATTTTTTACTAGAGTACTTTAATGATATCACCATTATTGCTACTCATGCTCACCGGGTCACAATAATGGACAAGGACAGTGAGACGCTCAAGAGAGTACGTTGGAGATACGATAAGGTCCTCATCCCTAATGAGTTTATTGACCCTAAAATGAAGGATATATTGCTAATACCACCAGGCCGACGGGAGCATGGGGTTGAGATTCCTGAGGTTACTCATGATGCAAACACCAGAGCCAGAGCTGAGCAAGAAGAAAGATGTTATCTGGGAGCAGAGAAATTAAAGAGGATACAGATTACTGTTGCTGATGAAGAGGCACAGAGGAGAAATTATGGGCTAGTTACCACAAACTTAAATGAAAGAAACAACAATATTTTACATTCCATGAAAGAAGGACTGTTAGCAACCATTCCCCTTGCTGATGGTACTCGGCAATTAGCTCTGGATTCTATTGATATTGGGATTTTGAAAGATTCCAATGCACAAATTACAGACTCTATTGTTTACTTATGCCTAAAGTAAGTGCCCTTGTCTACCTTTAAGGTCCTTTACTTTTGTATTTGGTCTCTAATCAAATTGTTGTTATTGATTGTAGCTTAATAAAGAACCAACTCCCTCAACAAACCCATATTGAAATACATGTTTTAGATCCACAGTTGTCTGTGCCACTCAGAATAAAAACACCCTCATGGCACATTAGAGAGATGGTTTGTCCACTGTCCAATGCTTCAGGTCACAACTTTGGTGTTTCCATATGAATCAAATAATCATTGGAGCCTTGTATGCATTGAACTAGACAAGCAAGTGGCATGGTCTATCAACTCCATATGAGGAACACATTCAAAGATAAGAGTGTGAGTGTTCATATAATTTTGAGTGTTTATTTGGGCTATGGATGATGACCTCCATATTGTTAATAACAAATAACTTTCACTGTTCATAGATGTATAAAAATATTACTTCACGTCTATGGAAGGATTTGTGGAAATCATGAGCTCTACAGGGCAACCTTTAAATTTGCCGAAGTGCCTAATCAAACAGACCTAAATTCATGTGGTTGGAGGTGTCTTCTCCACGCAAAGTACATAATACATAGTTTTTTTGCTTTGAATCCATTTATGTCTAAGGTATTTCCGTGCTATGGTTTGGACAAACTTGGTGCTATTATTAATTGAAGTATTGACCACAAGTTAACCTAATTTTATAGAATGCTGTGGAAAATTATACCTTGGAATATTTACAAAGGTACCGTGCATCAATTATTCAACATCTACTATCTATTTCAACTCCAAGAGTTTTAGATGCAGAAGACAGTTTTGTCGAGGACCATATAATAACTTTAATAATGATCGCTGATGAGGAAGCCATGCTAGTTTCCACCACTAGAAACCAAATCCCTAAAACTGACCCAATATTACAAGAACACACACCGGTTTGCTTTGCAGTTGGAGAGGCTGAAACGGAAGTTGGAGTTGATCAATGTGAAGTAGACCAAGCTCTTGAAAATGCTAATGTAAAATGCTCTTCACAGCCGAGGAATGCAACAGAGGGTCTAGGCCAAGTAGAGGAGGATAAGGGAGTGCCTATTATTGTGGCATAGGATGAGGCACATGATCAATATGAGGGAGTCCAAGCTCCAGTAATTGCTGATGTGAAGAGCTCTTCAGAGCCGAGAGAAGATACAGAGTGTCTAGACCATGTAGAGGAGGAGGCCAATGTTGCAAATCAAAGCCAGGAACAGAAAACATAACAAGTTAACCATTCTGCCATGGAAACACAAGAGTCCTGTACTGCACAACCATAAGAGGTGGATACCTTTGGCAATACAGAAGGGAACATCGACACTCAACAACAGAATGTCAACATTAGAAATGACCAATATGGACTCTTGCTTCAAGTAGATATGGTTGTTCCGGTAATATCCATTGTACTTAAATAATATACTCTTTTTTATTTCTAACTACTTATATGTATGCATGCAATGATTCCAGAGACTAACTATTTTGGATTTCAATGGATTATTGCTGCTACGACAGCCATACAGTGTACCTACAGAGATCTCCAATTTACGTAGTTTTCGCTTGGGAAATCTTAGAGTAGTAATTCGACCAGGCACAAAGGAATTTTTGAATTTTTTGATTCCATGGTTTAGGGTTGCTATCTGGTCTTCAATGCAGCCCCAAAACTTGAATCCCCTTGTTTTCATAGTTTGCAATTTGGTTGAAATTTAGAGATCGGATTTTTTTTTGTGTATAGTCAAAGAAATTGTAATACCATTGCGGGACAATTCCACCCAACTAAAGCTAATGTAACACTTTTCTACAAGCCCTTTGAAAAGATCAATGTGCCTTATGATGCTCTCAATACTTTGTTGATTGATGACACACCACATAAGGGTTTACTTAATCCACCCAGCACTACTATTTCCCCACCTTCGTTTGAAGGGCATCTTCACGATTTTTACCTAGAGGACATTTTGGTCCCATACCTGCAAAAGGAACGTGCCCATTGAGCGCATCGGAATTTGTACTTACAAATGTGCTTAGTAATTCATTGTTTATACATTAAATTGATACTGTCTACCTGTCTATGTGTTTCGAATACGTAGAGAGAGAGAGAGAGAGAGAGAGAGAGAGAGAGAGAGAGAGAGCTGTGAGCAAACACTTGATATTAAGATTAAACTAGTCAAAAAAGTTACATTTCGTTGAAGCCATTCAGGCTAGATTACATGGGCACGATTTGAATACGGCTCCTTTCGTTGCATTACTCTTCGTCCGCCCAACAACAAATAAAAGTTTACGGAGTCAATGTCGTCCACTATGTCATGCCAAAGTTGCAAAAGATTGCATTGCTACCTTATTGTAATTACTGTCATAAGATTTAGGTCTTTGTCCACCACTTCCACGTCTATGACAACATTGTTTTCCAAACTTGCTGCCTCTTGATCCATAGGCACATAACAACCTTCAACAATGTGAGAACGCTTGCACCAAAAGGAGATTATTAATGTCTGTGTTGCAAGAATATACTTGACAATGAAAGTATCAAGAGCAATCTCGCAACATATGCCATCTATTTCTTTCACATACCACCCTCGATCAAGAAGCTTATCACACAAGAGGGAATCAAATGATTTACAGAGTAGCATAGTTTTAGCAACATGTACATTGTAGGTATGAAATAACTCAACAAAGAGACCAACAAGACAAAAATTTGCAAGTTTCACCAATTTAGTGGGTATAGAGTTTCAGAGAGACCTCTGAACATCCCTATAGAGCCTGCTCCTCAATGCCTCACTCATTGTTGTGTCGGGAACGGACCAATCCACGGAGTTCCAGTTGGTTGGTAGTGAAACCTTCACTAAAACTCCTCTCTAATTCCTTTGATTGAGTTGGTAGAAATGGTCATAGAAGAAAATACCCTCGTCTGCAAGGATTTTTTTAGTTCTGCTCCCATATTGCAAGATCCCAATATGAGCATGGGTCACAGAGATGAGACCTATAATGCACTCAAGTGGCTCCCATTCCTCATATGAGGAAGGATAAACATCTGTGGATGTAAACGAATAGAAATATATACCAACATCTGTATAAAATAATTAAATATCTGTAATAAGAGAAGAAAAAAACAGATTCACATTTGAATGCAAGATAACATTTATAGAGGAGTGCTAAATAATTAACTCACAGTTGCACTGTGGATTATGCACCATGGAGACATCGCCGCCATTAGCAATCACACCACAGTGAGTGAAAACATATTGAGCAAAGACCTCTTTCACAGTCTTCTTACCAACCTTGACTTTGAAATCCAGAATTCTTGCTTTCCATGCAGAACAAAACATATTTGTTGCCTTCAAGCTTTTTCTCCGTCTTGGCTGCATAAGAACCCAAGAACCTTTCCTTATCTTCTGCTCTTGCCACCTATTATCTGTAGTGAGAGAGTTTAAGATTGAGATAGTGCTTATGCTACTACATGGTCTTCTTGGCACACTAATGGTGAGGTTAGTTGGGGACAATGTAGAGCAACCTCTAGAACTTCTTGGGCGGGAAGAAGACGAAGCCATAGCTATAATGGAGGGAGAATGAGTTTTGGAAGCCTTTCATAAGGGAGTGAGTTAGCTATCAATCAGTAGTCATGTCTCAGCAACTTGACGGCTACTGGTAGTGGGCCCTGCTTTGTGGTACGAGGAAGTTACCTTACGAAAATGGGACAAATCTCAATATTTTAAAATGTTTTCTTTCATTTTTGTGATAATTTCCATGCATTTCTACGTTACGTAAGGTTGCTTCTCATTGGTTGTGCCTTCTTTTGTCTCTTTTCAATAAGGCCCTCCAAAAGACCTCCAAAATTTCCTAATGGAAAACATGTAACTAAGGATAGCATAGAGTAGACCACATTAAATCACATAAATCATAATCATTTATCCATTTGCTAGCTCAAGAATAGGACTACTCCTCCTAAGTCCCAAGGGTGGAGAAAAAGGGAAATTAATTGCAAAGTAGTTGCCAATTCCTTTTCAAAATTGGCACACATAAACAAAATGATTTCCTCAAAGTTGCCACCTAATTGCAACCTGTTGCAAACCACATGCTCATGTGAACTGACTCATAGATCTCCGATGTGTACTCTCTCTCTCTCTCTCTCTCTCTCTCTCTCTCTCCCCCCCCCCTTGGCCCTCCCCTCCCTACTGTACTTTTGCAACTTAATAGGGATTGGCCTAGGACGGAGGGTTTTGTGGCTAATGATGCCTGCAAAACTTTTAGCAAGTCATGTCTTGAAAATTTTGTCAATCACCCTTTAATTTAGTAGAATTATTGTGTTGGGTGGCAAGAATTCATGGTCTTCTTCATTTATGGCATCATCCATGGTTGGTCCAACATTCCACAAGCACCCAAGTTAACATATGCCCTGATCCAAACACCTTGAAAGATCCATGCTTGCAAGTCTCCACCTTCCATGTTGGCCGCTCTAACTTGGGGGGTTCAGAGTGCCCACTAAAGAGAAATGTGCAGGGTTAAAATCTTAATTAAATTAAACTTGCTTTAGGCATATATTCACCTTAGCATAGGCGAGAGAGAGGGGGGGGGGGGGGGGGCATTATATGTAAAACCTATATATCATATGTGTTCAAGGAGTATTTGTAAAACCCCTTAACAGTGAATTTTTAACCAATAAACGGGCCCTTTTCCTATTCAATGTGTATATTGTTTTTCAAGACCATTTTTATATATTGTTCGATATGTGAAAATGTGAGAATATGTAGAATAAAATAGTTCCAATTGCTATTAAAGTTGACGACGTAGAAGCATAGAGCAATGGAGAGAATACGAGAGAGAGAGAGAGAGAGGGGGAGAGAGAGAGAGAGAGAGAGAGAGAGAGAGAGAGAGAGAGAGAGAGAGAGAGAGATGTACTATTGAACCAACCAACTTGGCAATGAATTAGTGATTAGACAATGGGGGCTTGTGTTCTCCTTATATTCTAACTTGGGGGGCCCTCAATAAATTGGCCTGCACAAGACTTTTGACAAATAAGTAAAATAAATACTTGAAGCCAAAATAAGTTTTAGGATCAGATTGGGTTATTCACTTGAATTGCTATAACTTTAATAATTGTTGAACCCACACGATATGCATTTTTTTTATTGTAGTAAATCTCCCCCCCCCCCCTCCTCCCGGGGCCTCTTGAGCATAAAGGTTACATTTTTGAAAAAACTAAGCATCATTTCTATATACATATTCAAATCAGCATACTTATAACCAAAATTTAGGAGAAGCTTATTAACATGAGATGACACAAGATTGAAGGAAGAATTTGATATGGCCATCCTCCCTTAAAAGGCATTTCATTACTCATACTCTTAGAGCTCTTTGCAACAAAAAGAAGCTCGAGTATACATAAGACTATCTAGGCCATCCACTGGGTGGGATGGATTGACTATTGCCTAGGATGGATTGACTTTTGAGTTCTTCATAGAATTCTAGGATGAGCTTAAGTCCTCGATCATGTGAATGGCCAACCATACCCTAATCAATGGAGTGTTGGACCCAAGTATAAAAAGGGGTCTCATCAAACCTACCCCCAAGCAGATCTGTTGCTCCCAATTGAAACATTGGTGTCCCATAACTATGATGTCAGTGTCTTATAAAATTGTTGCCAAAATCGATGCCTCGGGCTCTCTCTCCTCGTGGAAAAAGTTGTTACTGTTGGGGAATAAAGCCCAATGTGGTCGCCCAGGTAAGTGGGCGGGCTGCCAAGTATGTACACATATTCTTTTGTTAAAACCTAATAAGAACTCACTATGCTCTACACATTATAGTAGAGCGAGTTCACCATATCGTCGTGCTCTTCTTCTCGCACTCTCTCTCGCGTCGCTCTTCCGCTCGTACTCCTTCAACTGGTATCAGAGCTCAGATCGAGGCTCGGGGCAGCATTTGCAGGTAGCCAGAGTCACCTTCTTAGATTGGAGTGAGATTCGACAGGCGAAGACACGGCCCCAAATCCTGTGGGACCGCCTGAAGGACTCGGCGTTCTTAGAATTTCATTCTGAGGTCATCTCGACCACCGTTTGGCTTCGACATGTTAGGAAATAAGACGTAGCTAAATAGATAATTGAGTAGATTACTTAATGGAGAGACACAAATTTACATACACGAGATTATAGAGTAGAGAGAGAGAGAGAGAGAGAGAGAGAGAGAGAGAGAGTACACACGATATACATGGTTCACCCAATGTGGGCTACGTCCACGGGAAAGCAGCCACTCAATGGCTTTAGTACTTCAAAACAAGAAGTAGTTTACAAAGGGATTATACCCTTAATGGAGCTCCCGCCTTGCTTCACTCTCACCACCTCACACTCACCTTATTGCATCAACTTCACACACTATGAAATGTGTGTAGAAATGGCCTCCTTTTATAGGCCAAAAGGGTTGCCCTCTCTCATGAGAGGCAGCCATGTGTAGCCGCCCTTGTCTAGATAAGTCCAAATCGGACCCTCCAATCCGCCCATGTGTGGCCGCCCTTGAGAAGACAAGTCCGCTTTTGAATTCGGCTACCGGCCACCGGCCATTGAATTTCGACCACCGGCCACCGACCATTGACTACCGGCCACCAGCCAACCGACGGTTGTTTTCAGACCACTTTCCGGCCATCGTCCGGCCATAATATTCCAGCGAGGGAAAAAAAAAGTCCCGGGGGCTTCTGCCTCCGAGGCCCCTGATTTTTGGCCGTGAAAATTTTGGTTTCTGGCGAGTGATTTTCCTTCACGCACAATGGCTTCTCCTCATAATGGGGGTCTTACAAATGTGCACTTTTACCACAGAAAACTACAAGGGTAAATCAGGCTCCATACTTAACAATCTCCCACTTGGAGACTGATCTCAAAACCAAACCTGTGACTGCTTTGCATCCTGGCTTCTTATCCTTGAATGCTGATTGAAGATGAGCAAAAGCTCAACTTCTCCTTGTTGACCACCTTTGTAAACATGTCTGCAGGATTTTCACTTGTATGCACCTTTCCTAGCTTTAGCTGTCCCTCTTCCAAAAGAGTGCGTATGAAGTGATATCTCACCTCAATGTGCTTTGTCCTAGAATGAAAGGCTGAGTTCTTTGCAAGATGGATAGCGCTTTGGCTATCACTGTACAAGACACAATTGTCTTGTTTGAATCCAAGCTCTTCTAAGAATCTGTGAAGCCACAGAATTTCTTTGCTTGCCTCCGTCATTGCTACATACTCTGCTTCCGTGGTAGAAATTGAAACCACTTTCTGCAGCTTTGAAGCCCAGCTTACTGTTGTGCCTCCAACCATGAACACATAGCGAGTAGTGCTTCTTCAAGTATCTTTGTCACCTGCCATATCTGCATCAGCATACCCTTCTAGAAAAATATCAGTTCCTCCAAAATACAAAGCATTTGTTGTTGTTCCTTTTAGATACCTAAGTATCCACTTCACAGCTTGCCAATGCTCTTTACAAGGGTTGTCCATGAACCTACTCACAACTCCCACTGCATGTGCAATGTCTGGCCTTGTCCAGACCATAGCATACATTAGAGAACCTACCGCTGCAGCATATGGAACATTAGACATATAGGCTATCTCCTCTTGTGTCTTTGGACACATATCCTTCGTTAGTTTAAAATGACCAGCCAAAGGTGTAGAAACTGCATTGCAAACCTTTCTAGTACCTTCTTGATGTAATCTTCTTGAGATAGCTTTATTGTCTTCTTCGTCCTCTCCCTTGATTTTTTCATACCAAGTATCCTCTTTGCAGCACCTAAATCTTTCATTGAAAAAGATTTAGACAGCTCCTCTTTTAGGTCTTTGATGTCCTGCATGTTAGCACTTGCAATCAACATGTCATCAACATACAACATTAGGATGATGAATTTCCCATCTCCCAAATTCTTCGTGTAGATGCAGTGATCCGAGTTGCATCTTGTGAATCCATGATCCAACATCCATCGATCAAACTTCAAGTACCATTGTCTTGATGCTTGCTTTAAACCATACAAGCTTTTCTTTAATCTGCAAACCATTTTCTCCTTACGTTTTACTTCATACCCCTTTGGTTGAAGCATGTAGATTTCCTCCTCTAAGTCACCGTGAGGGAATGCTGTATTTACATCCATTTGCTCGAGATTTAGATCATGAGCAGCCACAAGGCTTAAGACAAGCCTAATTGAGTTCATTTTTACAACAGGAGAAAATATTTCATTGAAGTCAACACCTTTCTTTTGAGAAAACCCTTTTAACAAAAGCCTAGACTTGTACCTTTTCTTCCCACCTTCTTCTTCCTTCACCTTGTACACCCATTTGTTTTGAAGTGCCCGCTTACATTTAGGCAACTCAACCAACTCCCATGTTTGGTTGCGATGTAGTGAGTCCATCTCCACTTGCATGCTCTTCGTCCATTTTTCTTTGGATTCATGCTGCATAGCTTCTTCGTATGATTCCGGCTCTCCAGAATCTGAGATCAAGAGATGGTTGAAGGAAGGAACAAACCTTTCTGGAGGTCTACTTGCTCTTGTAGATCTTCGGGGAATAGGTTGAGGCTACTCATTTGGTTGACGTTGTTGCACATTGTCACCGTTTGCAGTCCTTGAGTCTTCACCGTCCTCAACCTCCATGTACTCATCACCTGTTTCTTTTGTTTGTTTTCTTTCCAAGTAATCTTTGTACATATTTTGTTCGTTAAAAATTACGTCCCTACTCCTTAAGATTTTACCATCTTCAGGATTCCATAGGCGATACCCAAAGTCACCTTCTCCATAGCCAATGAAGAAACACTTTTTGGACTTTGCATCTAGCTTTGACCTTAGGCTTCTATCTATGTGCATGAAAGCCTCACACCCAAACACTTTGAGAAATGCATAATTCACCGGTTTACCTGTCCATGCCTCTTCTGGAACTCACCCATCCAATGCCGTTGAGGGTGACCGATTGATTAAGTACACAGACGTACTTACAGCTTCCACCCAAAGCTCAAGCGGTAGGCCTGCATGTAGCCGCATGCTTCGTGCTCGCTCCATGATTGTCCTGTTCATCTTTCGGAAATCCCATTTTGTTGAGGTGTCCTTGGGTTTGTCCTTTGCCTCCGAATGCCATTGCTAGCACAAAAGCTTTCAAAAGCTTGGCTGCAATATTCGCCTCCATTGTCGGATCTGAGGCATTTAACCTTGGTACCTGTTTCATTCTCCACAAAGGCTTTCCACCTTTGAAATATGGAAAATACATCGGATTTATTCTTCATGACATAAACTCATGTTTTTCTAGTCGCATCGTCTATGAATGTTACATAGTACAATGAGCCACCAAGTGATGGTGTACTTGCAGGACCCCAAACACCAGAATGAACCAACTCAAGTTTTTTATTTTCTCTTTCATTTCTTGATTTTTGAAATTTTATCCTCTTTTGTTTACCATAAACACAATCTTCACAGAACTCTAAGTCCACTTCTTTCAAACCTGGTAGAAACTTCTTTGTTTGAAGGATTTGCATTCCTTTGGCACTCATATGCCCAAGTCGGTAGTGCCACACCGCACTGTCAACTTCTGTAGTTGCTGCACAAGATGAAGGTTGCGTGCTAACAGTACACAAGTAAAGTGTACCGACTTTTTCTCCCTTGGCAACCACCAAAGATCCCTTTGAGATCTTCCACCGTTTGTTTCCGAATGCAATGTTGTGAACTTCATCATCCAATTGTCCTGTAGAAATCAAATTTTTGCGAAGAGAAGGAACATGCCTAACATCTTTAAGCTTCCATTCATTTCCGTTAGCAGTTTTGACAGAAACCGTACCTTTGCCGACAATCTCACAAGCTTCATCATCTCCCAAGTATACATATCCAAAATTACCTTTGGTGTAGTCTTGGAAATGTTGCTTGTGTGGTGTCGCATGGAATGAAGCCCCGAAATCTACTATCCAGGAATTAGACACATTGTCTAATGAGAGAATTAGAGCATCTTGCTCTACTTTACCTGCCACATTGGCCTCCGATGTTGGCTTGTTGTCTTGAGACTCAGTCTCCTTCTTCTTCTTGGACCAACATCCTTCTTGACGTGGCCCTTCTTGCCGCAGTTCCAACATTCAAGAACTGACTTTATGCGTGACTTGCTCCGCCTTGAGCGATGACGACCCTTTTGGTTTTTGAACCTCTCCTTAGGCCTTCCTATTGTTTCTACTCACAGTGCATCACTTGATGATTCTCCTATGCTTCTCCTTCGTATTTCCTTGCTTAGGAGAACACCCACAACATCATCAAGCTTAAGAGTATTTGTGCCAGAAATAGAATTACTTACAACCATCACAAGGCTGTCCCAACTATCCGGTAGAGATGATAGTATAAGGAGAGCTCGCACTTCGTCATCGAAATTGATTTTCACCGATCGAAGTTGACTTATGTTTGTGTTAAAGTCATTTAAGTGTTCTCCAACTGAACCATTCTCTGCCATCTTTAGATTGAGCAAGCACTTCATAAGAAATACCTTACTGTTGCCGCAGTTCCAACATTCAAGAACTGACTTTATGCGTGACTTGCTCCGCCTTGAGCGATGATGACCCTTTTGGTTTTTGAACCTCTCCTTAGGCCTTCCTATTGTTTCTACTCACAGTGCATCACTTGATGATTCTCCTATGCTTCTCCTTCGTATTTCCTTGCTTAGGAGAACACCCACAACATCATCAAACTTAAGAGTATTTGTGCCAGAAATAGAATTACTTACAACCATCACAAGGCTGTCCCAACTATCCGGTAGAGATGATAGTATAAGGAGAGCTCGCACTTCGTCATCGAAATTGATTTTCACCGATCGAAGTTGACTTATGTTTGTGTTAAAGTCATTTAAGTGTTCTCCAACTGAACCATTCTCTGCCATCTTTAGATTGAGCAAGCGCTTCATAAGAAATACCTTATTGGATGCCGATAGTTTCTCGTAGAAGTCATCAAGTGACTTCATCAAGTCCTCCGTGGTCTTCATCTCCGAAACATTGAAGGCCACCGTTGACGCTTAGCTTAACCGGATGGTTCCCAGTGCCTTTCGATCGAGGACAATCCATACTTCATCTGCCATTGTTGCGGGCTTCTTCACAAGACTGCCTAGTGGCAAATAGAGGTTCTTTTGGTAGAGATAGTCTTCAATTTGCATCTTCCAATGTTGGTAGTTTTTGCCGTTGAACTTCTCAATCTTGAGCTTCCCTACCTCCGCCATAACCCCCACTCAATTCAAGGAATCGTTTCCTTGAGATAACTTAGCTACGAGAAAACCTTGCTCTGATACCAGTTGTTAGGAAATAAGACGTAGCTAAATAGATAATTGAGTACATTACTTAATGGAGAGAGACAAATTTACATACACGAGATTATAGAGTAGAGAGAGCGAGAGAGAGAGAGAGTACACACGATATACGTGGTTCACCCAATGTGGGCTACGTCCACGGGAAAGCAGCCACTCAATAGATTTAGTACTTCAAAACAAGAAGTAGTTTACAAAGGGATTATACCCTTAATGGAGCTCCCGCCTTGCTTCACTCTCACCACCTCACACTCACCTTGTTGTATCAACTTCACACACTATGAAATGTGTGTAAAAATGGCCTCCTTTTATAGGCCAAAAGGGCTGCCCTCTCTCATGATAGACAGCCATGTGTAGCCGCCCTCGTGTAGATAAGTCCAAATCGGACCCTCCAATCCGTCCATGTGTGGCCGCCCTTGAGAAGACAAGTCCGCTTTTGAATTTGGCAACCCACCACCGGCCATTGACTTTCGACCACCGGCCACCGACCATTGACTACCGGCCATCGGCCAACCGACGGTTGTTTTCCGACCACTTTTCGGCCATCGTCCGGCCATAATATTCCGGCTAGGGAAAAAAAAGTCTCGGGAGCTTCTGCCCCCGAGGCCCCTAAAGTTGCCCCTAATTTTTGGCTCTGAAAATTTTGGTTTCCGGCGAGTGATTTTCCTTCACGCACAATGGCTTCTCCTCATAATGGGGGCCTTACAAATGTGCACTTTTACCACATAAAATTACAAGGGTAAATCAGGCTCCATACTTAACAATCTCCCACTTGGAGACTGATCTCCAAACCAAACCTGCGACTGCTTTGCATCTTGGCTTCTTATCCTTGAATGCCGATTGAAGATGAGCAAAAGCTCAACTTCTCCTTGTTGACCACCTTTGTAAACATGTCTGCAGGATTTTCACTTGTATGCACCTTTCCTAGCTTTAGCTGTCCCTCTTCCAAAAGAGTGCGTATGAAGTGATATCTCACCTCAATGTGCTTCGTCCTTGAATGAAAGGTTGAGTTTTTTGCAAGATGGATAGCACTTTGGCTATCACTGTACAAGACACAATTGTTTTGTTTATATCCAAGCTCTTCTAAGAATCTGTGAAGCCACATAATTTCTTTGCTTGCCTCCATCATTGCTACATACTCTGCTTCCGTGGTAGAAAGTGAAACCACTTTCTGCAGCATTGAAGCCCAACTTATTGTTGTGCCTCCAACCGTGAACACATAGCCAGTAGTGCTTCTTCGAGTATCTTTGTCACCTGCCATATCTGCATCAGCATACCCTTCTAGAAAAATATCAGTTCCTCCAAAATACAAAGCATTTGTTGTTGTCCCTTTTAGATACCTAAGTATCCACTTCACAGCTTGCCAATGCTCTTTACCAGGGTTGTCCATGAACCTACTCACAACTCCCACTGCATGTGCAATGTCTGGCCTTGTCCAGACCATAGCATACATTAGAGAACCTACCGCTGTAGCATATGGTACTTTAGACATATAGGCTATCTCCTCTTGTGTCTTTGGACACATATCCTTTGTTAGTTTAAAATGACCAGCCAAAGGTGTAGAAACTGCATTGCAAACCTTTCTAGTACCTTCTTGATGTAATCTTCTTGAGATAGCTTTATTGTCTTCTTCGTCCTGTCCCTTGATATTTTCATACCAATTATCCTCTTTGCAGCACCTAAATCTTTCATTGAAAAAGATTTAGACAGCTCCTCTTTTAGGTCTTTGATGTCCTACATGTTAGTACTTGCAATCAACATGTCATCAACATACAACATTAGGATGATGAATTTCCCATCTCCCAAATTCTTCGTGTAAACGCAGTGATCCGAGTTGCATCTTGTGAATCCATGATCCAACATCCATCGATCAAACTTCAAGTACCATTGTCTTGATGCTTGCTTTAAACCATACAAGCTTTTCTTTAATCTGCAAACCATTTTCTCCTTACATTTACTTCATACCCCTTTGGTTGAAGCATGTAGATTTCCTCCTCTAAGTCACCGTGATGGAATGCTGTATTTACATCCATTTGCTCGAGATTTAGATCATGAGCAGCCACAAGACTTAAGACAAGCCTAATTGAGTAAATTTTTACAATAGGAGAAAATATTTCATTGAAGTCAACACCTTTCTTTTGAGAAAACCCTTTTACCAAAAGCCTAGACTTGTACCTTTTCTTCCCACCTTCTTCTTCCTTCACCTTGTACACCCATTTGTTTTGAAGTGCCCGCTTACCTTTAGGCAACTCAACCAACTCCCAGGTTTGGTTGCGATGTAGTGAGTCCATCTCCACTTGCATGCTCTTAGTCCATTCTTCTTTGGATTCATGCTGCATAGCTTCTTCGTATGATTCCGGCTCTCCAGAATCTGAGATCAAGAGATGGTTGAAGGAAGGAACAAACCTTTCTGGAGGTCTACTTGCTCTTGTAGATCTTCGGGGAATAGGTTGAGGCTACTCATTTGGTTGACGTTGTTGCACATTGTCACCGTTTGCAGTCCTTGAGTCTTCACCGTCCTCAACCTCCATGTACTCATCACCTGTTTCTTTTGTTTGTTTTCTTTCCAAGTAATCTTTGTACATATTTTGTTCGTTAAAAATTACGTCCCTACTCCTTAAGATTTTACCATCTTCAGGATTCCATAGGCGATACCCAAAGTCACCTTCTCCATAGCCAATGAAGAAACACTTTTTGGACTTTGCATCTAGCTTTGATCTTAGGCTTCTATCTATGTGCATGAAAGCCTCACACCCAAACACTTTGAGAAATGCATAATTCACCGGTTTACCTGTCCATGCCTCTTCTGGAACTCACCCATCCAATGCCGTTGAGGGTGACCGATTGATTAAGTACACAGACGTACTTACAGCTTCCGCCCAAAGCTCAAGCGGTAGGCCTGCATGTAGCCGCATGCTTCGTGCTCGCTCCATGATTGTCCTGTTCATCTTTCGGAAATCCCATTTTGTTGAGGTGTCCTTGGGTTTGTCCTTTGCCTCCGAATGCCATTGCTAGCACAAAAGCTTTCAAAAGCTTGGCTGCAATATTCGCCTCCATTGTCGGATCTGAGGCATTTAACCTTGGTACCTGTTTCATTCTCCACAAAGGCTTTCCACCTTTGAAATATGGAAAATACATCGGATTTATTCTTCATGACATAAACCCATGTTTTTCTAGTCGCATCGTCTATGAATGTTACATAGTACAATGAGCCACCAAGTGATGGTGTACTTGCAGGACCCCAAACACCAGAATGAACCAACTCAAGTTTTTTATTTTTTCTTTCATTTCTTGATTTTTGAAATTTTATCCTCTTTTGTTTACCATAAACACAATCTTCACAGAACTCTAAGTCCACTTCTTTCAAACCTGGTAGAAACTTCTTTGTTTGAAGGATTTGCATTCCTTTGGCACTCATATGCCCAAGTCGGTAGTGCCACACCGCACTGTCAACTTCTGTAGTTGCTGCACAAGATGAAGGTTGCGTGCTAACAGTACACAAGTAAAGTGTACCGACTTTTTCTCCCTTGGCAACCACCAAAGATCCCTTTGAGATCTTCCACCGTTTGTTTCCGAATGCAATGTTGTGAACTTCATCATCCAATTGTCCTGTAGAAATCAAATTTTTGCGAAGAGAAGGAACATGCCTAACATCTTTAAGCTTCCATTCATTTCCGTTAGCAGTTTTGACAGAAACCGTACCTTTGCCGACAATCTCACAAGCTTCATCATCTCCCAAGTATACATATCCAAAATTACCTTTGGTGTAGTCTTGGAAATGTTGCTTGTGTGGTGTCGCATGGAATGAAGCCCCGAAATCTACTATCCAGGAATTAGACACATTGTCTAATGAGAGAATTAGAGCATCTTGCTCTACTTTACCTGCCACATTGGCCTCCGATGTTGGCTTGTTGTCTTGAGACTCAGTCTCCTTCTTCTTCTTGGACCAACATCCTTCTTGACGTGGCCCTTCTTGCCGCAGTTCCAACATTCAAGAACTGACTTTATGCGTGACTTGCTCCGCCTTGAGCGATGACGACCCTTTTGGTTTTTGAACCTCTCCTTAGGCCTTCCTATTGTTTCTACTCACAGTGCATCACTTGATGATTCTCCTATGCTTCTCCTTCGTATTTCCTTGCTTAGGAGAACACCCACAACATCATCAAACTTAAGAGTATTTGTGCCAGAAATAGAATTACTTACAACCATCACAAGGCTGTCCCAACTATCCGGTAGAGATGATAGTATAAGGAGAGCTCGCACTTCGTCATCGAAATTGATTTTCACCGATCGAAGTTGACTTATGTTTGTGTTAAAGTCATTTAAGTGTTCTCCAACTGAACCATTCTCTGCCATCTTTAGATTGAGCAAGCACTTCATAAGAAATACCTTACTGTTGCCGC
This sequence comes from Adiantum capillus-veneris, assembly GCF_014529385.1. NCBI lineage: Eukaryota > Viridiplantae > Streptophyta > Polypodiopsida > Polypodiales > Pteridaceae > Adiantum > Adiantum capillus-veneris. The sequence continues at coordinate 138,219,036 of NC_140940.1, read as the reverse complement.
AGTTCCAACATTCAAGAACTGACTTTATGCGTGACTTGCTCCGCCTTGAGCGATGATGACCCTTTTGGTTTTTGAACCTCTCCTTAGGCCTTCCTATTGTTTCTACTCACAGTGCATCACTTGATGATTCTCCTATGCTTCTCCTTCGTATTTCCTTGCTTAGGAGAACACCCACAACATCATCAAACTTAAGAGTATTTGTGCCAGAAATAGAATTACTTACAACCATCACAAGGCTGTCCCAACTATCCGGTAGAGATGATAGTATAAGGAGAGCTCGCACTTTGTCATCGAAATTGATTTTCACCGATCGAAGTTGACTTATGTTTGTGTTAAAGTCATTTAAGTGTTCTCCAACTGAACCATTCTCTGCCATCTTTAGATTGAGCAAGCGCTTCATAAGAAATACCTTATTGGATGCCGATAGTTTCTCGTAGAAGTCATCAAGTGACTTCATCAAGTCCTCCGTGGTCTTCATCTCCGAAACATTGAAGGCCACCGTTGACGCTTAGCTTAACCGGATGGTTCCCAGTGCCTTTCGATCGAGGACAATCCATACTTCATCTGCCATTGTTGCGGGCTTCTTCACAAGACCGCCTAGTGGCAAATAGAGGTTCTTTTGGTAGAGATAGTCTTCAATTTGCATCTTCCAATGTTGGTAGTTTTTGCCGTTGAACTTCTCAATCTTGAGCTTCCCTACCTCCGCCATAACCCCCACTCAATTCAAGGAATCGTTTCCTTGAGATAACTTAGCTACGAGAAAACCTTGCTCTGATACCAGTTGTTAGGAAATAAGACGTAGCTAAATAGATAATTGAGTACATTACTTAATGGAGAGAGACAAATTTACATACACGAGATTATAGAGTAGAGAGAGCGAGAGAGAGAGAGAGTACACACGATATACGTGGTTCACCCAATGTGGGCTACGTCCACGGGAAAGCAGCCACTCAATAGATTTAGTACTTCAAAACAAGAAGTAGTTTACAAAGGGATTATACCCTTAATGGAGCTCCCGCCTTGCTTCACTCTCACCACCTCACACTCACCTTGTTGTATCAACTTCACACACTATGAAATGTGTGTAAAAATGGCCTCCTTTTATAGGCCAAAAGGGCTGCCCTCTCTCATGATAGACAGCCATGTGTAGCCGCCCTCGTGTAGATAAGTCCAAATCGGACCCTCCAATCCGTCCATGTGTGGCCGCCCTTGAGAAGACAAGTCCGCTTTTGAATTTGGCAACCCACCACCGGCCATTGACTTTCGACCACCGGCCACCGACCATTGACTACCGGCCATCGGCCAACCGACGGTTGTTTTCCGACCACTTTTCGGCCATCGTCCGGCCATAATATTCCGGCTAGGGAAAAAAAAGTCTCGGGAGCTTCTGCCCCCGAGGCCCCTAAAGTTGCCCCTAATTTTTGGCTCTGAAAATTTTGGTTTCCGGCGAGTGATTTTCCTTCACGCACAATGGCTTCTCCTCATAATGGGGGCCTTACAAATGTGCACTTTTACCACATAAAATTACAAGGGTAAATCAGGCTCCATACTTAACAATCTCCCACTTGGAGACTGATCTCCAAACCAAACCTGCGACTGCTTTGCATCTTGGCTTCTTATCCTTGAATGCCGATTGAAGATGAGCAAAAGCTCAACTTCTCCTTGTTGACCACCTTTGTAAACATGTCTGCAGGATTTTCACTTGTATGCACCTTTCCTAGCTTTAGCTGTCCCTCTTCCAAAAGAGTGCGTATGAAGTGATATCTCACCTCAATGTGCTTCGTCCTTGAATGAAAGGTTGAGTTTTTTGCAAGATGGATAGCGCTTTGGCTATCACTGTACAAGACACAATTGTTTTGTTTATATCCAAGCTCTTCTAAGAATCTGTGAAGCCACATAATTTCTTTGCTTGCCTCCATCATTGCTACATACTCTGCTTCCGTGGTAGAAAGTGAAACCACTTTCTGCAGCATTGAAGCCCAACTTATTGTTGTGCCTCCAACCGTGAACACATAGCCAGTAGTGCTTCTTCGAGTATCTTTGTCACCTGCCATATCTGCATCAGCATACCCTTCTAGAAAAATATCAGTTCCTCCAAAATACAAAGCATTTGTTGTTGTCCCTTTTAGATACCTAAGTATCCACTTCACAGCTTGCCAATGCTCTTTACCAGGGTTGTCCATGAACCTACTCACAACTCCCACTGCATGTGCAATGTCTGGCCTTGTCCAGACCATAGCATACATTAGAGAACCTACCGCTGTAGCATATGGTACTTTAGACATATAGGCTATCTCCTCTTGTGTCTTTGGACACATATCCTTTGTTAGTTTAAAATGACCAGCCAAAGGTGTAGAAACTGCATTGCAAACCTTTCTAGTACCTTCTTGATGTAATCTTCTTGAGATAGCTTTATTGTCTTCTTCGTCCTGTCCCTTGATATTTTCATACCAATTATCCTCTTTGCAGCACCTAAATCTTTCATTGAAAAAGATTTAGACAGCTCCTCTTTTAGGTCTTTGATGTCCTACATGTTAGTACTTGCAATCAACATGTCATCAACATACAACATTAGGATGATGAATTTCCCATCTCCCAAATTCTTCGTGTAAACGCAGTGATCCGAGTTGCATCTTGTGAATCCATGATCCAACATCCATCGATCAAACTTCAAGTACCATTGTCTTGATGCTTGCTTTAAACCATACAAGCTTTTCTTTAATCTGCAAACCATTTTCTCCTTACATTTACTTCATACCCCTTTGGTTGAAGCATGTAGATTTCCTCCTCTAAGTCACCGTGATGGAATGCTGTATTTACATCCATTTGCTCGAGATTTAGATCATGAGCAGCCACAAGACTTAAGACAAGCCTAATTGAGTAAATTTTTACAATAGGAGAAAATATTTCATTGAAGTCAACACCTTTCTTTTGAGAAAACCCTTTTACCAAAAGCCTAGACTTGTACCTTTTCTTCCCACCTTCTTCTTCCTTCACCTTGTACACCCATTTGTTTTGAAGTGCCCGCTTACCTTTAGGCAACTCAACCAACTCCCAGGTTTGGTTGCGATGTAGTGATTCCATCTCCACTTGCATGCTCTTAGTCCATTCTTCTTTGGATTCATGCTGCATAGCTTCTTCGTATGATTCCGGCTCTCCAGAATCTGAGATCAAGAGATGGTTGAAGGAAGGAACAAACCTTTCTGGAGGTCTACTTGCTCTTGTAGATCTTCGGGGAATAGGTTGAGGCTACTCATTTGGTTGACGTTGTTGCACATTGTCACCGTTTGCAGTCCTTGAGTCTTCACCGTCCTCAACCTCCATGTACTCATCACCTGTTTCTTTTGTTTGTTTTCTTTCCAAGTAATCTTTGTACATATTTTGTTCGTTAAAAATTACGTCCCTACTCCTTAAGATTTTACCATCTTCAGGATTCCATAGGCGATACCCAAAGTCACCTTCTCCATAGCCAATGAAGAAACACTTTTTGGACTTTGCATCTAGCTTTGATCTTAGGCTTCTATCTATGTGCATGAAAGCCTCACACCCAAACACTTTGAGAAATGCATAATTCACCGGTTTACCTGTCCATGCCTCTTCTGGAACTCACCCATCCAATGCCGTTGAGGGTGACCGATTGATTAAGTACACAGACGTACTTACAGCTTCCGCCCAAAGCTCAAGCGGTAGGCCTGCATGTAGCCGCATGCTTCGTGCTCGCTCCATGATTGTCCTGTTCATCTTTCGGAAATCCCATTTTGTTGAGGTGTCCTTGGGTTTGTCCTTTGCCTCCGAATGCCATTGCTAGCACAAAAGCTTTCAAAAGCTTGGCTGCAATATTCGCCTCCATTGTCGGATCTGAGGCATTTAACCTTGGTACCTGTTTCATTCTCCACAAAGGCTTTCCACCTTTGAAATATGGAAAATACATCGGATTTATTCTTCATGACATAAACCCATGTTTTTCTAGTCGCATCGTCTATGAATGTTACATAGTACAATGAGCCACCAAGTGATGGTGTACTTGCAGGACCCCAAACACCAGAATGAACCAACTCAAGTTTTTTATTTTTTCTTTCATTTCTTGATTTTTGAAATTTTATCCTCTTTTGTTTACCATAAACACAATCTTCACAGAACTCTAAGTCCACTTCTTTCAAACCTGGTAGAAACTTCTTTGTTTGAAGGATTTGCATTCCTTTGGCACTCATATGCCCAAGTCGGTAGTGCCACACCGCACTGTCAACTTCTGTAGTTGCTGCACAAGATGAAGGTTGCGTGCTAACAGTACACAAGTAAAGTGTACCGACTTTTTCTCCCTTGGCAACCACCAAAGATCCCTTTGAGATCTTCCACCGTTTGTTTCCGAATGCAATGTTGTGAACTTCATCATCCAATTGTCCTGTAGAAATCAAATTTTTGCGAAGAGAAGGAACATGCCTAACATCTTTAAGCTTCCATTCATTTCCGTTAGCAGTTTTGACAGAAACCGTACCTTTGCCGACAATCTCACAAGCTTCATCATCTCCCAAGTATACATATCCAAAATTACCTTTGGTGTAGTCTTGGAAATGTTTCTTGTGTGGTGTCGCATGGAATGAAGCCCCGAAATCTACTATCCAGGAATTAGACACATTGTCTAATGAGAGAATTAGAGCATCTTGCTCTACTTTACCTGCCACATTGGCCTCCGATGTTGGCTTGTTGTCTTGAGACTCAATCTCCTTCTTCTTCTTGGACCAGCATCCTTCTTGATGTGGCCCTTCTTGCCGCAGTTCCAACATTCAAGAACTGACTTTATGCGTGACTTGCTCCGCCTTGAGCGATGACGACCCTTTTGATTTTTGAACCTCTCCTTAGGCCTTCCTATTGTTTCTACTCACAGTGCATCACTTGATGATTCTCCTATGCTTCTCCTTCGTATTTCCTTGCTTAGGAGAACACCCACAACATCATCAAACTTAAGAGTATTTGTGCCAGAAATAGAATTACTTACAACCATCACAAGGCTGTCCCAACTATCCGGTAGAGATGATAGTATAAGGAGAGCTCGCACTTCGTCATCGAAATTGATTTTCACCGATCGAAAGTTTTTTGCAACTGAACCATTCTCTGCCATCTTTAGATTGAACAAGCGCTTCATAAGAAATACCTTATTGGATGCCGATGGTTTCTCGTAGAAGTCATCAAGTGACTTCATCAAGTCCTCCGTGGTCTTCATCTACGAAACATTGAAGGCCACCATTGACGCTAAGCTTAACCGGATTGTTTCCAGTGCCTTTCGATCAAGGACAACCCGAACTTCATCTGCCATTGTTGCGGGCTTCTTCACAAGACTGCCTAGTGGCAAATAGAGGTCCTTTTGGTAGAGATAGTCTTCAATCTGCATCTTCCAATGTTGGTAGTTTTTGCCGTTGAACTTCTCAATCTTGAGCTTCCCTACCTCCGCCATAACTCCCACTCAATTCAAGGAATCCTTTCCTTGAGATAACTTAGCTACGAGCAAACCTTGCTCTGATACCAGCTATTAGGAAATAAGACGTAGCTAAATAGATAATTGAGTAGATTACTTAATGGAGAGAGACAAATTTACATACACTAGATTATAGAGTAGAGAGAGAGAGAGAGAGTACACACGATATACGTGGTTCACCCAATGTGGGCTACGTCCACGGGAAAGCAGCCACTCAATGGATTTAGTACTTCAAAACAAGAAGTAGTTTTCAAAGGGATTATACCCTTAATGGAGCTCCCGCCTTGCTTCACTCTCACCACCTCACACTCACCTTGTTGCATCAACTTCACACACTATGAAATGTGTGTAGAAATGGCCTCCTTTTATAGGCCAAAAGGGTTGCCCTCTCTCATGAGAGGCAGCCATGTGTAGCCGCCCTTGTGTAGATAAGTCCAAATTGGACCCTCCAACCCGCCCATGTGTGGTCGCCCTTGAGAAGACAAGTCTGCTTTTGAATTCGGCCACCGGCCACCGACCATTGACTACCGGCCACCGGCCAACCGACGGTTGTTTTCCGACCACTTTCCGGCCATTATCCGGCCATAATATTCCGGCGAAAAGGAATATTCCGGCGAGGGGAAAAAAAAGTCTCGGGGGCTTCTGCCCCCGAGGCCCCTAAAGTTGCCCCTGCTTTTTGGCCGTGAAAATTTTGGTTTCCGACGAGTGATTTTCCTTCACGCACGATGGCTTCTCCTCATAATGGGGGCCTTACAAATGTGCGCTTTTACCACAGAAAATTACAAGGGTAAATCAAGCTCCATACTTAAGACGACAAAGTTCTGCGTAGGCCATTTTCGACTACGTGGTCTCGGCGGGTGCAGATACGACTCTGGAAATTTGGGGTTTCGGCCTACGACTGCAAGTGCTGAGGATATATGCACTTCCAGAGTGCTGATTTGTGGCTGTCTACACAACGAAAGACGGATCACAGTTCTTGGAGGCGTGTCACATACGACACGGGCGCACCTACACACAGACTGTAGACGACATCCACCACTAGTTCATCAGGTAGCTTGTGTTTGCTGCTTGATACTGCAGATTTCATCCTGACATTGCAGGTACTTCCACATGGGATGTATTGTCAGAGATGATGTATGTCTGTTGAGGGTTTGCTGGCTGTGAGTCACGTAGCAAACAACCACCGCAGCGGTTACAGCATACAGTGGGAAATTTGTGGATGTATGACTTTGTGGGAAGTCTATGTACTGTCAGATTTACTGCAGCCTTTGTTGAGGGTCGAGTGAGGTTTTATTGAGCTGGGGGATTCTCGAATGTTCAGATCCTTTCGGTGATACAGGTCTTGGAGCGATCCCTCGAGCACCCTTAGATAGGCAGCTAGGATGTATTGACTTTGAGTTAGACACTTGGGATTGCATCTTTGCTTTACTGCTGTTGAGGCATTGTCGCAGTCTATGCTTACGAGGCAGTGACAGGACAGTGAGAGACAGTACAGGTGCAGGACAAGTTTACCCACAACTTACAGTGTTAGAGAGACAGTGGTTTTTTGAGTTGTTTTTGGTCTGTTTTTGAGTACACTAGAGCCATTTTACAAAGGAGACTCTGCCAAAATTTCTGTAGAATCTGGAGCTTTCTTGGTTCATTTGACAGGTTGATATTGGTTTAGAGGTCAGTTTATAGGGGAAACTCTGCCGAATTTTTCCCAGGAAAGTAAACTACTGTGAATCATAGCTATGGCTGGATCACAGGACACTGCTCTTTACAATATCAAGAAGCTGGATGGAACCAATTTCCCATTGTGGAAGAAGCAGATTTGGCACCTGTTGGTACAAAAGAAGCAGATAAAACCTATAAAGCTCAAGGGGATAAAACCAGAAGATATGGACGAAGATGAATGGAGCAAAATAGATGAATTGGCACTTTCTACCATTATGCTGACTTTGGCAGAAAGCGTTTACTTCAATGTAGCAGACGAGATGTCGGCTTATGAAGCATGGACAAAGCTGAGTGATCTTTATGAGAAGCAGAGTGCAGCTTCACAGGTATACTGGCTTAAGAAGCTTGTTGACTTGAAGATGAAAGAAGGGACACCTATGTCCAATCATCTGAATGAATTCAACACCATCTACAGTCAGTTGTCAGCTCAAGGTGTCAAGTTTGATGAACCTGTTAGAGCTATGTTCCTGTCGATCACATTGCCGAAAATTTGGGACACTTTTCGCACAGCTTTGAGTAATTCTGCACCTCCAGATGGTTTGACCATAGCAGGTGTAGAAGGCAGTCTGCTTACTGAAGAAACCAATAGAAAGACTGCACAGAATGGAAAGTAGAAAAAGGCAAAGAGAAAGCTAAAGACCATGGTGAGAAGAAAAAGTCCTCAGTGAAGATTCAACAAATAAATGTGACAAACACTGTTGCAGAGGATGACAGTCTAGTCTCAGGAGACATCTACTTCTTGAAGAATACAATGGACTCAGCTCTTCTTACAGCATCTGATGGAAATGCACTGAGTGACTGGATTATAGACTCAGGGGCATCACTTCATGTGTCTCCAAACAAGGAGTGGTTTACCTCTTATGTGACCACTAAAGATCTTATGTGTCTCCAAACAAGGAGTGGTTTACCTCTTATGTGACCACTAAAGATCATGTTCGGCTAGGCAATGGGCAGACATGTGAGATCTTAGGTGTTGGAGATGTTCAATGGAAGTTTCAGAATGGCTCTTCTTTCACGTTGAAGAATGTGCGATATGTTCCCGCAATTACAAAGAGCTTGATCAGCACAGGTTTACTTGATGATGCTGGCTATGTCACCACTTTTGGACAGAACATGTGGAAGATATCCAAGGGTTCTATGACAGTAGCACATGGAGTAAATTCTGGAGGACTTTACATGATTTATGTATCAAATGTCTCTGAAAATATAATCAATGTAATCGAGCAGCCGAACGTTTCTTAGTGGCATAGCCGGTTAGGACATATGTCCAAGAAGGGAATGGAAATCTTGTCTTGTTCTGGTTATTTGCCTGGCTTGTCATTTAACGATTTTGAATTCTGTGAACATTGTCTGTATGGTAAGCAAACACAGCAGCCACATAAGCATAGAAGCAGTAGTAGAGATACATAGTTGGCACTTGTTCATAGTGATTTGTGTGGACCTATGCCTAACCTATCTCTAGGGGGAGCTTCTTACTTTATGACATTTATAGATGATTACTCGAGGAAAGTATGGGTTTACTTTCTCAAGCACAAGGATGAAGCGTTTAGTGTTTTCAAAACGTTTGTGACACTTGTGGAGAATCAGAGTGGCAAGAAGCTTAAATGCTTACGCACTGACAATGGTGGAGAGTATGTTTCAAAGGCCTTTCAGGACTTTTGTGAGTCAAAAGGTATAAAACGTGAACTTACTGCTCCTTACAATCCTCCTCAAAATGGTGTTGCTGAGAGGATGAATAGGACCATACAAGAGAAGGTCAGAAGTATGTTGTCTAATGTACAACTGCCAAATGGGTTTTGGGCTGTTCATCTTATAAATAGATCTCCTAGCAAGGTTTTGCTGAAGGATTTAGTGGCAGAGATGGTATGGTCAGGCAAAATGCCCTCATACAAGCATCTCAGAGTCTTTGGTTGTGAGGCATATACTCATGTTCCAAAGGAATTTAGGAACAAACTTGAGCCAAAGAGTAGAAAGTGCATCTTTCTAGGCTATGGTAATTCTGGTGAGATGGGGTATAGACTTTGGGATCCCGAATCCAGAAAGGTTATCCGTAGCAATGATGTTCACTTTAATGAAGCCAAATATCATTCTAAACCAGAGAGGGTTGAGGAGATTAGAAGAGTTGTCTTCCAAGAAGATGGACCTGCACGTGCAAGACAAAATGTCAGGGCTCAAGCGGAGCAAGGACAGGATAGAGTGGAACCACAGGTTGTGGCTGAGCCTCAGCCACCTATTTTTCGTAAATCGGGACGGATCTCACGACCTCCTGATCGGTTTGTTCCATCTATGAACTATGTCATGTTGACTGATTGCAATGAGCCTTCATGTTACAGGGAAGCAGTGCAAATAAAGGACTTCGGGAATTGGCAATTGGCCATGCAGTCAGAGACGACAGCTCTGCATAAAAACCAGACATGGAAGCTAGTTAAATTACCACAGGGCAAAAAGGCTCTACCTTGTAAATGAGTTTACAGGTATAAGATCACCGCTCATGATAGTCAGCCAAAGTATAAAGCAAGGCTTGTTGCCAAGGGATTTAAGCAAGAACAAGGCATTGACTTTGATGAAGTCTTCTCTTCGGTGGTCAAGATGACTACATTGAGATGCTTTCTTGCATTGGTTGCCATATTAGATTTGGTGTTGCACCAAATGGATGTCAAGACAACGTTCTTGCATGGTGATTTAGATGTGGAAATTTACATGCAGCAGCCAGAAGGGTTTGTTGAGAAAGGCAAGGAAGATTTGGTATGCCAGTTGTTAAAGAGTCTTTATGGCTTAAAGCAATCACTGAGGGCATGGTACCATAAGTTCCACAAGTTTATGCTTTCTCAAGGCTACAAACGTAGTGAGTTCGATCAATGTCTATATACAAAGAAGGCTAAGGATGGCAGTTGGTTGATCCTTATTTTGTATGTGGATGACATGTTGATTGCTGGCAAGCACTTGGAAGAAATTTCAGCTTTGAAGTCAAAGATGGAAAAATCGTTTGACATGAAAGACATGGGTGAGGCAAGTCATATACTTGGTATGCTCATTGAGAGAGATAGATCAAAGAAGTTGATTTGGTTATCTCAAACAGAGTATATTGACAAGGTTTTGCAACATTTCAATATGGAGAAGGGAAAGGCATTGATTGTTCCATTGCCACCATATGTGAAACTTAGCAAACAAGATTGTCCAGTGTGTCTGAGGAAGAACAGGCTGAAATGGATAAGATTCCATATACGTCTGCAATGGGTAGTTTGATGTATGCAATGATTGCTACTCGCCCAGACATTGCATTTGCAGTGGGAGTAGTAAGTCGATACATGTCAAACCCAGGCAAGAAACATTGGGAGGCAGTGAAAGGAATATTGAGATACCTGAAAGCTACAAAGAGTATGTGTATATGCTATGGGAGTCAGGAGCTAAGTGTCAAGGGTTTTACAGAATCAGATTATGCATGTGACTTAGACAACCGAAGGTCTACGTCAGGGTATGTCTTTACATTGGTTGGTGGAGCAGTATCATGGCGTTCTAGATTACAAGATTGTGTTACTCAGTCTACTACAGAGGCTGAATATGTTGCAGCATCAGAGGCATGCAAAGAATCAATTTGGCTTAATCGACTAGTAACAGATTTGGGAATCAAAGAAGAGATGCCTGTGTTATATTGTGATAGTCAAAGTGCTATACAATTGGCTCGCAATCCAGTTTATCACTCAAAGACAAAGCATGTGGATGTGAAGTATCATTTCATCAGGGAAATGCTCGAGGATAAGAAACTTCAGCTTGTCAAAGTTCACACCACAAAAAATCCTGCTGATCTACTTACAAAAGGACTTCCCTCAGAGAGCTTTGCGCATTTTCACAAGCAGTTAGGTGTAGGGTAGTACATCACTTCTCTACATCGCTTGTATAGTAGCTTCTCTCACACTTAAAGTACCACATTGGACTTTAAGTGGGAGGTTGTTGGGGTATAAAGCCCAATGTGGTCGCCCAGGTAAGTGGGCGGGCCGCCAAGTGTGTACACATATTCTTTTGTTAAAACCTAATAAGAACTCACTATGCTCTACACATTACAGTAGAGTGAGTTCACCATAGCGTCGTGCTCTTCTTCTTGCACTCTCTCTCGCGTCGCACTTCCGCTCGTACTGCTTCAGTTACTACCCACCAACATGGATTTATCAAGGGAAGATCGATCTATGATAACATCTTGGCAGCAATGGTCGGCATAGAATATGCAACCTTCACTAAGTAAGAATGCATCCTGCTACTACAACTGGATCTAGATGAAGCTTATGATATGATCACATGGACGTTCATAGAAGATGTCATGAAGTCTCTGGGTTTTTGACCGTGGATGTGTTGGCTTGTCCACCCTCGATGCTAGTAGCAAGTCTGAACTACTGTTTAATGAAGAATTATGGGGGCATTTGAGGTCAAAAGATCAATTAAGCAGGGCTTCCCATTAGCCTCGTCGTTGTTCACCATCGGTTCTCATCCTCTAGTAACCATGCTCGAAGACAGTGCTTCAAGAGTGGAGATCCAAGGGTTGTCCCTGCCTAGTAATGACCAACTCCTTACGAAGCTCTTTGTGGATGACTCCTTACTCTTCTGGAAGGCTCTGGAGATTGCGCAAACATATGCCTTAGCCTCAAGGTCGAAGTGTAGTATTGAAAAATCAAGGTTGATTCCTCCATCAAAAAACGATCTGACGATCTGGACCGGGGAGATAATGTCAAAAAGGAAGGTTTTTCGGCACCTGGGAGCCCCGCTTGGGGTGGATGTAACCCACAAGCAAAGATTCCTCTAGGTGATGGAGAGGGTAAGGAATAAGATGCACAGGTAGAAATATGTACTTCTCCCCTTCCCGAGCAGAGTGAAAGTGATCAATGTGTTTATGCTCCCTTACATTGCCTTCAACGATCCGGTGCTTAAGTTGGCCAAATGCAACTAGAAAGATTTTTTGAAATCAGTAAAAGGATTTTAATGGAAAAACAACAATAGAGGTTCGTGAAATTTTAGACAATCTCTGATAAAACCAAATAGATACCCTTTGTAATCACAAAATTAGCTTTTGACTTTTGTTACAAAGTTGTAGAGCTTGAAAAGAGCTAAATTTTGATATTAAAAATTCTTTGTATGAAGGAGTTCTACTTAATTGGTGAAGGCTATTTTTCTCCTCCCTTTTCAGAATTGGTAACTTTGAATTTCTAGGAGGAGATGGAAGAGTCCAAAGCATGGGAGTATAAACGTGGAGGTTTAGCCTCTTTTGGGATCTTTGAAGAAACATATGAATGTTTTAGGTCCTCATCCCCAGACACATGCCCTTCTATCCACTCTCCCTCCCATTCCCACCTATTATAAGCCATATTTTTTCCCTTTAAGTTTCGCAAAATTCTTGTAAAATTTTAAGAGAATTTTTCATGCACTTATAAAGTGGCATTCATCTTTTGGCGCTTCCTTAACCATAAGTGTACTTCCTTGCATGCTTTCTACATGTACTTTCTCTCTTTAGTATAGTCAATTATAAAGAAACAAAGGCCATGGTAAAACTTAAAATGCATCAAAAGTAGATTTTGATGACAGAGTTATGGAGTTGTTGTGATATGTTTTCACTAGTACGGCCGAAGGCGGCCTCTCCCCCCCCCCCCCCCCCCCCCCCCCTCTCTCTCTCTCTCTCTCTCTCTCTCTCTCTCTCTCTCTATCGTGCGTAGAGGAGCTTCTCTCGTTTTGGACTTTAGCCTTCATCTCATAGTTTTTGACACGTGTAAAGGGCACTCGCTTTGCTGTTACAAAATACATATAGATTCATAAGCAACCTTTTCGAGACCCATCACCTCCATGGGCGATCTCAGCACCCTAGAAATGCAAGGCATGCACACTCTTTTCAGCATGGAAAGCGGCACAACGTTCACGCGTTGTACCCCACGCACAAAGAACCTCTGGCGTACCCATAAGTTCAGCTTCTACCATTGATTGCAAGTTTGCAAATGTTCCTTCTGCATTCTATGTGAATGTTTGAGTGCAAAAAAAGGGGACAACAGTCTGGTTGCCTATGTGCAATCTGAACACAACCTTTGATGCCATGCAACATTTTTCTTTTTTTAAAGCTTTATTTTTTCTCGCCTTTGAAATACTGGCAAGTGGCCACAGTCCCCTTGTTACTTGGTGAGCCAAAGGCTCTTTTTCTAGTATCTGAACACAGAAGCCACCACGTGGCATTATATTTATTTATTTTTTTAAACATGAAAGCTCTAAATAAAAGAAAACGCCGTGTAAAAAGCTACGGAGTGATTAAAATAAAAAAAGCACTCTGCGCTACTCAATTTCCCTCAGAAGGCGCAGTTCGCAAAGAAGAAGATCGGAGCTTTGACTGTAGGTTTGTCTTTGTACAGTCTTTAAGAGAGAGAGAGAGAGAGAGAGAGAGAGAGAGATGTAGCATATTGGAATCGGCCAAGACCCAGTATGTCCAGCTTCAACTACCATACTCTGCTCGTTTCTGAAGGCGCAACTAGTTATGACCAGCATTATATATGTCGCTTCAAGTATAGCTCATGTAGATTCATCCTCCAATGTAGATATATTGCAGCAAGTCCCCATGAGCCATGCCTAATTCTCAAGATTCACACCAATTCTTTTCCGCATTGTTTATTCGTGCAGAAGCAAGCCGGGAAGAACCAAAAAAGAGTAATGCAGAGCTTTCAAATCCTAGTTATATTTTGTGAACCATCAAGCTGGAGGGTACTTCGGATGCTTGCCGCCGTGATGAGCACTCTCAAAGATCAGATATTTCGTGTGATCAACCCATGGTAGAGGTTTGTTCTAGTGCTATTGAAACAAAAGATGTCAGATTTCAATCGATGATTAGTTGGCCTAATCTAGAGTCGAATCGCCAAAACTCAATGCCTTCGCAGGCCCGTTCAACACATTTTTCTAATGATGCTATCAGGCTGTTGACGATGCAGACGGCAGAGGAAAGAGTAAACGTCGAAGTGGACATGAGGGCATAAAAGCTTAGCAAGATCGATCACACACAAATCTTATGATTGTTATCCTCAAGCTTATGATGGTTAGCTGCTTAGGCTTTTTGCAGAGAGTGTGAGGGGATTAGTAGTAGACACCTCAATGTCGAGAGAAAGGCATGGGGAAATATCGTCACTAGTGCAAGTCATGATTTGATGAGCCGTTGGCTTCAGTCGCTCTCCTCATCTAGCTCTATCGATAGCCAATCCAAAAATTTGATGAAACAATCATTTCGAAACGATCTGCAAAAAAATAGAAACATCTCTCATGATCAATTCAACGTAGAATATGGTGTCCGCGACGGTTGGTTAATGTGTAGCTCCAAGGAGATGCATCAGCATTGCAACAAAAGTCAAGTAGTAATCATGCAGCACCCACGTTGCCAACCAGGATCAAAAGAAAGTCAAAGAGCAGAAGTGGGAGCTAATTCTTTTTCCACACAAAGATTTGATGTTGGAGAAGCCGAAGAACACTGACTGCGGAGTACTGGAATTTTTGAAGACATGCCTACCATTATGTCAATACCTATTAGCCTTAGCAGCACTTCAATGCTGGCCATTCAACAATCGGGTAGGATAGCAGAAACTTTACAGTATAGTTTCTACCTACTACCTTCCCCGTGCTGATTTGGTGAAAAAAAAAGGCATCAATAGATATTTTATAGTTGTTGCTATTGAGCTTGAGTATACCGTCTCTATGGCCACAAAAACACACTCATTACACCCTCATGAAAATTGCTACTGGATTGAGACCTTGATTAAAACCCCTTGGAAATAACATACGTCAAACGGACTGACAAATTCGACGTAGTGTTGCCTTAAACCGCAGGTTGATGTGTTGAGAAGTATAACGTGGGGCATTTACAAGTCCTGGTTGGTCATAGATTGCCACAACGCCTAGTAGCCAGCTAAATGCAAGGTAGTATGGGCTTCATAACTGCTAAAAATGAGAACGTCCCTGCCACGTACACCTTTTGGCTCTATTTTGAAGGTGAATGATATCGAGTGGAATGCCACCCGTAATAAGTGTCACGTAATAGTAGTTTGCCAGATGCGGATTATTGATGAACAGACTAAATATAGTGCCTTCCGCTATGGGGATGCCGACCTCAAGATGCTTATCATCATGTGTAGTTAGGAAGCCGAGTTAATCAACAAGGAGACAAGAAGACATAATTGATGACCGAAGCAACTTACAACACACACACACACACACACACACACACACACACAAAGAGATACACACACACACAAAGAGAGAGAGAGAGAGAGAGAGAGAGAGAGAGAGAGAGAGAGAAGGTAATACTGATCAGAGGCCATAGAACATGAAGTTACATCTACGTGTTTTGTGTATGGCAGGGAGGACATATATTCACAACACTGCACATTCCAATTGCACAAGCGTGACTCCAACTCAACAACATTGCAAGGTCCGTAATCTGCATCCAATTTCCCATGCGCATGAGTTTGCTTGGCGCAACACATAACCGCTACGGGGCAGGGCACGGCTTCCGTTTCTTATAATTTTTTAGAGAGACCACAATGCCAGCTCTCCACCATACTTTTGTATGGCACCTCTGTATGACGTGCACTGTATACTTTGTACTTTCAGTCTGTGGTTTCATTGCAAGATGATATGTTTAACTGTTCAGATTGGTTTTTTGAAGCTTAACTCAAATATTGGCGTGTTGGTTGGACAATCAAAAAGCGTCAGTACAACATTGCAGGTCAGTAAGCACTTCATCTATTGTTGCATTTCATCCATCTTTGTCTCTTTGCTTGTTATAGAATTTTGGTATTACTTCCTTTGCTTCGATTTATTTGGATCTCGTTTTTAGAACTATACACTTGATGTCGATCAACATCTACACATGTTAGTTACACACGCAACTCTTTGCATACGATTGCTAGCCAATGCGTGTGATGTACTACAATAGTGAATACACAAGTAGTGAATGCATGTGGTGTATCTCAATTATGAATTCACCATGTGCACCTTTACTTTAGCTCTAAATAAGTGGATACCATACTAGGTGTCTAAATAATTGATACCATACTATATATGACCTTGTTTCTCCCTTACTAGGTATCAGTATGAAGTTCTCAAGACCTAGAAGATTATAGTCCAAGCGTCATAAGCTAGGGAGCAAACTGCAACCAGCTTGAAACTAACTTATCGTCCATATGCTAGATCATGGTTTGAAACTTTATACAATGTCACATCATGCATTGTATAAAGATTGGAGCATGATGTGATATCTTTTCTCACAATCTAAAAATATGTCCCTCATGCACGACGGCATACCTCACATATATAGCAATGAACAAGGTTGACAGAAAAATAAAATAGACACTCCTACTGCTCTCACTTTTGTATTATTGTTGGGCTATATCACTATTCTCATTCATTGTACCGAGAATAACTACAAAAAAAAGAACAAAAAAGACAAATAACTACAAAAGAAGAAAGAGACAACACACTCGACATCCACCTTCAAAATGCGAGCCAACATTCTGTGCTACCAACCACTCGATGAATTTTTTTTTTTGAAATACTTTGGTTTGCAAGAATTTACATGTATCACGTATACTAGAAAAAACATGCATTAGTAGACATAGTAGTACAACCTCGCTTGGATATAATCTCAACTGTAACCATCTTTATAATCTCTAAAAGTTGATGCACTTAACTTTGTCACGTTTCATAAACATTGTAGCATTTTTCAAATTTATATAATCTCTAAAAGTTGATGCACTTAACTTTGTCACGTTTCATAAACATTGTAGCATTTTTCAAATTTATATCCCTTTCACTCAGTGCCACGCTTGCCAAATTGGTCATTCTCTTCTTCCCTTGAGTGCTAGATGCTAAATGTCAATTTACATACGTCCTGTTATATTCTATAGATGTTATATAGTAAGGCCCACCAAGCAAGACTAGTTCCATTGCAAAGAACGGTCTTAGAAAATCAGTGAAGCTTTATACGCAAATAAATGAATTTTGCAAGAGTAAACAACTATATTCAGCTCTCAATTGAATCTTGACTAATGAAGATTGAATATTTCAAGGTGCCGGCCGATGGAATTTGTATATGTAGTCTAGCTGAGTAGAGCGAGGAGGCCAAATTCCAATTGTCTGTTGCCATGCAGGCTGTGTTTAAGGTTTTCATGGTTATGCACATAATTATGACCACTGCTGCCTATACGGCAGCCACGACTAATGGGTCCTCTTGCATAGCCAAGGAGAGAGAGGCACTGCTCGATCTGCACAACAGCGCCACCCAGCTGCAACGGGTGCAATGGAACATCAGCAATCAGAATTGCTGCCAATGGTCAGGCATTGAATGCGATGCCGCCTCAGGGCACGTCACCCACATCACCCTCACCCTCCTCGCTGGTTTTGATGACTACGATGTTCCGCTAGACTGTGGCCCTTTGCCCTCTTCCATCGCCAACCTCTCCTCTCTGCAGGTTCTCAACCTCAGTGGCAGCTGCTTCACCGCCTTCCCCTCCCCCTTTCCTGCCTTCCCCTCCCTCACCCACCTCGACTTCAGCTCCACTCTCCTCACTTCTCTACCTCCTGACTTGGCCTCTGGCGTGCCCCGCCTCACCCACCTCAACCTCGCCGGCATCGGCTCGCTTGAAGTCGCCACCACCATCCCGCCGCAATGGGGCAACCTTTCACATCTCCAATACTTCGAACTCGGTGGCACAGGCATCACATGGAACTTCACTACTTTCAATCTTTGTAATTGGTCTTCCTTGACACACTTGGGCTTCTCCAACAATTTCTTCCGAGTACCCCCTCCTGCGGTATCACCTCTACCTCCTTGCTTGAAGCAAATCATCCCTAACCTCCACTATCTAGACCTCTCCGGAGCAGACATGTTGTACCCAGGTGAAGTCAGTTATTACGATGCTCTTCAGAACTTGCTCATGCAAGCCACCGCCAACCTCACTCAACTCTTCTTGTCAGATTTAGACTTGAATCCCCTAAATTCTAATTCCAATTCAGCGACGTGGAGTCAAATCCCTCAGTGGCTTCGACTCCTAGGTCCCCAATTACAGACTCTCCATGTCTCGCAATGTCGAATACAGGGCGACATCGACCCTACCTGGTTTCGGGAAAACATGCAACAGCTCAAGGATTTCGACGCCTCCGGCAACCGACTCACAGGCCCTCTGGCAAGTCTGCTTTCGCCCAACATGTCTGCCCTTGAGCATCTAGATCTATCGCTTAGCCAGCTATCCAGCCTCGGCGATTTGCCTGCTTTTCCCACAAACATCCTCTACATTAGCCTAGCTCAAAACAACATCAACGGTGAAATCCCAGTCTCCGCACTTTCGAATGCAAGCACTCATCTCAAATACCTGGATCTCCAAGGCAATTTCTTTTCCGGACCCCTTCCATTTACTTCCTCGTCAGTGTGGAGTAGTCTTACATATTTAGATCTCTCCAACAACCATTTTTCTGGCAGTATACCTGATTCAGTTGGAAATATGTCTCTTCTCTCTCACTTGAGCTTGAGTAGCAATAACCTTAGTGGCTGTATTCCTGAGTCTCTAGGCGATCTCTCAAGTTTGAGTACTCTGGATGAATATGGGCAGCCACACGGACTTTTCCTGAATGAAAATAATTTCAGTTGTTTCATCCCTCTATCTCTTGGAAGGTTGGGAGATCTGTTATATTTAGATCTTTCCAAGAACAACCTTCAAGGACAGCTACCTTCATCCTTGAGCAACCTCACCGCCCTCAATAAGTTGGATCTCTCATTCAACAAGCTCGGCGGAAGTCTATCTGATGCTATTTGTAATGTGTCTACTAAGTCTCTATCCTATGCAGTATCATTGTCTGCAAACCAAGTCGTGGGGTCCATCCCTACTTGTTTACTCGCAAACATCTCCGCCAGTTCAGTGATGCTCGACATCTCTAGCAATCTGAACCTCTTTGGAAGTCTGCCGCTGAGTGTTTGGGGTAATCTGAACACAGGAACTTCAAATTTGTACTCCTATTATCTGGATGTCTCCCACAATCACATCTCTGGAAGCCTACCAGCTCAGATTGTATACAATCAAACCGTGTCTATGTTCGTTGATGCCTCGCACAATAATCTATCTGGAAACTTGCCATCAAATACTGCTCAGAATTGTGTATATGGTGGTTTCCAGTGGTATCTATCGGACAATTTCTTGTCCGGACAACTCTTACCTGGCTTTGTCAACAACGTCACCTGCAGTTGGATTGAAACAACCTATGGAAAGTATGCAACTGTTTCTTTGCAAAATAATCTACTTTCTGGAACACTACCAGAATCACTGGGGTTCCTTAGCGGGCTAAGGTATTTGTCCTTATCAGGGAACAACTTCTCTGGAAGCATTCCCGCATCCTTAGCAAATGCAAAATCATTGCAATTCTTGGATGCGAGCTTCAACAAACTCACAGGAAAGATCCCCAGCTTCGGCGGTGATGGAACACCCTATTTGTGGGCAATCATCTTGAGAGAGAACGAGTTGGACGGTGTAATCCCACCTGGTGTCACAAATCTAACCGGTCTTGCAGTGCTGGATGTTTCGAGAAACCGTTTGTCAGGCAGCATACCCTTCACTAGGTTCATAACAAGCGATAAATCTTCGCTTTCTCCACGAAATGAAGCCATAGCAGACAAGGCAAGATGGAGCGCACTGAGATTAAAGCAGATTCTCGCTAATAATGGAAATGTTGATGTGATGGGATCTCTCACCGATATGTCATTGAATTCTTTTAGCCAACAAGATGATCTCAGCGTCGGATTTTTCAGCCTCAATGTTTCGCATAACATGCTCACAGGTCCCATTCCGAAGGGGCTAGCCAACATATCGAAACTTGAATGGTTGGACCTTTCACACAACCAGCTAACAGGGACCATCCCATCTGAGCTCCTTCAGCTTACATCCCTCAATAGCTTCAATGTTTCTATCAATCCGTCCCTAGAAGGTCCCATACCGCAGGGAGCTCAATTCTATACTTTTACTAACAGCTCCTTTATAGGCAATCCAGATCTATGCGGTCCTCCTCTTACCAAATCATGCTATTCGTCAGCTCCGGTTGACCCACCTGAAGAAAATCCCGTAAATGCCACCAATTCCAGCTTACTATCTCGCATCAAAGAGAAAGTGTCGTTGGAAGCCATTGGGATTGGATACGCCATTGGTTTTATGGTGGTAGGATACTTTTTCAATCACTATTTCCCCTATCTGAGATGAAGAAGCCTTCTATCATAGAATGGGCACAAACTTCATTTTAAAAATAGCTCATCTCGTTGTTCATGAACTCAGACAAAATTCTTCTTGGATGAATCCTGATTTGTCTGTGCTTGAACGAATTCATCTTTGTCTGCAATTGTATATATCCTCCATTTTGCGATAAAAAATGCAATACATGAATGTACTCCAAGGACTTCACCAGAAGATGTAATATGCTGATTCAACATGAAGGACATATTAGTTCACAGAGTCATCGATTTACATTTAGAGAAGTGGTCTTTTAAACCACACCTGTTCAAGCGTCACAAGAGCCAATAGATAACGTAAATAAAAATGTGGATCAAGTACACAAAAGTTCCGTACTTTGCCTCACCAAGCTTTCAAAGCGCGAACTCGATCATCACATCCTTTTCCGAATCTTAGGAAGTCTATGTCTGGCACCGTCTCATAACTCCCAGCATCTGAGGCTCAGCAAGAGAACTTGCGCTGCACTTCCCCTAGGAGAACACTCAACATGCACCAGACAAAAGCATCCAGCAAAATGTACTCCTATCTCCATGAAGAGATAGACCTCTGAGATGCCGCGTATGACAGTAGTCAAGGTGGACTCCACAACCAATTGAGACTGCGATAGCTGATAATAATCCGGGACATGATGGTATGGCTGTCACTTTGGCACCCTTGAGTAAGCAGCCATCCCTTCCTTGATCATCCTCCTCACTGGCTTTACCTCTGCCATTCAAAGCCCTACCTTCTGAAGTAATACCAGCAGACACCTTTGGTACGCTTACCAACCACATCGAAACCAACAGAATGTCCACCATTACCCACTGGTTCTATGGAAGCACTTCCATTACATTGAGATACACGCGCATAAAAGCAATTTGGAGGCCACACACTGTAGAAGTCACACTTGAAGACAAACATAGCTCAACATCAGAAACCCCAACGGCACCATCACCACAAAACAGAGTGAAAGGGGGACCTGCTACAGTTTACTGCCTTCCCAACCATTGGAAGAAACAAGACACATCCGTGTTCGCCACCATTCCCACCATGGCTCCCAACATCGATAGGTCACAATGTGTGCAGGGAAACTGAAGGATCATTACCCAAACTTTCGCTGCTCTTAGAGCGGTGTCCCTAAGTGTGCCGGAGGAAAAAATGAAAATTTTGAGAAAATAGAGTTAGGGTAACTTTAGACTAGGCGGTGGAAGAGAAATGCAAAGGGGCGTCAATGTTCCATGGCGAAATTTGATTGGTTGGAGTTAGGCACTCTTTCGTTGGGCCCTCCATTTTTCTTCCGACCCCCCCCCCCCCCCCCCCGAGAGTTGATGGCTTCTCTCAGTCCCCTTTTGCACTGTTCCTTCTCCACACTATTCACACTAGGCGGCGGCAGATTTGCAAAGACTTGTTTCTTCCGCCGGTTTAGTATGAACTCAGCCTTAAATTGCAAAAAACGTTGAAAAATTTCCTCTTTACAATGGGTGTCCCTCTTTGGCAGTCCCTCTGCTGTCGTGCAACGACTGCCAAAATAACACCCAACCTCCAAACGTTTTGGGCCCCATGCCGCTCTTGTCTATATTCAATTGCACGGTCACCATCCCACCACGGCCAGCCATGTGAAACTCCATACTGCTATGTGAAACTCCATACTGCTGCCAAGTTTCTGGCATTTCAATCTCGAGACTTGGACCAAAGTTGGTGGCAAAGATACGGGATCGGCTATAAGAGCCGGTCCACGTGAAGCTTTGGTTTGCAACTGGTCCTAGTTGTGGAGGTGGAGCAAGCTGGCAACCACAGAAAATACAAGACTAGCCCACGCTTTGTTTTGATACAATGCTTTGTTTTTCACGTTTGCAAGGAACTAGTCTTGCTTGGTGGACGTTGCTCTTTGCTAAACATGTTCTGATAGATTTTGGAGCGCAGTTGGTTACTTTGTTACTTGGAACAATCGGAGGGAGCAAGGAGTCTTGGATATCGATCACATAACCTAGTGCAAAACGTAATACTAGGATAAAGGGTTACCTCGTGCTACAAAACGGTTAAGCAGAGGAGAACGTTGGACTGCAATATATAAGATGCATTGCCAAAAATGTAGCTAAAGTAAACTTAAGGAAACATTGACAAACTAAAAAATTACAGAAAGCATAAACAGACTATTAAAATTAAACTGCACTATTGATCTGATAATCATATATGGGTGTCGTCCAATTGTGCAAGCTGGAGGACAATGTTTGTGTCAAGCTACATAAAAACAATCCGAATAGTTCAACATTTTATCTTTCAGTGAAGCATCACAAAGTGAGAATGCTAAATATACAGTACATGGCATGCAAAAGTGCCATACAAAAGTATGGTGGATAGGTAGCATTGTGGTCTCTCCAAAAATTATAAGAAACAAAAGTCGTGCCTTGCCCCGTAGAATTTATGTGTTGGACCAAGCAAATGCATAGGCATGGGGAATTGGATGTAGATAACGGACCTTGCAATGTTGTCGAGTTGGAATCGTGGTTGTGCAGTCAAAACGTCCAATATTGTGAATATATGTCCTTTCTATCACACACAAACAAGAGTTAACAAAAATACAAAAGATACAAGAGATAGATTAAACTTAAAGAGAAGTAGAGGTAACTTTATGTTCTACGTCATAGACAGTGTAAGGTTTATTGTAGTGATAAGTTCTCAATTCAAAAGCCCCAGTGGAACCTAGTGAAGCACCTTGTTGTCATGAACCATCTTATAAATTGCAAAGTTTACATATCTCGATCATTAGTAACTGTCTTCTTTTGAAAACGTAGCTAATGCCGACCATCCCTCTCCATTTGGGATGGTCTAGGCTTAGCCTTTGCCACAAGTCTTTTGTTCACCTATCATCTCCCAATTGCCCACATTGGATATGTGTAGCCCCAAACAACCTAAAGCCCAATTTTGTGAGCCCAAGGCACCCCTTATCGAGCTGCCACAAAATCCCTCGATGTTGCTCCTTTATCCACTCGCTCTCGCCCTATCGAGTCATCCTCACTGTGTGCTACTCCGCTTACCCCTACAATAGATTCACCTACTACCTCTGCCTTCAAACCCTCTGCGTGTGAGTGCGTGTGTGCGGATGCATGCGTGCGGGGAAGGGGAAGATCACGTGACCATGTGGGTGGAGAAACATCAGGAACTAATAGTGAGGAGCTCCTTATTTTCATGTATATGAAGAATAAGGGTATGTACACATGTGGGCGAGCGGCCGAACACTGGACGTCCGGGCCGAGAAAAAGACAGAGCGCCTTTACTCCAACAATCTTCCACTTCGCCTTTAAGTGAGGCCTACTATCTAAACTACTAGTATGTACAAGAAAACAGGTGAGAGACTCTCTCAACCTACGCCCACTGGCTCACTCTGTCTTTCTACACGCAGTCGTATCGGCTCTGGTGGTAGGCTAGTGTGCGTACCAACGCTAGAGCTTGCATGTAAATCCCGCAGACAACTCTATATGGTTTGCAAAGCTCCACAAAGCATCATGCTAGTGTCATTCATCACGGTACGACCGACTATCCTTGCTGATAATGCTCCCACAGCAGCTGCTAGATCGGGCCTTGACACTAACAAGTCGAACATGAGATGCCCAAACACTGACAAAATCTGCACAAACTTGGTTGTACTCGCCTCCCTTGCGCTATCTACAATCACTCCATCATCAAGACTATTCATCACGTATGGATGTGTCAACATCGACACTAGGAAACCTACGTCCCTCACAAGTATTGGCAAAACAGTGTGTCCTGGCACCAACTTATCAGCCTCTAACATGAGCATAGCAAAGAACTCCATATTTGTCAGCTATGTATGTGTCTCTAGGGAGCAGACCTTGCTCTACCTCTACCTGCACAAAGTCTGACAACACCTGCTGTGTTTCACTAGAGCACTGTCGCTCTACCTATGTCTCTACAGAGTATACTGGCATGTCCTCCACATCTAAATGCTCTGTCTCGTGAGCATGGTGGAGCTCACCTACAAAAGAGACACTTATCGTCTCCTAGAAGTCACTGTAGTCGACTCTACACTATCACACATATCTGCAACCATAAGTGAATGGTTAAGAACTAGAGTATGGCGAGAAATTCGGGGAAAATATGGTAGAGTTTCCCCTGTAAATTGAGCGAAACCTCAAGTACAATCTCAACCATAATTCATGCCAAAAACTGGCAACAAAATGGGAGGTAACTCGACCACTACACAATGCTCAAAAACATGATCAATTGCATCAAAACTGACACTCACATATGCATAAAACCAACTCCACAATCTGCAAACTCTGCAAGCATAAACTAGGACAAACTGCTCAACTGAGCGTAAAGCGCATAACCATATACGCAAGTAGAGAGAAAACTAGCTCAAAACGCATCCCATAAGAGAAATTGCTTGCAAAAATATGCAAAAACCTGTGAAACGTGTGTTTGGCAAATTTTGTAGCCACACAAGCATATGTAATTCTCACTCCTACAAGAGTGGGTACAAGAACACCAAACCATGTCCAAAGTGACAAAATCTGTCAAAGTGAGAGTAAACACTAGATCACTAGTGGCAAAGTGGGAATACATCGACCACTATACCATCAGAGAGCAAACTGCAAAAACACATAAACATGTGAAAAATCCTAGGGAAAATCCGTCACAGTTTCCCCTGGAAACTGAGCAAAAACTTAAAAAAGTCTCACCAAATCGCATAAAGAATGGACACTCAGTGTCTCAATAAACAGATCCACAAATGGTTTAATGCAATGCCAAAAGCCTGGCAAACTGGCTCAAGCCTGAATAAGTGGCTTTTGGACGTATACCCGTCCAAAAACACCTATAAATTTGTGAACCTTCTACTTGTGAGCTATGGCTAGCTCAAGTTGTATCCACAAATGCACACATAGCATGAAACTGCACAAATTTTTGCAAAAACTCCTCTTTAGTGCTCCACACAAGCTGCACTACAACTTGTGAGCAAAACCGCTAAAAAACTGGCAACTCTTACTTGCCGCATGTGTTGGTATGTGCTGTCAAAGCCAAAACTGGAGAAAATCGTCGAAGTCAAAAAAGCCGGGGATGGTCGTCGGAGCTGTCTTCCGTCACCGAGCGGAAGCGCTAAACCTATGGCCGCTTGCGCTCGAAGTTGAGAAAATGCTCGATGTCAGCTTTCGCCATCGAGCGAAAGTGCGCTAGTCAGTAGCCCCAAATCGGTGTCAAAACCGATGCGCTGAGTCGTAAACCCAAAGCCGTAGAAGAAAATGCCGACACGTCAAAAAAACGTAGCCGAGGAGAAACCCATGTCGGGCCGACGCCGGGTGATGTCAAGGATTTCTCACCGAGGCTCGCAAACGTCTGTTTGTGTGCGCATGAGCGCACGCCAAAAGATGCTCACTCTCTACCTCTCAGTCGCTCTGATACCACTTGTGAGTACATGCGTGCGTGGTGCGATGCGTGCGGAGAAGAGGAAGAGCACAAGATCGTGTGGGTGGAGCAACCTCAGGAACTAATAGTGAGGAGATCCTTATTCTCATGTATATGAAGAATAAGGGTATGTACACATGTGGGCGGGCGGTCGAACACTGGACGTCCGGGCCGGGCAAAAGGCCGAGTGCCTTTACCCACGATGCAGTGCGTGCAGGGAAGGAGAGAAGCAAGAGACCGGTGTGGGTGGAGCAAACTCAAGAACTGACTCAAGTGAGTGAGGTGCTCCTTATTCTTATGTATAGAAAGAATAAGGAAGTGTGTATACACAGTGGGCAGGCGGTCGGACACCGACGTCGGAAACAAGAAAAAGGTGTAGCGTCTTTGCCCCAACACTACACATATGTTTGTAATAGTAGATTCCTCCCCAGCTGCTGGCTTTTCAACGATGGTAGTGTTATTTTCTTTTCAATGTGTTGTGCTTTTCAACAACAACTATTTTTTAGCATTGTTTGGATACGTTATGATTGGTTTGTTATGATTGACCTGATCAATTGTTGGCCGTGCGATTAGAATGAAGAGCAATGGTCTAGATCATGCCAAGGGGCCACCTCCCAACTCTAGAATGCAAAAAACCACATTAGACGCACCAAGTAAACATTGAAAGCATGATTAGGGTTTGATGATTGTCCAAAGATTATGTAGAGGTTAGGCAAAACCCCATGTTTGCATATCATTTGATCAACAAGAGTGTCTTTGGGCTGTGAAGTAATCTTGAGTCATGTTTTCTTACAAATTTTAGGCGTTGCACCTCTAATAGGCATGCAATACCTTCATGAGACACCACCTTGCCTCCACCTATACCATTTTCATAGATTCGTTGACTGATCATGTGACCCTGCATGACCTTGTCTACCTTAATGTGTGGGAGTTTACAATCAAAGGTTGAGGAGCCTTTGAGAAAGAGTGGGATAGTAGTGTTGAATCATCTATGTGATGGCCATGTCCTCCGATTGTATCTCCTTCTCAATGTGTAGGATCTCTTGCTAAAGGGCCTTCATTTTTTCAATATGATTCCTCATAGATTAAGCCTTACCAAAATGAAGGTTTTGCAGTTGTACCTGGTGATACTTGCTTTTAGAGGTTTCCCAAGCGATCCCCTATCATTTTCATGTTTTTCATCACCTTTTGCACGTGATTGAGCACTTGTCGAGTACATTTGAGGATGATAAAGGATTGAATTCAATCTCTCCCAAATCATACCATCCTCTTCTGATGAAGGTTTCTTCCTAGCCCTTTAAGATGATGATATAAGTAGCTGCAATCAAATTTCACCATCAACTTAATTTGTGCCACAATCGGGATGATGTCCACTTTTCTCTACTCAGAACCATCTCTAGCCCTCTATAACTGTCCCTCTAACTCCCCTCTACTTGTCAGTTTAAAAATTTAAGGTTTCATATTCTGAATGCACCTTTGTAAATTTGTTTCTCTTCTTCTTTGTAGGTAATTGTGCTTAGCAATGTAATAAAGTAGAGAGAGAGAGAGAGAGAGAGAGAGAGAGAGAGAGATAAAGAGAGAGAGAAGAGACTTTCGAGATCCCAGTTGTTGTCCATGTCTTTCTGGTTTTGGATTTTGTTTGCAGTACAATCGATGTTGGCTTTCAGCGCTATGCAGATAGACCCTTAGCTTTCAACCCATCGTCAACGTTGCCCATCGAAAGTTACTTTTTGACCATGATAATTAAACGATTGTGTGAGGTCTGTAAACTAAAGAAAGCCTCAAGCTTGTGCCCGTTCGAGGCTGCCATCATGTCTACCATTGCCACTCCTTGTGTGTTGTTTATTTTTTGTCAACTTAGTCTCATGCTCAAGCTCGTTTTGCAGATTATTAATTCTCCCTGATCTGTCAGTAGGGACATAAATCCCATGGAAAACAAAATGGATTCCCTTGTTCTAATATGTATTTAGTCAAAAGCATCCTCTAATAACTCCTCTAATATTGCCCTCGATAATGCCTTTGCTTTTGACCACTGTTAATTAAGCATGCTACCTGCCACCAATAACGCCTTTTCTTTTGAGTGTGACTGGGGTTTATCTAAACAATGCAGATCATGCCAAGTGGCCAGGTATGGGCTCACAAATTGAAGGAAGGGCATTAGGCTCACCAAGTAGAAAATACTTGCAATAGTTAACTTTGTAATCTCTTCCTGTGGCCAGTACACTCCGTGTGAATAGAAATAGTGTGGTTGTTGGTTGCGCACAAGTGTGCAACCTTCAGACCATGTAAATTTGCTCTAGGTGACATGGCTACATAGAGGGATCTATGGCTAGGGAGTGATCATGAGAGGGATCTACCAGTACGGATTTGAGCCCTGACCCTTACCTTCCAAGGCACCCACCTTAACCAATCCCCCTAGTGGGACTCGTTGAGAGGTACATGCTTGCAAATAGAATAGTCATAGCCCCCCCCCCCCCCCAATGCCACGATTAAGTGTCCTAGAGTTTCTTGAAATTTTGTGTTTTTCCCTAGCCATTAAACCCTTGAGTTGAACCATGTGTCACTTATAGATGACAGACACCCCCCTTTTTCAGTGGAATTGATGGTGTGCAATCCCTGAGCGATTTGCATTATTAATTTTATTAGGGAATCACATAAAAAGCACCCCTATTGCGACCCCCAAGGTTGAACCCACACCATCTCACTGATGCGCCAAGTATCTTGACATTAAGCTATTGCAAGCTAGTTGAAATAGTAGCGTGAAGTAAGATTGATATGAGAAAAAATGGCAAGAGGAGTTCACTTTGTGGTTACATTTGGATGGAATGCAGTTCACATGGAGATCTAGGTTCACTTGATGTTCACATAGGAAGACATAGGCTCGCAACGTGTTCAAATGTTCACTTTGAGATCAACGGGATCACTTAGAGTTCACTTTGCGATCACATAAAGCTTACTTGTAGTTCACTTTTAAATGGCATCACTTATTGATCCCACCAAACATGTGAGGTGACTAAGGTTTAAGTTAGATGAAAAGTCCAAGAAATGTTTTTTCATTGGTTATGGAGAAGCGTTTGGGCATTGCCTATGGGATCCTAAAGATGGTAATCACTTTAGGAGTAGAGATGTTATTTTTAATGAACATAATTTGTACAAATATTACTTAGAAAGAAAACAAACAAAAATGCATGTGATGAGTACATGGAGCTTGAGAACAATGAAGACAGTGAAAGTGATGACAACTTGCAATAATGCCAATAAGCTGAGGAACCTCAACCTATACCCTAAAGATCTTCAAGAGTTAGCAAACCTCCGGAGATATTCATTCCTTTCTGTAGCCATCTTTTGGTCATAGATTTTGGAGAGCCAGAGTCATATGAAGAAGACATGAAGCTTGAATCCAAAGAGGAGTGGATGAAGAGCATGCAAGCATAGATGGACTCATTGCATCAAAATCTGCTATAGGCGGGGATCATAGAGTGCCCTGCAAAATACCAAAAAAAACATACTACAACCCATAAATAGTTGCTACACGATCAGAGAGAGACAGACAGCGAAAGAGAGCATGTGCAAATGCACCTCCTAGAGTAGAGTGCTACACCGGCACGACGAGAGAGAAGAAAGGAGAGGAGAGAAGAATAGACGTAGATACTGGGTGCAATTTCCCCTTGTGCAAGAGTGAGCATCTCCCTCTTGCATGTATTTCATTTATAGATGAAAGTAATGCTCAAAAATTGAATTACATCCATTTGCACTTGGGCATAAATATAGTCATGGCTCGTAAAGAGCTCAATATAATAATAAATAGATGTCTACATCTCAACTTATACATGAACCATAAAATACTAAGGATTGCCACAAAATCCAATGGATGCGATGTTGAAGGTTGTCCCACGTTGATGGTGAATCTGTTGTTTTGTAAAGTACGCTCCACCAAAGAGATGCTTGACCAAACAGATGACTAGTAGCACATTTAATTTTATCTTTTTTGGTGAACGATGCTTGACCAGACAGATGACTAGTAGCACATTAATTTTATCTTTTTAGGTGAAGATTCGCCCGCAAAATAATTATCGAATTGAGTTAACCAAGAGAGCACAATTTTACAAATTTTGCGTCCATCAAACTTGAAAAATGTAAATGACTTTTGACATATCTTGTTGTCTTTTCAAGATTGATGAGGATCGAATGCGGCCTTCAAAGTTTTAATCATACGTTCATCTTTGATGTCGTCATAGCGTGCTCTTTTTTGGTCATTCATTGCAAGGCATTGATTTGCAATGTTTAATTCCTGTTTTGCAGCAAGAATACTTGTTGCTCCAGGGTCGATGCTGGGAGAGGTGAATCAGTGATCCATTCGGAAGGGTGAAGGGAAAACTAATAATTAGATTGATTTGCTGCAAATTGCGATTTGGAGTTGAGGGTTTTTGTCAAATTAATTTGACAATTTTGATGCCGCGTCGTCGTTTGATGGAGTAAAAGAGTTTGTAAGCCCACCGCTAGGTGCCGCGGAGCTCCTTGTGTTGGATTGCAGACGCGGCGTTTGTGATGTAAAAACGTTGCAAATTTGTGGGACGGTGATGGTGTACATGTCGACAATCTATTGCTAGTTGCTTATGAATACATCATATTGGAGCTTTCATGTGTCGGTGGTAGATAGTGTGAGATCAATTGAGGACGTAACTTCAAGTAATAGTGAGCGCAGATCATGCTCACAAGAAATCATGTGCACGATGTTTTAGCAAAGCTTGGTATGAATGTGTATGTTCCCCTTAAGCAAGTTTTTCAAAAAAGAAGAAGCGTGAGATGAGCCCCCCCCTTTTTTTAGAGCATCTTAGCCATAGTATAGTGAAGGAAGGTAGTGACGGTTTTTTTTCCTCCCAAAGTTAGGAAAAAAAGTGGGTTAAGGATGTGAGCAGAGGTAAGCAAATGGTGGTTATAAAAAAAGACAAAGTGAGGTTGTATGGCTGGAAGCAGAGCCGTTTTTGGTGGAAAAGAAAGAAGAAGAAGAAAAAAACAACGATTATTTGAGACCTCGAGATTACTGCACGAGGGAGAGGGCACTGCCATGCGTGTGGTGTGTGGTCGAGAGAAAGTAGGCAAGCATCTATGCATGTAGTGTGTGATCAAGGGAGAGGGTGGGCAAATGCTCACTTGTGCAAGAGTGGTTGACGAAGTTGGATTGCCTCATGCAACATGCTTGGGTAGGGAATCTATGGATAGAGGGCGCCGCCATGCAGGATATATATATATATATATATATATAGAAATGGCCTATGAACTTTGAGAATAGAAAAATTTAAAGAACTAGAGTGAGCATTTTTATGATACTACTTTGAGAACAAAGAGGGTGAACTTAATTAACGGTAGCAACATAACCATTACTTAATTAACTTGGCATGAACAATACTTTTTCAAGAGAGACAATTAGAGAACATGACAATAGTTGAGGACCGGATTTAGGTGGAGGTGGTCCCCCCTCCAATAGTCTTTTGTATTATAGATTCTCCCATAAAGAGAGACTTGGTACAATACAATCTTTGTGTTCCTTATGATAGGTGATGCAATGAAGATAGGAAACTTCATGCATCATAGGCACAACATAATCCTTGGTAAAAGCATTAACCATCCCCAGCCTCAGTCCCAAGGCCTCAAACACCTTCGAAGGTGGAGAGAGCTAGCAGGGAATGAGGGTAGGGAAGAGGAAGAAGAAACATTCATAAGAGAAAGAAATAGTTCCTCACATATCATCACTCTTCTTGCTTAGCATAGCATAATAGCACATTAATGAAGATGAAGAAGATGGAATTCTTAAGCATTGAAGCATGGATCTTGGTTGGATTTGCATTCCATGGCCAAGAGTGTTGGTGTAGGCACTCAACTTCTCAACAAGCTTGGAGAAGGAGATGGACCTCTTACACTTTGCACCTCACACAATGAGTGTGTGTGTGTGTGGGAGAGTATACCCCCCAAGCTAGCCCCCTCACTTTGGTTGACCCCCTCTTCTAGCTCATGGTGGAAGCTTATTGGACCCCTTCAAAACTAGCCAATCACATGCAGAGTGCATATCAAGCAAGCATGTTAGCCTTGGGACAAGTGTCCCCCTTTCCCCTTTGAGAGAGAGGATTGAAAAATGCATTAAATAAATTAGCTAAATTATCATTGGACCCTTTGAGAGGCCAACCAATAGGCTTTAGGCAACCATGAGGGCAACATGAAGAGGAACTTGACATGTGTCCCTATTGCTGCATTAGGCAAGGCTTGACCTGTGTGAGGGTGTGTGTGTTCTCTCTCTACCTCCTACAATGAGGGCTCACCCCCCCTTGACTAGGGATCTTGTTGACTTTTTTGGAATACGTTGAGCCCTTCAAGCTTGGGGAAGGTTCTCACCTCAAGCTCAGCCCTAGCACCTCAAGCACGACAAGCACCTCAAGCTTGGTCCAGGTTCCCACCTCAAGCACAACCCTAGCTTGCCTAAGGTCAAAGGACTTTTAAAACTAACCTTTTGAGGTCTTTAATGAAGCTAACCCTAAGGTCTTTAAGCTCCACTAGCTAGCCTTGCTCTTTGGCATACCATCTCTCATTTGGACCCCTTTAACCTAGGCTCCGTGTTGAGATAGATCCATAAGCACATGTCTATATTCTAACCCTTATTCCCATTTATTCTCCCACATTAAATGATCAATTTAATATGAGAAAATCATTGAGGTTGGTTAGATATTAGATTTTATGACATTACCTCTCTCTTGAAATCATAGTCGTCATTGACTATGAGGTAGAAGAGACAAAGTTTTACTCTATGTTTCTTAGCAGGTAGAGGATCTCTTTTTACCCTACGACATCATTCCAAGATGGATGATTGATCCATTTGGCGCTTGGGAGACGTAGTTGCCGCAAGCATGTCTCCTCTTTAGTCCATTTCATTCTCCCAAAGTAGAGTAACAAATTCTACTTGGTGCTTGAGAGACATCATCATCAAAAACATGATTCTAAGCATGCATACTATTTAAATTTGTGCACAATAAAAAGAGAATTAGTCTTATAAGACAAAAACATTGACTATTTAAAAGAAACATGTACATATTCTTACTCTAATGTAGCATTGTAAGCATTGACAAGGTTCATACTATCCTTAAGCGTATTCCTTGCATCCATCTAGCATCTTCAAAAGGATAATTTTTGAACTTAATAAGATACCATCGGATAATCTTAGCATGGTGTAGTAGAATTCATAATTGTGAGTAGAATAGATTAGCAAAACCAAAACATTTACATCCCTAGCCATGCTCGGACCGAGCCATTGTATCATAAAAAATCCTTACATACATAACACATCCACATAGCATAACCTTGAGTACATCGGCTAGACTGGGAGCCACCCATCAAGGAAAAACCCAACATGAGTGCCACCATGGGCATATTCTTTGCCAATGAATACCCCCTCCTGAAATAGGACCTACCTTGAATTGTTGAGAACAGGCTATTATGTGAGCCACCCACCAAAAAGGAAGACCATATCAAATATTTCCGCAGCAGGGGGGAGCCAAAAACTCTATCACCTGAAATCACCATCTCCGATCGCTAGCAAAGAGCTAGGCCACAGATCATCAGGCCGCATAGAGATCTCTACCAAGCCAGCTAGATCAGATGAAGACCACCACCACTTGCTAAGCTGTTTGGGAGAACCATGCTCCCTCAAGAGGAGCCAGTAGAACCACCAAAGGGAGCCATAGGATGGGTTGAGTTGCCACCACAAGCCCGCCCTCCCAACGATACTCGTAGCAACACAGGATCCGCTCAAAGCTAGCCGCCATTTTGGCAGTGGAACTGCCTTGGAGGAGAGGCCTCCACCAAGTCCAAAAAGAAGGGTAGGGACAAGAAGGCACATAAGAAATCGGGCCAAAGTTGCACGGCCCTCCACCTAAGGGGTTCCCAACTTTGTGCGGGCAGCTACCACCAAGCTTCACCACGCCTCCAACATCGCAAAGCTGACTTCTGCCCTGTCGTCTCGCAGACCAAGCTTAGGCCTCCCTACCCCTTGTGAGTGCGCGAATGTGGTGCGTGTGCGGAGAGTGAGAAGGGGGGAGAGAGAGAGAGAGAGAGAGAGAGAGAGAGAGAGAGAGAGAGAGAGAGAGAGAGAGAGAGAGAGAGAGAGAGAGAGAGAGAGAGAGAGAGAGAGAGAGAGAGAGAGAGAGAGAGAGAGAGAACAACATAGGGATGTGGGTGGAGCTCCCAAATCTCTCTATATAAGCACAATGTGAGAATTGAGTGAGAGCTCCTTATTCTTTATACATTCTTTGTATGTATAAAGAATAAGGAGATAAATGTGGGCGGTCGGACACTGGCTGACGGACATGAGAAAAGCACGGTGAGGCACACCGCCTTTACCTGACATTTTTCCACTAAAGGCTGGGTGCCGATAAGTGGTGAGAAGACTAGCCTACAACTAGTATATACAAGAGGTGAGAGAAGACGGCTCTCAACCTATGTCCACTGGATCACTCCAAACACGTGAGTACATATGTAGCTGCTCTAGTGGAAATGCAACATGCATACCACTAGGGCTAGAGCCATGATGACACTCCTGATGCAGGTATCGAGTGACGACCTGCATGGCTCCACACTGTACAATGCCGGTGTCAGTCATCGCAAAACTGACAACTCCCACTGCAAATGCACCAACCGCATAAGCAAGATCAGGTCTCGAGACCAAGGTCAGATATGAGAGACCCGAAAGCCGACAAAACATGCACTATGTGTGATCAACCTATCCTTGTCATCAACCTCATTTCCATATGCATCCTCATCAGGAACCACCTGACTATGCATCATCATGCCAGCATCATCTGGCAAAGGCATATCTACTGAGAATGACTTCAAAACCAAAAAATCAGCACCATTGCAATCACAACAGCTGTCTTAAGGAAACTGTCACCCTCAAACATATCAAACTCCTCATAGAACAATGCATCGGTCTCTGGCTCAACTGATGTCCCCTCAACTGATGACTGACCAAGTTGTGCATCCCCAGAGATACCACCATCTATGCGAACGTCACCTTAAGACAAATGCACAATCTGCTCTCCATGCAGCACATCCGCAAAAGAGACACGCCTCGTCTCTCGCTCCAAACATGGCTGCAAATACACAAAGACTAGATTGCCTCGTGTGTCAGAAATATACAAAGGGTATACCAGACCACTCCTAGCACCTTTGGCTATCACCAGTGATCCCCTATGCATTTGAAATGGCCACTCTCCAAGCAGTACACAATGTCCACAACTCTGCAACAACTGACACACTGAAATGAGACTCTGGACGAGTCATAGTACATAATGTACATCTCATAGCGTAAGCAATGCACCGCTAGGTAAAGACATGCATACATCTCCAACACCCTCTATGTCATATGCTGAACCATCAACAAACTTCACACAACCAAGTCTCCCACTAGAGAAAGAGCAAAACACATCACGACGTGGCGTCACGTGAAAAACTACATGCTCGTCTAGTAGAAAATGTGTAGATAATGTGCTATCCCAAGACACAAAGTAGTCTGAAGGCAAGGTAGACTCAAAAGTGACTTGCCCGTCACATGCATACTCTCTAGCATCTATCCTCATAGTAGCACCATGCATCTGCCTCTTTCGCTGCCTCATACACCTGAAGCAACGACACCTAATATACCCATTGTGGCTACAATGCCAACATGTCACTTGATCGTGAGCGAGAACCGCCTTTAACCTGAAGCGTCTCCATATCCATGCCAAAACTATGGCAAACAACGCTCGAGATCACAAGACTCTCCCATCCGAGAGAAACCACTGTCTCAGGCAAAGAAGGTGAGCAAACGGTCAAGCTCACTAGCCTCTGCAATAGGCATACATATCTGGCAAAATTTCTGCAGAGTCCCTTCTGTAACTGGAGCAAAAACTCAACAGTAAATCGCAATGGAGAAAACAACAAATTCCCAAATGGCCAATCCAAGAATGTACTTGTCCAACCATGTGCCATCACTATATGCAAACCATTCGCAAAGACCATAAATCAAAGCACAAAATCACTACGAGAGTATCCTGTGAAAACCTGTGAAAGAAGCTCCACTGTGTGCTCCAAAAATCGTCTCTCTTAAGAGACTGCTTTGATGGTGTGTAAACGCCTTCGTGACTCTTTGCCCAAATCTACCAAAAAACTCTCAAACCACAAGCTTTGCACAAGCTAAAATTGCATCTTCAGCTCAGAACTTATGCACCTAACTTCAAGCACCTTCCGTGCTTCCAAAAGTGCATCAAGATCGCACACTATGCGAAAAGAAAAAACCTGTAATTTTCGTATACAGTTAGTCTGAGCTGAATATCAGCAAAACGGTGAGGAATTTGCAAAAAGTTTCTTCTGCAAAGTTGTAGACCGTGTCAAAATGGATGGGCTTGGTGAGAAGAATTCTTAGATCTCCATTCTGTAAGGAGAAAAATGAATTTGAAAATAGTGCTATTGCGAACACAATTTTTAGGGCAGCACCTTTACTTACACACAAGCTTCCACACTCCTTTATGAGCTTCCACAAGAGCATACATCATTCTCAACTGAGCTCACAATCTCCCATTGCATTCTCACAAAGATTTCACGCTTTCTTGATCTCTCCAACACCGAGAGTGAGCGACCTATCACCTCGAATCTCTCGAAGCCGTCATGCTCTCCGCGATCACCATGCGCTCTGATACCAATTGTGAGTGCGTGAATGCGGTGCGTGTGCGAAGAGTGAGAAGGAGAGGGAGAGAGAGAGAGAGAGAGAGAGAGAGAGAGAGAGAGAGAGAGAGAGAGAGAGAGAGAGAGAGAGAGAGAGAGAGAGAGAGAGAGAGAGAGAGAGAGAGAGAGAGCACAGCACAGGGATGTGGGGTGGAGCTCCCAAATCTCATTGTATGAGCACAATGTGAGAATTGAGTGAGAGATCCTTATTCTTTGTATGTATAAAGAATAAGGAGATAAATGTGGAGGGTCGGACACTGGGCGGCGGACACGGGCAAAGCATGGTGAGGCACACTGCCTTTACCTAACACCCCTCGCACCTCGCAAGCCACAGAGAGTGAGCTGCACCAGGCTTACCCCAAGTCAGTATAGGCAAAATGAAATGTTCTCTTCTTGTGGAAATTCCTTCTAACAAATTTATTGTATAATTATTGTTCTTCTTCTTTTGCTTGCCATCAATTACTTATAACTTACAATTCCAGATATTTTTTTACTTTGATTATTCTCCAGGATACTATAATATTTACATAATTCTACGAATAATATCCACATGCTAATGATTAGCATATGTGATTCATGATATTATTGCAATTTACGGAAGGGGGTTACAAGCCCCAACAAGGACACAAACCTTTTCATACAAAGAGCACGAACTAAATCCTTAGAAGAAAAAAAAAATAAATAGCTAATAATAAAATAAAAATACATTTAGCTTTGATTGTTGTGTAACAAAAAATCCTCATGGCTATGATTGCTACAATTTGGGGAATGTAACCTTTGCTCTAATACCATTGTTGCAAGCGTGAGCATAGAGTGCCTACAAAATACCAAAAACAACATACTACAACCCATAAACAGTAGATATGTATACCTTGCAAATTACAAAAACGCATAGTCAAGCTAGACACGATGAGAGAGAGACAGAGAGAAAAAAGAGAGTAAGAGAGCACGTGCAAATGCACCTCCTAGAGTAGAGTGCTACACAGGCACACGACAAGAGTGAAGAAAGGAGAGGAGAGAAGAATAGATATAGGCGCTGGGTACAATCTCCCCCCGTGCAAGAGTGAGCATCTCCCTCTTGCATGTATTTCATTTATAGATGAAAGTAATGCTCAAAAATTAAATTACATCAGTTTGCACTTGGGCATAAATATAGTCATGGCTCGTAAAGAGCTCAATATAACAATAAATAGCTATCTACATCTCAACTTATACTTGAATCATAAAAATACTAAGAATTGCCATGAAATCCAATGGCGGAAATTTTATCCTGAATAATTGCTATTGCCTTATCATCTAGCACGTGCCAGTCATTGATCTGCTCACACAACACCTGACAAGAGATCATATTCCATAGTTTAAATCATCATTGCAATACTTCATCAAAATATCAAATATTTCACAAATAAATAATCAAAATATCAATTTCATTACAAATCAAACCTAGAAATTGGTTGATTTGCGATAAGGTAAACATGAACTACAAAATAAATGGGTGTACAAATCGTAGGAGGAAGAAAGTGGAGAAGAAGAGATACAAGTCTAGGCTTGTGGTAAAGGGGTTTTCTCAAAAGAAAGTGTTGATTTTAATGAAATATTTTCTCTTCTTGTAAAAGTGAATTCCATTAGACTTGTTTTAAGTTTTGTGGCTTCTCAAGACTTGAATATTGAGAAAATGGATGTAAACACGACACTCCCTCATGGTGACTTGGAGAAGGAGATTTACATGCTTCAACCTAAGGGGTATGAAGAAAAGGGTACGGAGAAAATGGTATGCAGGTTGAGAAAGAGCTTGTATGGCTTGAAGCAAACATCAAAATAGTGGAACCTAGAATTCGATCAATGGATGAGGCACTAGATCATGGATTCAAACGATGCAACTCAGATCATTGTGTTTACACAAAGAATTTGGAGGACAAAAATAACATTATCCTAATGTTGTATGTTGATGACATGCTAGTTGTAAGTGCTAGCATGCAAGATATAAGAGAGCTAAAGGAAGGATAAATCTTTTTTAATGAAAGATTTAGGTACTACAAAGTGAAACCTTGGTATGAAAATATCAAGGGACAGGTTGAAGAAGACATTAACACTATCTTAAAAGGATTACATAGAGAAGGTACTAGAAAGGTTTGCAATTCAAATGCAAATTAACCACTTTATATACCTTTGGCTAGTCACTTTAAACTAAATAAGGATATGTGTCCAAAGGATAGTTATATGTCTAAAGTTCCATATGTTCCATCAATAGGTTCTCTAATGTATGCTATGGTCTAGAGAAGGCCATATATTGCACATGTAGCGGGAGTTGTGAGTAAATTCATGGAAAATCCTAGCAAATAACATTGGCAAGCTGTGAAATGGAGATTTATGTATCTAAAAGGGACAACCACAGGTGATTTATGTTTTGGAGGCACTGGCATTTGTTTGCAAGGATATATTGATGTAGATATGGCAAGTGACAAAGATACTTGAAGAAGAAGTACATGCTACACCTTCACCAATGGAGGCACAACAGTAAGTTGAGATTCAAAGTTGCAGAAAGGTACCTATATCTACCACATAAGTAGTATATGTACCTCTTACAAAGGCTAGCAAAGAAATTTTGTGCCTTCACAGATTTTGGGAGGAGCTTGGATATAAGCAAGGCAAATGTGTCTTGTATAGTGACAGATAGAGTGCCATTTTACATTGCAAAGAATTTAGCCTTTCACTCAAGGACAAGGAATATAGAAGTGAGGTATCACTTCATACATACTCTTTTGGAAGGAATTCCAAATCCCGATCGAGTTTTTTTGAGCAATTACTAAATCGAGCAAAAATTAGAAATCATGATTCAAAAGAGATCAAACTAGCCAAGATACTTCTACTTGTTTCAATAATCATTCACATATGTGTTTTTATTGAGTCACTTACACTCTATTCAAGCCAAGATAGAAGTGGTGGCTATTAGAGGACATTAAGTTGGAAATGGGCGGTGATAGCACATTGCAAAGGAGACAAAGGATTCCACAAATGAATTATTAGAAATAGCTCTTTAACAATAATGTGCTTGATCTTTCTTGTATCAAGATGTAGATACAAATGAATGAGTGTGTATAATGTATCCCATAGAAGCAAGGTCTGAGAGACAAGCATTTTAGAGTAGGGACCCTCATAAGCTTTCAAACCCAAGAAGTCACAAGGTATGGAACTAGGAATTGTCACAATGCAATTTTGTTGGGCTTTTACAAAGCAAGCACTATGAGGATAGCCTACATGTTTCCATTGTGATTTCCACCAGTAGCACATCCACCTGAATCCTAGTTGTGTGCCATCTGTGTGTGTGCGCGCACACGTGTGCATGCGTGCGCATATGCTCACAATGCCCATTACAAGTTTGAGAGTGAGGATCATATTCGAACATATTTGAGATTTTTCCCTTCACATTTTTGGATTGGATTTCCCTCTATATTCCTTTCTCCCCATGGACTCTCAATACATTTGAGGTCCTTAAGTATCAAGTGTCCATATTTGAGGTCCTTAAGTATCAAGTGTCCATATTTGGTCATGTTCAAGCTTTTTTTGCTCACATTTTTAGCATGGATATCTCCATACATTCCTTTCTCTTAGGGCCACCCCATGGATTCTTAGTGTATCCATGGTCTTGAAGCATCAAGTGCCCATTCATCAGCTCAATAGAGCATAATAAACGTTTCTTTGGTCTCATAGGTCATGTTTGACCTTTGATGACTTTAATACAATCTCTCTCTCTCTCTCTCTCTCTCTCTCTCTCTCTCTCTCTCTAAAGATCTTGCACAAAATGTTTGTGGTTCCCATTTACATAAGAATGAGAAGTACTCAATACATCTTGTCTTTGTAGGGAACTTGACTTAAGACCACAAAGAATACAAAAGGTGGTGGATCTTTATGTTAAAAAAACACTTCTGGTATGTTCCTCATGAATCATTCACCCAGAAGCAATGTGCCAAGATCTAACGGCCAAAAACACATAAAAGCGGGTGAAACATGGAAGCCATAATGTAGCTATATAATGAGATAGAGTCAACTGTTGCCAAAAATACAATCCACACCATGATATGTACAATTGTAAAAAAATCCATTTTTAGGGCATTTTGAAGCATGAATATGAGATTAAATCTTGCTGCCTCAACAAAAAGATTTTCCATATAGGCTTCTTCTTTAGCATGAAGTTATTATCATCTAGAAGGAGCACATACTATAGAATACACAAAATAGTGACTCCACCTCGGCTACGTCAACAACCACTTCAACAACGGCCTATTACAGGGTAGTCGTGCACTTCATGCTAATAACTACTAGGCTCCACATGCCCTACGTGCAACCTTCATGCACGCATTGTAGGGAAATGATGATGCACATACTCTCTCTCTCTCTCTCTCTCTCTCTCACACACACACACACACACACACACACACACACACACACACACTCACACACACACACACACACACACACACACACACAAAGAACATAAAAAAATGTCTTTGTTTGATTATAGGGTTGAAAATTATAGAGCATTGTAGTTTGGTCCTTAATCAATCATCAAAGGTGCTCATAAATCCTCTAAGAAATTGGTGCCATTGCAATAGTACAAAGTATCTCCCGTTTTCCCTGCACATCCAACATATTGATTAGCTTTAAAGTGCCCATTAAAGAGATCCTCTTTCCTTATCCCATCACCCTCGCATTGCAAGTATAATATAGCCCCATTTCCTTGACACTACTACTTGTAGAGTATGTTGTTCCCTGAAGGAGCCAAAAGTGGCTCTTGAGTGCCAGGTTCTACCGCTTGGACTTCCATAGCTTGCAGGGGCTCCACAATAGAGCTTCTCCCAAATTAAATGTGATGGGTGGTACTACATATACACATGGAGACGTGAACGATTCTCAATGTGGCATTGTTCGCAGAGCAGCCCATTCTGGCATGGATAACTAGAGAGAGATTTGATTCAAGAGTTTTTTTTCAAGGAGACTAGGCTACTGGGCAGGATCGGAGAGAATTGCAATGGTTTCAATTCAATGGACCCAACTCCTACTTTTTGGCTTCAATTAGAGCCCCACCCAACATAGTTAGCAATGTTTTTGCAATAACTAGTAGTGCCACCACCCACACCATCAGTTCTTGCCCTCCTCCCCCCATTCTCTACATCATCATTCACTCATTCTCTCTCTCTCTCTCTCTCTCTCTCTCAATCCACGCCGGCATAGAATGCTAAAGCAAGATTTGATTTATGATTTTTTTTTTTAATGCATTCACTCATCACCTCCTCTCTCTCTCTCTCTCTAACTCTAACAGTCCACAATGGCGTGGATTGCTAGAGAGAGGTTTGATTTAGGAATTCTTTTTGAAAATATATTAGGCAGAGTCTTGGCAGATCTCTCTCTCTCTCTTGTAGTCCACGCCGGTGTGGACTACTAAAGAGATCTTTGACTTAGAGCCGAGTCATCCTTGGGGTAGTGGGGCTTCCATAAATATAGGGTTGGATTCATGCTACCCCCACTATAATCAGGTCGCCACCAATGGCTACCAAAAGGTGTCTATAATTTTTGGAATCTTGAGAACTTGGTAGCCATTAGACTTTCATGAATATAAATAAATGTAAAGAAAACAAAGCCACTACAATTACAACACAACCACCACATAGCAAATCAATTCCAGCTCCCATGAAAAAGATCATGTAGGCAAAAATTATCAAAGATAGCTAGTGGTGATAGTGTGGTTAGCCTCTCTCCATTGTGATGTGAGGGTGCATGTGGGCTTGTGTCTGGTAGGTGTTTGGTAAGACTCCACTTTGTGGAGTTGCCTGTAGAACCATGTGTCGGCACATGGTGCTATAGGAATCTTCCTAGGGGCTTTAAGCCGTTTGTAGAGTTGCTTGTAGCACCACATGTCGGCATAAGATTCATAAAGGGCTAATTTGATCGCTTTAGGGAATTGCCTGTAGCACCACGTGTCAACATGTGGTGCTAATGAAAGTTTCAAAGGGGTTAATTTCAGCCATTTGCAGAGTTGCTTGTAGAGCCATGTGTCGGCATGTGGTGCTATTGGAAGCTTCATAAGGGCTAATTTAAGCACTTTATGGAGCTAACTAGAGCACCATGTGTGTCAGCATGTGGTGCTATAGAAAACTTCAAAGAAGATAATTTAAGTACTTTGTGGAGATTCTTTCAGCACCACGTGCTATAGGAATCTTCAAAGGAGCTTTAAGTCCTTTGTAGAGTTGCGTGTAGCGCCACATCATATGTCGGCACATGGTGCTATAGGAGGCTTCATAAAGACTAATTTAAGCACTTTATGGAGCTTCTTATAGCACCGCGTGTCGATACATGGTGCTATAGCAAGATTTATAAGGGCTAATTTAAGTGCTTTATGGAGCTTTCTATGCGGCACCACGTGTCGACACGTGGTGCTATAAGAATCTTCAAAGGGACTAGTTTAAGAGTCCTATGGAGCTTCGTGTTAGCATGTGGTGCTATAGGAATCTTGAGAGGGGATTTAAGTCTTGTTTAGAGTTGCATGTAGTGCCTTGTATCAAGATGTGTCGGCGTGGTGCTATAGGAAGCTTTAAAGGAGCTAATTTAAGCGCTTTGTGGAGCTACTTGTAGCACCACATGTTGGCATGTGGTGCTATAAGAATCTTCAAAAGGGTTTAAGCCATTTACAAATCTACTTGTAGCACCACATGTTGGAACGTTATTGGAAGCTTCATAAGGGCTAATTTAAGTGCTTTATGGAGCTGCCTATAGCACCATGTGTTAGCACATGGTGTATTAAGAAGCTTCAAAGAGTCTAATTCAAGCACTTTGTGGAGATTCTTGTAGCACCATGTGTCGATACATGGTGCTATAGGAATCTTCAAAGGGGCTTTAAGTCTTTTGCGGATTTTTGTGTAGCATCACCTATCAACATATGGTGCTATAGGAAGATTCAGAAGGTCTAACTTAAGTGCTTCATGGAGTTGCTTGTAGTGCCACGTGTTGGCACAT
Organism: Adiantum capillus-veneris; assembly: GCF_014529385.1. Lineage (NCBI taxonomy): Eukaryota > Viridiplantae > Streptophyta > Polypodiopsida > Polypodiales > Pteridaceae > Adiantum > Adiantum capillus-veneris. The sequence goes on along the minus strand of NC_140940.1, from coordinate 138,175,410 downwards.
GGTGCTATAGGAAGCTTCATACGGGCTAGTTTAAGTGCTTTATGGATCTGCCTATAACACCACGTGTGGCACATGGTGCTATAGGAAGCTTCAAATGGACTAGTTTAAGCACTTTGTGGAGCTACTTGTAGCACCATGTTTCAGCACTTAGTGCTATAAGAATCTGCAGAGGGGCTTTAAGTCCTTTGTGAAGTTGCCTCTAGTGCCCTGTGCTAGCATGTGGTGCTATAGGATGATTCATAAGGACTAGTTTAAGTGTTTTATGGAGCTGCTTGTAGCATCACGTATCGGCACCGTGGTGCTACATGAAGCTTCATATAAGGGCTCATTTAAGCACTTTATGGAGCTACGTGTAGCAACACATGTCTGCATACGGTGCTGTAGGAAGCTTCAAAGGAGCTAATTTAAGTGCTTTGTGGAGCTTCTTATAGCTCCATGTGTCGAAAAATGGTGCTATAGGAATCTTCAAAGAGGATTTAAGTCCTTTGCAAGGTTCCATGTACCATCATGTGTCAGCACATGGTGCTATATGAAGCTTAGGAGCTACATGTAGCACCCCGTTGTGATGTGTTTTTGCAAAATGGTGCGAACCACCTCAAAGTCTTTGAGAGATGTTTTTTTATGCTTTTTCACCCATTATATGTAAATAAAGCATGATTGTACAAAGTGTACAAAGGCGGTGTGTGCCAGCTATCTCTATGCATGCGTGCCAGTTGTGCGGGGTACATAGTTTTTCTATTTTTGTACATAGAAGTGTCAAGACTTCAAAGAGTGAGTAAGTGATTTAAAAAGATGAAGAAAAATTGAGTTTTTATCAGCTTGGAGTTGTGAGTGAGTGGGAGTTTTCAGCGGTGAAGAAGGAAGCCTATGTTGCTTCAACCTGCAGTGAAGGGTGGGGGTTTTGATATAGGGGTGCCCCTCTTGCCTTGTGAGAGCCTGGTGTGGTGAGTTGAGAGTGTGTCTCTCCACAATGGGCTGATTAAAGTGGGTGATTAGCTCTGCATATTGACCTCTATTTATCTTGGTTTGAGGTATGGAAACCATGTTATGTGCAGTTCTTTATGGTGGTGCAGCTAGTCGAGGGTAGACTATCCGCTGCAATTCCTTGCTTGTACATATGCAAAAGGACAAAGTTTTTCCCAATTTTTCCATCACTTTATTTTATTTTTCTTTTGAACTTTGTGTATTTTCAGATTGGGCTTGATTTGGATGGGTTTTGGTCAAACTATGTGTATATATGGGAGTGCCTATGGAGTCTCTACTAGCACATGGAAGGGTGTTTGGAAAGAAGTGAAGCCCTTGGTTCTATAAGAAAAAGTGCAGAGATTTTAATGTTTTCTTCTTCACTTTTTTCCTTGGTTTTTTTTAATCCCTTTGCTTCCTCTGATGCATCCAAGAATAGTGGGAGTTGTAAGCGGTGTAGAGGGAAGCTAGTCGAGGCTAGTTGAGGTTGAGTGTGAGTGTGAGTGAGGCAGTCAAAATTTGTGAGCGAGGATTAGCCCACATTATATTTATAGTTCCATTCTCTTCATCCTATTTTCTCTGTGTTGGTTTGAGGTGTTGTAGAGGCCATCCCTCCAATCCTTCACAACATGTCATCACGTGGTGTTATAGGAAGCTTCAAAGGGACTAATTTAAGAGCTTTGTGGAGTTTCTTGTAGCACTACATGTCGGCACGTAGTGCTATATGAAGCTTCAAAGGGGCTAATTTAAGTGATTTGTGGAGCTGTCTGTAGCACCACATGCAACACATGGTGCTATAAGAATCTTCAGAGGAACTAATTTGTGAGTGCATGATGCGTGTGTGCATGTTGCAAAAAGGGAAAGTGGAGAGATGACACGGGGAATTGGTGGAGCGACCTCTTGGTATAAGTGAAGTGAGAGTAATCCTTATTGCTTGTATATGTACAATCAATGAGGTTAAACAATGGGCATCCAAATCCAACATCCGGCCCAAGGTAAGGCACATTGTCTGTTAAGGCGGTTACGCCGCTAGCGGAAGCTAAATAACGAGAACTCAACCAACAACAGAATTTGTCAGACGAGGATGGAGCTTGACCCGCAGGCGCATGGAAACAACTAGGTGGGTGTCAAATCACGTACTCGACCTTCTAATGACAATCATTACTAAGGAAATCAAATCTAAGTTCTAAAATACGCAAGTGACTGAAATCCGTACTACGAACGAATGCTATACGAAACAGGATCTAGAATCATTGAATCGATCTCAAACTCAAGGGGAAGTCTATACACTAGGTAAGAACAACACCCTAAAGACTTGAACTGCAAACTCAACCTATAACCACTCCGTGCGGTAAACGCGTATGAAGACAGGCCGAAATATACAGGTGACCGAAACTTGACCCCGATGGTACTAATGTGTAGCTCTACTCATTGTGGTTCTATAGATATGCTGCATGCTCAATTCCGACACACAAGTTGGAAGAAAACTCACACCGAAGCTCGTAGGAACTTACCACACATAGAAGCCGATAGCGCGCACTCTTGGTATCTGTGCGTAGCTCTCGCCGTTGCTAACACAATGGCGGTGTCGCTTCTCCAATGGCGGCTCCGTAGCTCGCGTAGCAAGTAGATAAGACTCTCTCTCTCTCTCTCTCTCTCTCTCTCTCTCTCTCTCTCTCAGACACAGTCACGGCGCTCAAAAACTCACTTTTATTAATAATCTCCCCCCCTTTAGGTTACAAAAACTTTGGCTTATATACCTCAGCCTTGGAGGTGAGAACATCTCTAACTAATTACATCAGCAAGTGAAATTACTTCGGGATTACAAGCTGGAAACTCAATTGAGTCCCGTTACTTAATGAATGGCTCAAATCAAAATTAATGTCGGAAAGACATTTATTACAATCAATGGTTACAAAATGATGAGTGTGAGAAAAAATGTGGGTGTGATCCTTTGCTGGCTCAACACTCCCCCCCCTCCGCGTTCATGTCGTCCCTGACATGACTTTTATGCTTGGTCAATAAAGTCCTGTCGTCTTGAGCATCTGCAAATGTGATTCGTATCGTAGGTTGCCGATGGTCAAGGTTGGGCCAAATGTTTTGCTTTCGTGGGTGAAAAAGCCGGTGTAGAAAGCTTCTTCGAATGTTTGCATGTGGAAGCTAGGCAAAAACATAATCCTTTGGTATAGGAGGTGTAACACTTTTGGAGAAGGCTGCAATGAAAGATCGTACATCATATCAGACACCGTGTCGGCCGTCCATAGTAGACTCGAGGTCGTGGCTTTATCTGGCGCGAACACTTCAATGCAAGCTAAGAGAGTCCTGCAGATTTTCTTGAGCATCTGACATGAAAGGTTAGGAGAGCCAGTAAAGAGCTTGATGGTGCCCGTTAGGGTTTTCACCATGTAGGCTTTACCTATTCTCTCTCCTGCCTTTGGTCCTGGCATCCTGGGATAATTAAGCCAATTTGGCTTCTTTTCTGCAATCCTGCCATGCTCTTTCCAGTTTCTGACTCTTAGCACCGGGCAGAAGGTTGCATCCTCCCGGATCTCCTTTGGTGCCTCCACCAAGTAGATGAGGTAGGCTGGGTATTTGTTCAGCCAAACTTTCCTCCATCTAGGTTGTGAATCTACTATCTTCTTTGATTGTTCCTCCTTTGTGATGTCACCTTCGTAAAGAGCGACATACTGCTCCCCTTCTAGTCTCTTTTTCGTCTTTAGCACTTCAAATTTCATCAAAGGGAAAGGCAGGCTGGGTTGCATCCACTGTTCATGGAGCACTTTTGTGTCTAGTCCCTGAAGTCTAATGGAGATTAGGAGACGTCTCCTCTCCCATTCCATTTCCGCCTTGGCACTCTCCTCTGCTGACTTTTCTATTTGGTCATGGAGCCTTTGTTCTTCTTCTTCAGAGATTCTTGAAGTCGAGGCCACCTCTTGAGCTGGGGCTGGATCTTCAATTGTGGTTGCCTCTCCAGTTTCTGGTAGCTCTATGGCTGCTCCACCTGATTCTTCTTGTGGTGTCTCTGTCTCTCTTCTTTGTTACTCTTGTAGATCTTGGAGCTGTTTGCAGAGGGCCTCATTCTCTGTCCGTAGTGTTTGATTTTCTAATGTGAGCCTCTCCTCTGCGGCCAATGATCCCTCCGCAATGTGCAACCTTTGCACTTGCTCTAATCTTAGCTCTCTTTGTAAGCTTCGGACTTGGTCTTCCAAAACTGGTACGATAGCTCCCTCTTGTTCGGTTCCTGCTCTGCTAGCTCTAGGGGTAGACCTGAGTTTAGTGATTGTTCTTTCTTGGAGCTCGACTCTTTCCCTTAGCTCAATGAGCTCATCCTTAGCCGCCTCCAACTCATCCTCTATCCGCTCCCTTGCTTCCTGTGCACTTGTTACTTCTCTTGAAGACTCGGCTAGTTGGAGTATCAAGCCGTCTCTCTCGTTTTCCGCGTCATAGAGTGATGCTTTATGACTTTCAGATTCAGTCATAGCATTCTCTAAATTTCTCTGCAACTCCGCTTCCCTTTGTTTGGCTGTCTCAATCTCTACTTCCTTTGCCTTGGACCTTTCTTTTATCTTGCTGAGCAATTCATGCGCCATGTGCATGTCTTTTTCATCATCATCTGTCAACTCTAAAGCTCTTTCCGCCACCACCTCCACTGGCTTTGGCTCTTCTAGTATTTTCGGTTTGTCCAGTTTCTCTTCACTTTCTTTTTTGCTCTTTGTCTTTTTCTCCGTCCCTCTCCGTTCATCTTGTTTTTGTAGGGTGATCCCATAAACTGCCCCAAGGGCCTCTTCTTCGGTGTATCCTATCTCTACTAGATCCTCAAAACATCTGTGTCCACCTCTACTGTGGTCTCTTCCACAAATTTTTCCGTCTTCTTCGGGCTTGGTACATCAGTCATAGAGGGATGTTTGTCCTCAGCTTCTTTGGCTTTCCCTTTGTCGGCTTGCCCATCTTTCTCTTGAGGCTTAGTAGACCCATCTACTTTCCTTTTCCCCTTGTCGTCTTTTTTCAGCTCAGCTTTTAATTGCTGTACCTCCTCTTCAGTGTATGGCTCGACAGGTTGCTGCTCCAAAATAGCCGCTGACTCCTCATAAGATTTAATATATTGATCGTATTGATCAATATGTGGCCTGGCCGAGCTAGTTCTGACTTTAGTGGGGTCTGGCATCCACTTTTCTTCAAAGTCACCCTTTAGAGCTCTTTCCGCTCTAAACTGCTCCACTAATCTTTCCATTCTTGCCACTTTCTGACTTTTGGTTTGCTTGGGAGCAACCTTCTTCTTTACTTTCTTCTTAAGTGGCTCGTCCACATCCTCTTCAGGTTTTGAAACTACTTCTAGTTTCCGGCGTGCTCTTGTGGATGCCCTCTTGGATACTTCGGGCGTCTTCCTCCTCGTCGGCTTCTCTAAGCCACTCATTCTGGGAGGGAGCCTTTGGCCACTGATCTCTAGCTCCAATAGCTTCATAAGCTATTCTTGTCAGAATTTCCGCTCCTCCTATGTATTTTGGCTTCTCGTTGTGCATGGCAATTACTTGCTCGTGGATGTGTTGAGCGTAATTCACCTCTTTTGGCATATTGCTCTTTAATGCCCATGTGATGGTGGTCGCAATGGCATGGGGTGGTGTCGGATACTTTTGCGGTCTTTTACTGCAAACATGAAGAAATTGGTTGTACAGTCGGCAAAGGGTTGCCGCTCTTGGGTCCTTCATATCTCCATAGTTCGCATTCTGTTTCTTGGGCCCATAGACCTCCATGGCCTCCCTTCTTTCCCTGATCGAGATCCCTTTGTTGTGCAGCTTCAATGCGTCTGCAATTAGCTGTGGAGTGATCTGTACTTCTACCTTCTCTCCATCCATGGCTGTCAATGTGGCTTTTCCATCCTTCTGAATGGATGTTGCCAACTCGTACACTCTTCTTGTATCCACACCTGATGGTCTCGAGGTGAAGAAACAGTGCAAGTTTGCCCTTTCCAGGTACCTGCTGATGTCTTCTGACCTGCTATAATCTACCAATTCCTGTGGGATCATTGGTACATCCACCGCTTGCCCTTGAGGATCTCTGAAAGTCCCCTGGTAGATCTTTATTCCCTCTTTCTCCAATACTGCTTCCTCCACCCAAGTTTTGGTTGGCTTGAGGGTTTCTGCTAGAATGTCAAATGGTTCCGCTTCTGCAATAGCATCTTTGATTGTCGGTCTTTTTCTCTTCGTTGCCGATGACTTGGTGGAGTCTATGGATCCTGTAACTCCAATTTCAGAAGTTAGCGTCTTTTTAGTACTGAAAGCCGAAATGAATCTTTTAACTATCCAAATAACTTGAAAATTGAAACATGAGCTATTCAGGGCCTAAGGATGCAAGGTAGGTGAAAAAATATGCAAAATGGGCTCAAAATCATGCTGGAGACATCATACGCGTATGATGTATTTTGTGTCAAAATGACTTCATATTGGTTGTGCTTGTAGCTGATAGTGTATATATGATTATCATATGCTTGGATTTGAGTTTGGATCCCATTTGGTCAAGTTGCATGTAGATCACTTCTGTTTGGTGGTTGAAGCCCTGAGGTGCCAAAATCACATAGTGAGACATCATACGCGTATGATGTCTTTTAGTGTATTTTTGGACCAAATTTCTCTATAAGCTTGGATTTGGCTTTAGATAGGCTTATTCAGTGGATTTATGAAGTTTGGATAGATTTTGGGCTAAAAATGGCTCTGGAGACATCATACGCGTATGACGTCTTTTTCATCAATTTTGCATGGGATTGGTTCTGTGGACTCCCCATGTACTAGTGAAGGACTGTTACTACTCAAATCTTGGTTTGGACTTGAGTATGTTGGATTTGGGCCAAAAATAGGCTTTAGGTGAAGGGTTTTCCCTCAATTGGGCTAATGGGGTGATCCTCTTGACCAAATGGTTCCAAATTTGATATGTAGCATGTATTAGATATATATAATGGATGTATGATGACAAATGAGCAGTTTTGGCTCTGTAAGTGCAAATAGACATCATACGCATATGATGTCTTTTGTGTCAAAATGGTGCTTTTTGGTTCCAGATAGCTTGTAGATGTGTTTAACAACAATCCTACAAAGTTTCAATGAGTTTGGAGTTATTTTGACAAAATTAGGACCAAAAATCAATTTTATGGCCTACTTTGCGTCTTTTTGGTTTTCCTTGGGTTTTCTAACTCCAATTCTCATGATACTTGGTTCATAGGATGTGATTAACATGTGGAATGAGGCTATGCACTCAAATGTTGAAATGGATGTAAAATTCATGGTGTGAGACATCATATGCGTATGATGTCTTTTCTTGACATGTTGGTCTTTTTGTGCAAAGAATGCTTTGTGCTAGTGCCCTAAGCCCTGCTAACTAGTTTTCAACTTAAAAAGTCATCAGTTTAGCTAAAAAGCCCCCTTACAGGCATTTCAGTCTCCGAAGTCGTCTTTTTGCCTTGGAGTTGAATTTCTTCAACTTTTCTTCTCGAGAGTTGCATTTCCAGCTCATTGGATATGTTGTGAAGCCCTCTATTTGGTTGAACTTGACTTTGGCTCCCCGTTCTCCATCTTTCTCCCTTTGGTTGCCCGAAAGCGTCTTTTTCACCATCGGTAAGTGAATCAGCTTTCTTTTGGGTTTTGCTTGCAAACATAAGTCATCCATAGTTACTTGAAGCTGCTTGTGAAGTTTCATTCATTCGGTCGTCAATTTCAGCCGTTATGCCAAAATGACGCTTTGTGTGTCCGCAGCCAAATCGGTTGTTCCGACCTACTTTTTGTGATTCAAACTTGGAGATACTTCTATGGTTGCATTGTCCTTGATGTGGTTGAACTTCCTGTGAAGTTTCGTGTTGTTTCGACAACTTTTTCCTGTTTGCCTCTTGCAGGCTCTGTTGACCTAGGGTTTTTTCAGTCGTTCTTTCTCGAGCTTTGAGTGTTAGAAACCCATCTTCTATACTAGGGTAACCCACCTATAAGTTCTTGCAAGGTTTGGTTAGGCGGTTGTGCCACTACCTAGCATTCTGCCCCATTCCCCGTCTGCTCTTGTTTCTTGGTTTTGGTCAGTTTTCGCGACAAAAGTTAATGATAAGCATCAAAAGCTTATGGCAACGAGTCTACCTCTCATGTCTGGTGTCCTCTGAGCTCTCGTAGCAAGTCGTAGAAGGTCGTAGAAGATCTGTGGTCCTGTGGCTCTTTGCTCTTCTCCAAGAAGGTAATAGTGTGAATGAGCTTGAAAGTGATGTGAAAAATACTTAACTTCGGACTTCCCGGATTCACTTGCCACCAAATTTGTCATGTGCTCCTATCTCGTTGTGAATGCACTTTAGGATCTGAAATTTCCCAATTTGGACTCCGTTTGACCTGTTTTCTTAGAATTCCGTCCACTTTGCCAAAATTCTGCCGTTTCGGACTTTCCGCAACTTTTTCAGAATTGTACCCAATTTTTACCATGGGTTGCCCTTGTCATTAGGACCATCACCGTCTATTCTTTTCTTTTTTCCGATCTCATTTCACCTGCTTTTTTTATATTTTTCTTTTACTTTTATCAAGAAAATCATAAAAAATAAAGGAAAATAGCAAATTGAAGCCAAAAATTTTCAAACATACACAATAAATAGCTGGTAACCCTGTGTATATGAATTTATACTTATTTGTGATTTCTGGACTTGGATTACCACTTTTTTTCACTCTTTAGCTCCAAAAACACTCTTATTTAGTGATATTTACACGTCTAGAGACCCAAATTCATCATTTGATCTCTTCTTGTTGCAAAACAAGGTATATAAGGGCATAAATATTATCAATATCCGCAATCAAACATAAAAATTGCAAAATCATGTAAGACATTGCCCTTGTAATATAATTTTTGTTTTTCTTTGTTTTTGTCGCTTGTAGCTGCTTTGTAGCTATGGTATACCTGTATACCTCCCCCCCTCCTAGTCTGAGTCCTCCCGGATGACTATGAAGTGTCTGTGGGCGAAGCATTGTAGTTGTTTTGGTCATAAGTTCCCAATGCAATTGTAGAGCGATGATACAACAGTCTTTCCAATAAAGCTGCTCTTTGTTTGATTGAAGGATTGGTGGTCGGGTTTTGGGTTGGTTTTGGCACTTCGGTAGTAGAATCAGTAGATGGATTCTTCTTTACCTTGTTGTTCTTTTTCACAATCCAAATCTGCTTCCGCTTCGCTTGTGCTTGCCACAAACTCTTTGCGACCCAAACCTGCTTTGTTCTTTGTGTTGATTTCCTCGCCTTGAAATACCTAGGAGTTTCCGTGGATTGTACTGAAGGGAGTTCCTGTTTACAAATCCTTGGGATCCAAATTTGCTTGCTATAGCTTTGTGCCGTCATGAACTTCTTTGGAATCCAGATCTGTTTCACTGTCCTTGATTGTCTGGAATCACTCTGTTGTCTGGTATTGAAGACTCTGTTTTCCACCTTTGTGTTCTCTGGCACAACCTTTTTTGGTCTCCATACCAACTTTGACTCCGTTTTTTCCCAAGGTTGAGCTGTTATATTATTGCTTGTCTTCCTTATCCAATGTTGAGAGTTCCTCGTCGAAGAGCAATCCAGTTGTATAGAAACTTTTGGTTGCCATTGCTTCTTCTTTTTCTCTGGTTGTTGTTTACCTTTGTTCTTGGATTCTTCCTTTGGAGTTGGCTCTGCTCCTTTGGTGAACTTAACTGATTGACTTTCACCTTCGTATTTGATAAGCACTGATTTAGAACTCCAGTCAATCATTGCATTGTATTGCTTCTGCCATGGTTGTCCTAGCAATAATGGATGTTGTGTAGCTTGGTCTTCAACCACGTAAAACATATGAGGATACACATACTGGTTAATCTGTATATGTAAAACTGTGCATCCGACAGTTTTGATTGAATTCTCAGAGTAACTCTTTAACTCTTGCTTGGCAGTTTGTAATTTAGTGTCATTTGTCAATTGTCTATACAAACTGAGTGAAAGTAGGTTAGTTTGAGCTCCTGAATCCAATAGTGCTCTGGCTTTGATTTGGTTGGTTCCTACTTTGCATTCAATGATGGGTTCTTCTTTGTCATTATCCATTTCTGTTATACTGACTGCGTTTATTCGTATTGCTCCTTCATTGCGCTGTTTCTGACGCAGTAGTCTTCTTTTCTCCATTCTTTCCTTCGCCTCGGCTTGCGCTTCCTCCACAATCTTTTTCTTTTTCTGGACACGCAGCTTTTCTTGATGTATTTTGAGAAGCATGTCTTGGGTTAGCGGCAAAAGATACTTTTTCACTCTGCATCCACTAATCCAATTGGGCATTTCTTCTCCGTCTAATGTAGCAAGCTTGACGGCTCCACTTGGTGATAGATCTTTAATCACCAGAGGTCCCATCCCTCGCTTTTTAAGCTTCTTAGCATGCTGTTTCAGAGTGTAAACTAGGACATAGTCCCCAACCTTAAACTCTTTAGTCCGCACATGCTTATCAAAAAATTCCTTTTGTCGCCTTTTTTGAGCGTAGATAGAAGCTACTGCTTTTAGGCGAAGCTCGTCTAGCTTTTCCAGGTCATCTATTCTATCAGAAAGCTCGTGCCCTGTCCACTCTAGATCCTTAGCCACCCTTAAGGTTGAAATCAAGAATTCTATTGGTAAGATAGCATTTAGCCCAAAAACCATGTTATATGGGGTCGTTCCTATTGATGTTTTATATGCTACCCTATATGCCCATAATGTTGAATGCAACTTCTGGTCCCAGTCAGTTCTCGACTCAGATACAATCTTCGTAAGGACCGTGCATATGGTTTTGTTTGTTGCTTCAGCTTGTCCGTTTGCTTGTGGATGATACGGGGCTGATTTCCTATGGATTACCATGAATTCATCTAGAAGGATCTCTATCACTTCATTTATAAAATGTGTGCCTCGATCACTCACAATTTCTATTGGCAATCCATATCGTACAAAGACGTATTCATATAGAAATTGTGCCGTGGTCCTGGCATCTGCTTTTTGAGTTGCCTTTGCTTCGACCCACTTTGTTAGATAGTCTGTAGCCACAACGATGTATTGTGCATGAGTCTTATATGCAGGAGGTGAAATGGGTCCGACATAATCAATCCCCCATTTTGCAAAAGCTCTTGCCCCCATCATTGGTCTAAGCGGCATATCATCTCTTTTAAGTGGTACTTTGGTCCGCTGACAGTCATCACACCGTTTAACGTATTCCTCAGCGTCCATATGTAATGTTGGCCACCATATTCCTGCGGCTAAGACAAGTTTTGCTGTCTTATCACCTGAGAAATGGCCTCCACCTACTCCTCCATGAGCTTGCTCCAGGATTATCACATACTCAGACTCTGATGCGCAAATCCTAAGCTGGTTGTCTTTACCTCTCTTATAGAGTTGATCTCCTATTAAAGCGTAATCTCTAGCTTCTGTCTCTACAGATTTCTGACGAGCTTTTGACGTTCCTTCTGGGAAAGTTCTATTTGTGAGATATTCAACAATATACTGACTCCATTCCGGAGCGATCATTATCTGATATAATGTCGAATACTCTGCTGGCGGTTTTGATGAACATACAATACATACAGTGACATATTCATGTACGCTTTCTTTCATTCCTGGCCAATAGACTCCCAATTGTAACAAATTCCTATATGTGTTCCTTCTTGAACAATGAAATGCACATTCCTGAACATGTGCTTCGCGCAGATATATATTATATTCCTCAGGATTGATGCATAGTCGTAAAACATGATCATTTCCAATTGATACAACCTTCCTGCAACCAATTGAAGATTCTTGGATTGCTGAATAGCAATATGTTTCTGGTTGTATTCTCTTCTATCAAACTCTCCTCCATAGGTTAATAGGCTAACGACATTTTGAGACCACTTCGGTATCATTTCTATGTTGAACAAGTACGCGTTGGCATGTCGTCATCTACTCCTATAGGGTCTTCTCCATTCGTCAATCGCGAAAGATGATCAGCTCTAAGATGTGTTTTTCCTTTCTTTACTACTACCGTGAAGTCGAATTCCAGTAAGATAATGAACCATCTCACTATTCTCCCGGTATTGCATGGTTTATTCACTAGGTAGAGCAAGGCTTGGTGATCCGTAAAAAACACAAACTTGTTGGCTAGAAGATAATGCCGAAATTTCTTCACAGCATATATCATTCCTAATCCCTCTCGCTCTGTTGTGGTGTAATTCTTCTCTGCATTGTTGAGCTGTCGACTGGCGTAACAGATAGGAAAATCCATGTTTCCTTCTTCTGGCTGAGCCAGAATGCATCCTATTGCATATGCCGAAGCATCTATATGCACATGGAATATCTTCTCCCAATCTGGTGATTTCAAGACTGGAGCAGTAATGAGTGCCTCTTTCAATTTCTTGAATGATTCCTCACACTCCTCTGTCCATTCAAAGTTCACTATTAGCCTGTAAAGTGGTTGGCCTATTATAGCGTACATGTAAATGAATCGTCTATAATATCCGCAATGTCCCATAAAGCTCTGTACTTGTTTCGCATTGGTTGGTCTAGGCATATCCACTATAACTTTTATCTTCTCTAAATCCGTGGATATTCCGTTTTGTGAGACAATATGTCCCAGAATTCTGCCCTGTCGGACCATAAACACACATTTCTCAGGATTGAGACAAATGCGATATGTCCTACATTTCTCAAATACTTTTCTTAGGTGTTCTAGATGCTCATCTCTCAGAAGAGAATGTACACATAAGTCATCCATGTATATTTTAGAAACAACCTTAAGTATTCTTTGAAAGCATGCGTCATCAGCCTCTGGAAGGTTGCGGGAGCATTGGTTAGACCAAAAGGCATAACCTGATAAGCATAAATTCCCCACTCCGTTGCAAAAGCTGTTTTATGTTGATCTTCCGGTGCTATGGCTAGCTGGTTATATCCTGAAAAACCATCAAGAAAGGAGTATGCTGTTTTCCCTGATACACGCTCTAGAACATGATCAGTTATCGGCAGGGGATAATTGTCCCTGATTGTTGCAGCATTCACTTTCTTTAAGTTGACACACACTCGGAGTTTTCCGTTCTTCTTGGGTACCACCACAATCGGAGATACCCAATCGGTGTGTTCAATTTCGTATATGAATTCAGCTTCCATTAGCTTATCTATCTCTTCTTTGATTCGCTTAGCAAACGTATCATTATATGTGTATGGTCTCTGTCTGCTAGGCTTTGCGTCTTGTTTTAGTGGGATTGTGTGTTGGCATATTGATGGGTCAACTCCCTTTAAGTCCTTATAAGACCATGCAAACACATCCCTGTACTCTCTGAGAAGACTCAAAAGTCTCTCTTCCTCGCCTGGAGACAAATCTGTGGCTATGTACACCGGTCTAGGTGTTTCACCTGGAGCTGCTAAATCAACTTTTTTTGCATCCTCCGGTCCGTCATAAGATTCGTTCTCCCCTCTTTCTCGAATAGGTTGGGTTAATACCACCTTCCTATCCTCTATTGTGAATTTCCTGTAGTGAGAGGGAACATCCATGTTTTCCTTGATTTTGGCGTTTTCGTCCTCTCCACTTTCAATTTCTGTCGTCCAAACTTCTTTCAGAGTTTTCTTGAGCTCTCTGTACTTGTTTCTACGTTCTAACTTGGACTCCATGTGTTCTCTGTTGCGCTTGTTCTTTTCTGATTTTTCTGTTTCGGTTTTCGTTTCATTCCTTTGAACTTGATTTCTTGAGCTTCTTTTGTCTTTTCGTAAGCTCTTTTGCTCATTGCCTCTCATTCTTCCAGAAATATTGTCCTTATCACAATTTTCCGCCTTTACTAGCATTAGGAATTCATTTTTTCCTCTTATTCTAGGCATCGGATTGGTTCTAACCCCCTTTGTTTTTCTCTTTGCTCTATAGCGTTTCTGGCGTTGTTTAGTTTGGTTCGGAAAATCATAAAATCGGACATCCGTTATAGTTTCTTCGTTTCCGCTTGAATTGTCCGTTGACTCGTTGTCTGCTTCATTTCCCCACTCTGGATGATCGGGAATGTCGTGAAACACCTCTTCTTCATCTTCCTTTTCCAGTGTATCGTTCTTTTCAGTTTCTTTTTCGAGTATAGTTCTCAGCATGAAGTACGGAACCACGTCGTACCCGTCCTTGTCGCAAAATTTCATTGTGGGACCATCCGGAATTGCACAAACATCTAGGGTTGCTAGAATGTGTGTCCATTCTAATGGTTCAAGCGTGTCCTCTGGAAAGGGTTCTCCTATATAAGTTTCGTCTTCGATAGCCCTTTCTAAAACATATTCTTCTCGCCTCAGACTTCCACATTTCGAGGCTCCACACATCCATAACTCCTTGGGCTTACCTAACCAAGCTGGAAATTCGGATCCCGCCAAAGTAGCTGAATCAAACTCCTCTACCGGTGTTCGGTTCACATCTTTGTAGCTATGGTCTCTCAGGTTCACACGTGTAGTGGTTTCCATATTTCTCAGGTATATGTGATCGTAGCCCCAATCCTGGACCATTTTCAACTGTCTCATGAATGGTCTTCCCAGTATGATATCATAGTTATTCTCCTTGCCAAAATCGACAATAGCAAAAGTATGTTCGTATTCAATGCCGCAAGAAGTTACTACGACTTTCTCTAATAACCCCATAGGTTTCTCCATGTGTCCATCTGCTAATTGGAGTTTCAACCTAGTCTTCCTTATTGCTGGTTTCCCCCATTTTTTCCAGATTTCTTTTGTAGCAATGGCTACCCCAGCTCCGCTGTCTAGTATTGCCATCGTGTTCACTCCTTGGAATTCAACTGGTAAGGTTGTATTCCCCTCTTCACCTTCGCAATACTCTCCGACCTTGTTTAAGGGTACAGGCTTAGCGTTCTTTTGTGGTTTGCTCAGCTCTTGTATACCCTCTTGCAGTCTCGATGTTGGGTCTTTTATCCCAAATTTCTCCAAGCATTTTCCTACAGTGGTCCACATATGTGGTCTTAGCCTCAAAAGCTCAGCTAGAGTGATAGTGCATGTCACTGGTGTTGACAAGATCTCTATCAATCCTTGTGAGTCCATGACTTTTTCTGATGAGATTCTTCGTGAGGGAAGTGCTCTAATCTCGGATTTTGCTTCATACTCTCCTAAGTATGAAGGTAAGGTATTCAGTGAATGAGGTTTGCTCTCCATTGTTCTAACAGAGCCCCCATCTCCCCAGTAAGATTGCAGATCCAAGTCCACTTGAGATCCTGCCTCAAATTCCACTATGGGAGGATTCCTGATGTCCTTTTTCCAATTTGTCTGATTAGCTTGGCAACTTAGCTCGTTTGCAAAGTTTGCCTCTCTCACTTGTTTCCAAAATTCATTGTAATCCTCATCTCTTCCGTAAATCCTCTGTATGATTGGATGAAAACTCTCTATCTCCTGATCGGTTGTGTTCAATACTATGCGGTCATCCTTGTGTGTATCTTCAGGCTTTTGTGCACTGGGAGTCTTTTCAGCTACCCGTGAAATGATAGCCTCTTGCTGAATTGGGTTTTCCGTTCCACAATTCATTGTTTCTCTTGGTGGTTCTAATAAGGCTTGTGCAGTCTCGATCATTCTTTGGAACATTTCAAGTCTCTGCTTTTCCAATTCCGCGTTTGGGTATGTCATCCACCTCTGTTCTTGTGTTTGGTTGTTCTTTAACTTAGCTTCGTAAGCTCTCATCAGTGCGTCCAATGGTTCGTGTACTTTGTCGACTAGCACTGATCCCCCTGAGCTTAAGCTCGTTGTTTCTTTGATACTCTTTTGTTTCGTTCTTTCCGGGCTCATCTCTCGTTTCCCGTTTTGACTCTCAAGTTTTTGTAATCTATCTTTAGTTCGCTTTAGTTCCTCAGCTAGAATAGCGTCTTCACGTTCATTTCTCAACTTCATGCGTGCTTTTCTAGCTTTCCATGTGTTTCTCTGACTCCGCGGTCCTTGACTAACCACTTCAGTCGCTAACTTTCCATTCTTAGGTTCTCTAGTGGTTTTCTTAGCTTGAGCTCTAGTAACAACTTGCGTTGGTATCAGAGTTTCATTTTCAGACCCACTGCTGGTAGGAATAGTTTCTAGCATATTCAATGTCGTCTTTTGCACTTTGTTTGGATTCTTTGAACAATCCTCAGTGAAGTGAGTAACCCCACACTCAGTGCAATTAGCGTTAATTCTAATGATTTCCGTATGTGGACAAACATTCATCAGATGGTCACCTCCACACTTGTAACAGGGTCCTAGTGCTGGTCTTGGTCCCACTTGATTCGTCCTTTGTGGATAGGATGGTCTTTGTCCTATTAACCCTCCATGAGCTATGAACATCAATGTTCTTGCGTCCAAATTGTATCTCTCTTCATCAGAAGCACTTGTAACTGTTGGTGTTCCAACATTCCCAATCATGCCCCATGGTTCTAGTTGTTTGGGTTCTTCTGGTGGGTAATACACAGTTGGAGCCATGTGTGCACCAGATTCTTCATAATAGGCTTGAACAGGCACTAAGGCTTGTTCTTCCTGATTCTCTAAGGTTGGTGCATATCTAATGCCCACTGGTCTTGCTCCTGGTAAAGGTGGTTGTTGTCCCAATACCGGTTGCGGTCTTTCTATCCCCATAGGTCCTGGTACATTTCCCGTTGGGTATCGAGGTACTGGATGTACCTGAGGTGGTGCTAATTGAGCAGGAGGTGCATACTGACGCTCCCTTACATACCCTTTGTTGTAATAGCACTCCTCTGTTGGATGGTTTGTCCATTTTTGTTCAATAGCACACCATTTCAGTGGTTTTGGCAATGGTTTTTGGTATGGTGCCATCCTTTTTAGAGCATCTTCTATCATTTGCTCTACATTTGGCATGGTTGTTGTTTGAACATTCTTTTTAGTGGTAGTCTCGCTAGCTATGGAGGAAGAGCTACTGGATGCAAAATTTGTATCCGCTGACACCTCTCCATAAACCGTACAGTTATCCACTCAGTACAATGCTTCTCTCGTTACTTGCTCGAAACTTGTACAAGCTTTCAAGTGCAAGTCCTTCTTGAGAGTGTCGTTCCTCAATCCTTCAATAAAGAGAACAGATAGTCTGTCATCTTGTGGTCGTTCACGTACTGGACATCTCTCAATGTATTGTTTGAAGCGAAGTGAAGCTTCCTTCACTTTTTCGTGTTCTCTCTGTTTAAAAGCATATATTTGTGAGACTGTATTGTGCTTAATCCCTCGTTTTGAGAATTCCTCAGCAAACTCTCTTAGCAAATGGTCAATGTCATGGAATCCCCCTCTGTTCAGTGGTTGAAACCATGTCGATGCCGTACCTTCTAGAGTAAGACCAAATCCCTCGTATTATGTATGGAAATTTTTTATCTGCTCAGCTCTTAAGACTTGCTTAAAGAGTGACACATGTGCATACGGATCTCCTGAACCACCATACTTCTTTGGCATACACTTGGCTACTTGAGATGGTCTCATACGTCTATGGTCTGCTACCAATCTCATTGCTCCTGTGTCCCGGCTAAAGCTTTCTCTAGCATCATGGACTTCATGGGTTACCCTTGTCGGTTCCCCTGCCCTGAGTCTACTACTAGGAGGTAATTGTGATGGTTCCGCTTCGAACCTTGGACCTGGAGTGGTATACGTGGGGATTGGAACTGCACTACCTCGATTCGTATCCATTGACTCTCTGGAATGTAATGATCCCATTGGTCCGGGCTTCGAGTACTGAGGTTGACTGAAAGAGTCAGCAGCCTGAGTTCTTTGTCCTCCTGTTGTCATTGGGTTTTGCACTCCATTTGTTGGTGCTGGTCTTTGTGAGCTAGAAGTAACATAATACTGATGTAGTGGTCCCCCAAAGTATGTATATCCTTCTAATTCTTTCTTGCCCATTGTTGAGTATTGCCTCCCATACTTGTCGTAAGCGGCAATTTTCACTTCCGATCCCTCTGTGTAGGTAAAGACATAAAGTCTTTTTTGGTCTGTCAACTCTCCGATGTAGGGTTCTTCACATCTATAATAGAGATCTTGCTCCCCAATATTATATTTGTATAGCCCCACATAGATGTTATCAGTGTTGATCCTTGTAGTTTCATTCTCTCTTCTTAACCTCGCATCAGGGAAGTTCATTATTGGTGCTTTCTCCTCAAGTTCTTCATCTACTTTGGCTTTGGTGCCCATCAATCCCCACTTGTCCACAATGTTAGGGTTTAGGACTATCAAGTACATGGTAACCTCGTCATCTAGATATCTATCTCCGCTATAGCTCACAGGCACTAAGTCCTTGAACTCACTAGGTCTATCTTCTATCTTTACACAATAGCGGTCCATTCCATCTTTGTAGATCTTGGCACCTTGCTCATTGTCGTACTGGTATTTTATGAACAATAGCTTCATTGTGGCGGAAGGGTTTGATGATCCTGCTGCCATATTTTCTCTGTTGTTTAGGTTCAAGTGTTCCAAGTGTTCGGTGAAAATCTCGTAAGATCTCTCCGAAGAAGTATCAGAAACACTTCCTTCAAAGATCGGCTCTAATGGTTGCACCCAACTTTGGTTTACACTTCCCTCGGTTAATATGAAGTTTGCTTGTTCCCCTTGTTTTGGTTGGTTATTCTGGAGATTCCTGCCCGATCTCAATTCATCAATTCCCCTAAAGGACTTTAACTTTTCCGTCTCGGCAATTTGTTTTCCCAAGTTTTTGTGGTCAGAATTGATCCAAACTGATTGATACTTGGTCAATTGTTTAATCTTGTCAGTTGGACAACTTTTGTTTCATCAAGTGAGAATTTTGTTGCAGTTATGCTGAAAAAGACATTATACGTGTATGATGTCTTTTTTCACAGATTTGGACTATTTTGGTTATGCTCACTCTCAGTAGCCCCCTTATGCTCTGTCCACTCACAAAATTTAGTTTGAACTCTGTTTGAGCAAGTTATGGCTAATTTAGGCTTTTCTTGGCAATTTTTCGCTTTTGACTTGTTTTGGGTCAATTGTGATCCAAATGGGATGAAACTTGAAATATAACCTCTAGACAACTATTACAATGGATCTGTGTTGGCAAAGTATCAAAATATGTCCAAAATTAGGTCAAAGACATCATACGCGTATGATGTCTTTTTCATCAATTTGGGTCAAGACTTGATATTTATGCTTTCTACAGTGTTTGTAACAATCTTGTCAGGTAAGATATCAAAAATAAGCAGTGGATGTGCTAAAAGACATTATACGCGTATGATGTCTTTTGTCCCAGATTTTGACTATTCTTGGTTTTAAGCCTTCTCCAATGTTTATAATTGAGTTTCAAGTGTTTTTGTCAGGTTTGAATGTAAAAACAAGATCTGAATCCAAAATTTCCTATTCTTTGCGTTTCTTGGACTCCGACTTGTCTTTTTGGGTTTCTTTGAGTGTTAATGCTCTTGTTTTAAGTTGAAATTAGGGTATAACCTCCCTTTTGAACACTCTGGTAAAGTCAAAATTTCTGTTTTGGTCTCTGTTTGGTCATTTAGACATCATACGCGTATGATGTCTAAAGTTGCAGATTTCCAGTTTTTTGGCACAGAATCCTTCCTAAAGCTTTCTCAAGTGCTCAGCAACTCCCAGATACACAGAAAATCTCTCTGACTTTTGTTTATTGCAAGTTTCACTACTAACTCGACGGTTTAGTGATCTAACATGCAATCAACCATATCAAGCAAATACTCCAATGATTACTAGCTCTAGATCAGGATCAAATGAAGTCCTACCTAAGCTATTCCTAATCATAAAATGGGTTTGGTAGTTGTGATTTTAAAGAGATCCACTGCCACTCACGGACTAGCAAATTCTTCTTCTATCAACAACTACTCAACACCAACAAAACAACAAACAAATCTAAGCTAAACTAAAAATACTGTCAACACGGAAGACCCAGGAATACCCCACTTCCTAGTATCTCTCGAGATCTTCGGAGTCCACCACTCCTAGATCTTTTCTAACTAAAGTATACAAAGTAGTTTATACGACTCACCTCGTAGGATTAGTCTAAGGTCACCTACTTAGGGCTCTTGTCCCCGACAGCGGCGCCAAATGTTAAGGCGGTTACGCCGCTAGCGGAAGCTAAATAGCGAGAACTCAACCAACAATAGAATTTGTCAGACGAGGACGGAGCTTGACCCGCAGGCGCATGGAAACAACTAGGTGGGTGTCAAATCACCTACTCGACCTTCTAATGACAATCACTACTAAGGAAATCAAATCTAAGTTCTAAAATACGCAAGTGACTGAAATCCGTACTATGAACGAATGCTATACGAAACAGGATCTAGAATCATTGAATCGATCTCAAACTCAAGGGGAAGTCTATACACTAGGTAAGAACAACACCCTAAAGACTTGAACTGCAAACTCAACCTATAACCACTCCGTGCGGTAAACGCGTATGAAGACATGCCGAAATATACAGGTGACCGAAACTTGACCCCGATGGTACTAATGTGTAGCTCTACTCGTTGTGGTTCTATAGATATGTTGCATGCTCAATTCCGACACACGAGATGGAAGAAAACTCACACCGAAGCTCATAGGAACTTACCACACATAGAAGCCGATAGCGCACACTCTTGGTATCTGTGCGTAGCTCTCGCCGTTACTAACACAATGGCGGTGTCGCTTCTCCAATGGCGGCTCCGTAGCTCGCATAGCAAGTAGATAAGACTCTCTCTCTCTCTCTCTCTCTCTCTCTCTGACACAGTCACGGCGCTCAAAAACTCACTTTTATTAATAATCTCCCCCCCTTTAGGTTACAAAAACTTTGGCTTATATACCTCAGCCTTGGAGGTGATAACATCTCTAACTAATTACATCAGCAAGTGAAATTACTTCGGGATTACAAGCTGGAAACTCAATTGAGTCCCGTTACTTAATGAATGGCTCAAATCAAAATTAATGTCGGAAAGACATTTATTACAATCAATGGTTACAAAATGATGAGTGTGAGCAAAAATGTGGGTGTGATCCTCTGCTGGCTCAACATTGCCTTTACCCCAACATAATTAAGAATCTGCAAAGTTTCATGTAGCACCATGTGCCGACACATGGTACTACAGACAATCAGCAAAGGGCATAATTTTTCCTTCCAAGACATTTATCCATTGTGGACTAGAGAAAAATTGGGCAAAACAAACTCCTAAATGTAGTTCCATGTATCACCATGTGCCAACACCTGGTGGCAAGGGCTTAACTCTACCTTTGCAAGGGCTTGATATTGGTTCTTAGACACTTTAGCCAATATGGATAAGAAAAAAATTAGGGCAAAAAGCTCATCTTGAGCTACCTATAGCACCATATGTCAACACGAGATTCTACATGCAACTTTGAAAGATAGTTTTATTTTTCCTAGTTCTCTAGAGGATCCCTCACCCTTGACAATGCTTTGTCATTGTTGTGAATACTCCTACTTCCTAAACTCTTCTCGTTAAGCCATTGCTTAGTTGCTTCTTGTAGCACTATGTGCTGGCACATGGTGGTACACATAGCTTTGGGGAAGCTTTTCCTCCCTTGTAGAACCATATGCAAAGTTTCCCCTTATAAAATTAAGTCCCTATGGAGTTGCTTCTTGTAGCATCATGTACCAACACATGGTCCTAGAAGTAGCTTCAAAGGAGCTTACTTTTCCCATTTGTCTAAAGGACCCCTCGCCACTTGACAATGCTATGCCGTTTTTTGTACTCTTATTTCCCAATCTCTCCCCATGGAATAAAGAGTTCTTGGTACTAATTTTGAAAACATTCCAAGGCCTTAAAATCCTCTTCTTTGAAGTATCTTAACCATGGTAGCTGACACACATGACACAGTTTTGGCATCTGAAATGAAGACAAGTGTGACACACTTTTTCTTGGCATGAAAATGTTCACTTTTTCTTAATACTCAATGTAATACAAATTGCAAAAATCTCTCATTTAGATAAACAATGTAGTGTTTCTTTTTTTTTTTTTTGAAATTTTTTGAGTTGCACGAGCATTGTTGATTTGCACTTTGGTGTCTTCCAACATTGAGGCATCAGTTTTGAGTTCATTGATCATTGCATGGGCCTACTAATAAGAATGAAAAAACATGTCACCCACTACAACATAGAGTACAACACATAGCACAAACTAGGTCCTAAAGATTTAGACATTTTCTCAAATTTTAGGTCGCTCCGAAAATCTCGCTTGGGCTACGGTAAAACTCCTCTTCTGGAAGAGGGACAATTAAAGCTTATAAATCTGCACACAAGCTAGAATCCTATAGACATAGTGAAAAAAATGGTTAACAAAGAGAAGATGAATTTTTGCTCATTTTCAATTAGTATTCAAGGATAAGAAGCCAGAATGGAAAGTAGTCACACGTTTGGTGGATATCACTCTCCAAATAGTCACAGGTTTGGTGGAGATCACTCTCCAAAGGGACTAATTTAAGAGCTTTGTGGAGTTTCCTGTAGCACCATATGTCGGCACATAGTGCTATATGAAGCTTCAAAGGGGCTAATTTAAGTGATTTGTGGAGCTGTCTGGAGCACCACGTGTCAACACATGGTGCTATAAGAATCTTCAGATGAACTAATTTGTGAGTGCATGATGCATGTGTGCATGTTGCAGAAAGGGGAGTGGAGAGATGACACAGGGAATTGGTGGAGTGACCTCTCAGTATAAGTGAAGTGAGAGTAATCCTTATTGCTTGTATATGTACAATCAATGAGGTTAAACAATGGGCATCCAAATCTAGCATCCGGCCCAAGGTAAGGCACATCGCCTTTACCCCAACATAATTAAGCCTCTGCAAAGTTTCATGTAGCACCATGTGCCCACACATGGTACTACAGACAATCGGCAAAGGGCATAATTTTTCCTTCCAAGACATTTATCCATCATGGACTAGAGAAAAATTGGGCAAAACAAACTCCTATGTAGTTCCATGTATCACCATGTGCCAACACCTGGTGGCAAGGGCTTAACTCTACCTTTGCAAGGGCTTGATATTGGTCCTTAGACGCTAGCCATTGTGGACAAGACAAGAATTAGGGCAGAAAGCTCATATGGAGCTTACCTGTAGTACCACATGTCAACACGAGGTTCTACATGTAGCTTTGAAAGATAATTTGTTTTCCCAATTCTCTATAGGATCCCTCACCCTTGACAATGCTATGTCATCGTGAATACTCCTACTTCCTAAGCTCTTCTTGTTAAGCCATTGCATAGTTGCTTCTTGTAGCACTATGTGTTGGCACATGGTGGTACACGTAGATTTGGGGAAGCTTTCCTCCCCTGTAGTGTTGCTTCTTGTAGAACCACATGCAAAGTTTTGCCATATAAAATTAAGTCCCTATGGAGTTGCTTCTTGTAGCACCATGTACCAACACATGGTGCTAGAAGCAGCTTCAAAGGAGCTTACTTTTCCCATTTCTCTAGAGGGCCCCTCACCACTTGATAATTCTATGTCATTTTTTGTACTCTTATTTCCTAATATCTTCCCATGGAATATAGAGTCCTTGATACTAATTTTGAAAACATTCCAAGGCCTTAAAATTCTCTTCTTTAAAGTATTTTAACCATGGCAGTTGACTCACATGACACTGTTTTGGCATCTGAAATGAAGACAAGTGTGACACACTTTTTCTTGGCATGAAAATGTCTACTTTTTCTTAATACTCCACGTAATACAAATTTCAAAAATATCTCATTTAGATAAACAATGTAATTTTTTTTGTTGAATTTTTTTTGAGTGCACGAGCATTGTTGATTTGCAATTTGGTGTCTTCAAACATTGAGGCATCAATTTTGAGTTCATTGATCATTGCATGGGCCTACTAATAAGAATGGAAAAACATGTCATCCATTACAACATAGAGTGCAACACATAGCACAAACCGGGTCCTAAACATTCGGACATTTTCTCAGGTTTTACGTCGCTCAAAAAATCTTGCTTGGGTTACGGTAAGACTCCTCTTTTGGAAGAGGGACAATTAAAGCTTGGAAAGGTGTACACAAGCTAGAATACTACACACATGATGAAAAAAATGGTTAACAAAGGAGAAGCTAAGTTTTTTCTCATTTTCAATTGGTATTCAAGGATAAGAAGCCACAATGGAAAGTAGTCACATGTTTGGTGGAGATCACTTTTGAAATAGGAGATTGTTAAGTATAGAGCTTGATTTACCCTTGTAATTTTCATTCTAATAAATACACATTTGTAGACATTGTTATGAGGAGAAGCCATCATATGTGAGAAAGATCAAGTTCACCAAATTATTTCCTTTTGTCAAAATATATTGGTTAGACGGTGGCCAAAACCTGGCCAACAAATACATGATTGGAGGCCATTAGTCAATGGTCGGTGATCGATGGGCGATGTTCAACAGTCGATGGTCGATTTTGAGTGGATGCACCAACACATGGACGGGTGCCTCTCATGTGATAGGGCATTCCATAGAGGGTCCGTTGCATCTATAAGAGGATGCCTCTTTTACACATGAAGTAGAAGCAAGAACAAGGTGGAGAGAGAATCAAGTGAAACAACCATTAAGGGTTTTTAAAACCTTTGTAAATTACTGCGAGTTTGAAATGTAAATCCATTGAGTGGCTGCTTGCTTGTAGACATAGCCTGCACTTGGGTGACCCACGTATACCTTGCGTATGCTCTCTCACTCTATCCCTCTTTCTCTCTTCTTCGCTCTCTCTCTTGTGTATGTTTTATCTCTTTCCTTCAAGTATACCACTCAAGTCTCTACTTAGTAACTCATAAATCCTAACATACGGCATCATGCACACCTCCAAGAGCTATGCCATTATCTTTGACTTTTATAATCTATAATCAAGTTGAAAGCCAACTTGCTTTTCTCTAGGCCTCTCTCAAGTCAGAAACCTCGCTCTTGGTGACAATTGTGGCAAGTGGAACTACAAGCTCTTGTAAGTTAATTCATTGCCTTTGTTAGGGTGCAAGTCTTATAGCACCTAATATGTGTGATCACCCTCTTACAAGTGGATGCCTTGTCATGAATATAATTTCTAACCTTCTAAAAGTACTTTCCAACTTAAATTGGCCACTCAAGTCGAGGGAAAATAAAAAGCGAACAAGTGAAATTGATTTTGATTAAGTGCTGATTTACTAGCCAATCACGGTGGACCAAAAGGAGAATAGAGCAAGGTTAATTTCTAACTAGTTATCTCAATCATAGGTACATTTCAAGGAAGGATAAATGGATCCCCGATAGTCTTGATCAAAGGTAGAGGACAAAGGAGATGACTAAGAGCCAATTATAGGAGTCTAAACATAAAAAGTGACTGTGCTAAGCTCAACTTATTAGAATTACTCTTTAGACTCCAAGTATGGAGTTTGGGAAGCCTTAGGGTGAAATTTTACTTGCCACAAATTGTCTAAATACATAACATGATACTCAACAATTTTACTTGCTAGAAATTATGGGTGCTCTTTTTGGTGTCATAATTTTCAGTCATACATAACACGATAATCAACAATTTGATATGCCATACATTTCAAGGGAGTTGGAGGAAGTTCACTTGTATGATTGTAATTCAATGGATGAGAAAGAGTTGGATCACTTTGGAAAGTTACTTTTTCACATGCGTAATAGCATGGGTATGCTCATTGCCAATGATGTATCTTTGTGGAGTGAAACTAATGGATTTACATGTAGGAGACATAATGGGGACAATGTGATTGACTATATGCTACTCTCCAAAGCCATCATGTATCGCATAAAGATTTTTATGTTTGACCAATGGACCCCGGAATTCGATCATCGGACCTTATGTATTGACCTTTCATGTGGAGAAGCAACTAAGCATGATAATCTTAGCCAAAGGGAAGAGAAATTATCACTATGTATGGATTTCAAACGGGCACCAATGTACATTGAAATGGTTGAGAAAAAGTTATGGATGACAAAGCTTCAATATGACGGACCATTGGAAATTAAATGGGAAGCTTTTAAGAAAGTTATTTGTTCTTGTGCCGAAGAATGCTTGCCATAAAGAATCTCCATGGTATCAACAAAGATAGATCACACAAAAGGTGGTTTGATAAAGAATGTCAAGATGCTCGAAAGTCTTTGATAAAGCTTGATGCAACTATGGACAAAGACAATTATCAAAGTCATTTGCATACATACAAGGCATTGATTCAAAAGAAGAGAAGAAGATGGGAAGTAAAGTAACAACTTTTTCAAGTCCAAGAAAAGGCACATGCATGTGGAAGATTTTGGAGAAACTTGAGGGGGCAAGCGGGTTGAGAATTTATTTTGGTAACTTGAATCTTGTGGATATGTACACACATTGTAGGCAATTATATGAGCAAGCAAATGCCGAAAAAATGCCATCTTATGGTTCACTCCCATGTATGCCCTCTTTTTTTACTATTAAGGATGTATGTGGTGGGCTTGAAAAGTTGGCCACTCGCAAAGTGGGAGATCTTCAAGGTATCAAGCCGGAGATGACGGGAGATTTACCCATGAGTGGATGTGTGATATGTTCAACCATGCGTTTCAACATGGTATGCCTTATGATTGGAGTACTAATTGGGTTAAGCCTTTGCATAAAGGAGGGGATGTAAAGAATGTAAACATCTACTGGACTATAATGATTGGGTCTCTTATGGAAAATTTGATTGGGTTGAAGAGAATGACAAGCATACAAAAGGACAAGCGGGTTTTGGTCGATGCCATAACACCATTGATCATCTTGTCACTCTTCGCGTTCTCATGGAGGAAAGTCGGTTGAAAGAAGGCAAGCGATTGTATTATTGTTTTGTGGACTTTAAGAAAGCCTTTGATATGATTCCATGTAACAGTTTGTGGAGAAGGATGGAAGAACTCCAAGTGCCAAGTGAGTTTATGCTTGCGGTTTCTTGAATCTATGAGAAGGTGATTTGTCAATTGCGCATGGGAAGAGAAATTTCAAAAAAATTTGTAAGCACTATTGAGGCTAAACAAGGATGTCCGTTGTCACCAAGTCTCTTTTGTCTATGCATTGATCAATTGGAACAAATGGTACTTGACTTTATGCAAGAACAAGGCATTGAAGAGGTCACTATTTGCAATGAGGTAATCATGCTTTTGTTGTGTGTGGATAATGTAGTGCTTCTAGCACTCACTTTAGAAGATGCACAAAAGCTTATGGTTGTCCTTGAAAACTTTTGCTTTCATAGTGGACTGATTGTGAATGAATCCAAAACAAAAGTTATGCTTGTGAAAACCAACCATAAGGAGAAGCCAACAATGAGACACTTGAACTTGTTGAGAGATTTAAGTACCTTGGCCTTGAGGTTCCGTCCAATCACAAGTGGCATGAATGTGCTATGCATCATTTGGAAGCGGGAAAGAGAGTATATTATGCATTTGAGAACATATGTAATGAAGTTATTGAGATCTTTAAGTACCTTGGCCTTGCGGTTCCGTCCAATCACAAGTGGCATGAATGTGCTATGCATCATTTGGAAGCGGGAAAGAGAGTATATTATGCATTTTAGAACATGTGTAATGTGGGAAACATCAAGTGTTGGGTTCTAAAGAAGTATCTTTTTGATGCATTGGTGACACCAGTTCTTCTTTATGGAGTTGAAATGTGGGGCGGGAGCATCTCAAAGTCTAAGTCGTTTGAGAATGTCCAAAAGCGTTTTCTTACAAACTTTCTCCATGTTAAGACACAAACACCATATATGCTCCTACTTTTTGAGTTGGGAGCTCTTCCAATTGAGGTTATGGGCATGGAAAGGGTTGTTGAGTACATGATAAAGATGCGTCAAAACCCCTCACATTGACTTCCTACAATTGCATGGGAAGCAAGCAAAAAAGTTCAAAAGACACATAAAAGCAAGATCTTGAGCACAGAATGGATGCAAGACATAAAGAAGTGGTTTGGGAGATGGGATGCATTACACTTGCAAGCTACATGATGCTTCAATTGACTTCCAAGTGAATGAATCTTTTCTACAATGCCAATGTATTACGACTTGGGAGAAACCCGGTGGGTCACGCTTCATACTTTACACCACCCATATTGCCCCCAACTACAAAACCATGTTCTTCACTGAAAGAGGAAACCGTACTCACACTTACATGCTTGAGCCTGTCCCCTTGTCCTCGATACACACTATTGCAGCCATTCGACTTAGCTCCCATTTCCTTCGATGCAAGACAGGGCATTGGGGCAATGGAAAAGAGTCAAATCGACTGTGCACATTATGCTCACTGCAAGTTTGAGAGTCTAAGTACTACACTACTAGAGTGCTCAGTTTTTTGTCACATCCGAATTGGCTTCTCTCACATTTTTAGCCATGACTTAGACCTACACACTTTCCTCTCCTAGCCACAGTGTGGGCTCTTCATTGTGACTCTCATCACCATAATTTTGGAGCATCAAGAGTCACTCATCAGCCATCATGGACATACTACATCACATGTAACTTTGGTCCCATAGGTCATATTTGACCTCCGAGGACAATAATCAAATCTATCTATCTATCTATCTCTCTCATGGGAGCTCTAGAGACGGACTCTATGCTCAAGCTCTCAACTATGGATGCAAATCCAAGACAATGAAAGTTTCTTCTTCTCCATCTGTACTATCCTATCATACTAAGCTATGCTAAGAGTTTTCCCATGAGAAAGCGTATACAAAGAATCCATTCTCTTGCTTGAAAACTACTTATTTTCACCTCACTGGCTCCAAGCAAATCCTTGCTATCTTTCTCTTAAGGAAAACTCTCTCCTTCATAGTTAAATTTCGCTAAATTTAAAAGTAAGTATTAGATTCTCTGTGGAATGAGCCAAACACTTATGATAGCTATTCTAGGTTGGTCAGTTAGAGTTACAAAAGAGTACATATTTTCACTTTCCATGAAAGTAAGTGGCTGACGTAACTCATCAGCAAAAGAGAAGTCCTTGACTTGTTATCATTAGTAGACAACCCCAGCATAACTAGTGTTCAAGGTTGAGAACCGGATTTAAACAGGAAGAGGCTAAAGTTAGTTGAAACCTACTTTGTCTCTTGATATGTAAACTCCAAGTAGAGAGATAATCTTTTAATTGGGCTGCTTTATGCTAACATACACACTTAGCATATTTTTTAGCAAAGATTAATACTTGTAAGCTGCCTAGCCTCTTTGGATAACTGACAGTACTGAGGTGTGTTTCCCAATTGTTGATAGGAAGTCCTCCAAAATGATTGGTAAATAGGAACCACAATTCCTTGAATTGATGCTGATTAGTCAATAATTTTAGGAATAAACATCATGGTTAACTATAGTGAGTTGATCTACAAGCACCCAAAGTGAGCCATGACCTCGATTGGTGATTGATAGATCTACAATCAATCTCATAGAGCCATGAGAAAGAGTATACAAAGAATCCATTCTCTTGCTTGAAAAATACTTCTTTTCACCTCACTGGCTCCAAGAAAATCCTTCATATCTTTCTCTTAAGGAAAACTCTCTCCTTCATAGTTAAATTCCACTGAATTTAAAAGTAAGTATTAGATTCTCTGTGGAATGAGCCAAACACTTATGACAGCTATTCTAGGCTGGTCGGTTAGAGTTACAAAAGAGTACATATTTTCACTTTCCATGAAAGTAAGTGGCTGACGTAACTCATCAGCAAAAGAGAAGTCCTTGACTTGTTATTATCAATAGACAACCCCACCATAGCCACTGTTCAAGGTTGAGAACCGGATTCAAACATGAAGAGGCTAAAGTTAGTTGCAACCTACTTTGTCTCTTGATAAGTAAACTCCAAGTAGAGAGATAATATTTTTAATTGGGCTGCTTTATGATAACATACACACTTAGCATATCCTTTAGCAAAGATTAATTGCAAGCTGCCTAGCCTCTCTGGATAATTGACAATACTGAGGCGTGTTTCCCAATCGTTGATAGGAAGTCCTCCAAAATGATTGGTAAATAGGAACCACAATTCCTTGCATTGATGCTGATTAGTCAACAATTTTAGGAATAAACCTCATGGTTAACTATAGTGAGTTGATCTACAAGCACCCAAAGTGAGCCATGACCTCGATTGGTGATTGATAGATCTACAATCAATCTCATAGAGAAATTGCACATAGAGCGCAAAATGCTTTAGAAGCTACTAATGCCATGAATGTGCATGCCACTCCGAATCATCTTTTGTTGAACACTAGGGCCCATAACACCTAGTGTGCATGCATTCAACAAAAACAAATCCGAATCTGCATATCCATAACTATACTTGCCAATGCTTATGGAAAATTGTATGTTGACGGCTCACCAAAAAAGAACTAAATACTTTTTATGTGAAAACAATGCCAATAATGTGAAAATCCATCATATCTAGGTACCAAATGAACTAGTTCATTAATAGAACATATCTTTTGTTGCGTGTATAAGCAACCATCCATTTAAGTACGTTGCTCATGCTCCTACATAGCTTTGTTCATCGTAGATCTTTACCACGACCTCCTTTTTCTCTTGGATTCTCTGTTGTTATGTGAGCCCATATAAAATTGCAAATCAAAGCCCGGGGTGTTGTGTGTGTGTGTGTGTGTGTGTATCATCTCAACACACACAGTGCACACACCCACTTATACCCAATCATCCCCTGAGGCCTGAGCTCCCTATTGCCTGGCTTGATCTCTGTCATTGTATTTAGGCCACGTAGTCTCAAAAACAGGCATATCCACTGACCCTGAAAAGATTGACACTATTAAAACATGGCCTACCCCCAAATTTGTGCATGACATCAAATTGTCTCTAGGCTTAGCAGGATTGCATGACTGATGACCACTTTACTTCGTCAAAAAATACCATTCAATTGGGGCCCCACACAACAAAAATAATTTGACACTCTCAAATATCTCATCACACATGCCCCCGCCCTATAATTTCCTGACTTCACACAACCCTTCTTTCTAGTTGTTAAAGATGTTAGTGGCTCAGGCATAGGTGTAGCTATAGTCCACGCTCTAGACATTTGGAAACGTTATCTTATGAGCTCTAAAGTTCTAATCAAAACCGACCAATAGGCCATTAAACATCTTCTTACTCAATCCACCATTTCTAATTGTCATATCAAATTGGGCCGGTTTCATTCAAAATTTCTATCCCATGATACAATAAAATCAAGCATATTTATTTGAATCACATTTCTATGAGTGATGTGCAATCATTTCATTCTATGCCTGACACGTATGCTGAAGATCCACATTTCTCATGTGCTTGGTTTGAAATACATCACAATAATGGTCTTCCCTATGAATAGTACACCTTGGAAAATTGTTATCTTTATTTATAGCAAAAGCTATGCATCACAGGACCCTTTAAGGAATTAGCAATGATTGAAATGCATGCACCACCATATATGGGTCATCGAGGAATTCAATCCACACTCACTGCATGTCAAGATCATTTTTTTTGGCTTGAAATGAAGCACGATATCACAAAATTTGTTTCGGAATGCTTGATATGATAAAAAGGGTTGAACGTCATCATGGTAAGTCTTATGATCTTTTGATGCCTATCCCTATCCCTACTGGCCCTTGGGAACAAATCTTCATGGATTTTATCACAAGACTTCACACCACATCCTCACACAATGATATGATATGGACCATAGTTGACTGTTTTAGCAAACAAGCATACTTTATACCTTGCAAAAAGGCATTGTTTGCACCACAGGCTGCAAACCTCTTCCTCAAAACCATCTTCCCCTATCATGGCTTCCCCAAGGCCATTCTCTCTGATCAAGATGTCCACTTTTGCAATCACTTTTGGGTCACCCTAGCCAAAAACTTAGGCTCTACAATGGATTTAACATCTGCATTTCGCCTTGAAAGTAATGGTCAAACAGAAGCCACTAACAACACTATTATGGACCTCCTTAGATCTCATACCACTAAAAATACTGCAAATTGGGATCGACACCTCCCTACGCTTCAATTTGCTTACAATAAGACCCCTCACTCCTCCACAAACCGTGCACCCTTTGAAATTGTCTATGGGAAGAAACTCCCTGTCCCTGGCTCCACTATTAGCATTGGTGTCTTCGCGGCTAACACTTTAGCAAGAGACCACACACACATTTTACAAGAAGCCATAGCTTGCATTAAACGAGAACAAAGATACATTGCACAAGCCAACAAGAAACGAAGACCTACACCTTAAAAAAAAATGACCTTCTTTGGCTTAGAATAGAAACGACGCTTATCCCAAAGTAAAATTGGCCCCTAGATTTTATGGCCCATTCAAAATCCTTCAAAAGATAAATGATAATGTGTTTTGCCTAGGTGTTCCCTCACATTGGAAAATACACAACTCCTTCCAAGTTAGTTTGTTGAGACCACATAAGGGACCTATTCCCAATACTCCTTCCACAACCGACCCCCCTTTAATTGAGGATGATGAAGAAATTTTGACTCCCGTAATAATTTTAGATCATGACATGACCACTACTTGCACAAGAAATTAGTACGGAAGATATTTGGGAAAATACAAAACCCATTATTTGGAAGAGTGTCAATGGATTTTTCAACAATTGCTATGTCTGCACTACCATCACTTGATACTTGCATACCACACACCTAGAGACACAGATTCACCGATTTAGGCAGTGCCTCTCTTCTCGTGTAGAGTCGTCAATTAAGGCAACACAAAATTTAAAAGTGCATATCTGCCAATTTATGCAGCACTAGTGTAGATTCACCGATTTAGGCAACACAAATTCAAAATGCAGATTCGCCGGTTTAGGCGGCATTAGTGCAGATCCACCGATTTAGGCAGCATGCCCATTGGTGTTGATCCGTTGGTTTAGGCAACACCAATTACTAGACCACTCTACCAGTGCCTGGACACCATTGTTGCTAGTTTGGTTTTGGTAACAATTGAGGATAATTGTCTTTCAACCCCAGGGTATGTACTAGAATTGATATTTTATGCAGTTGACAGGAGGAAAAGGCTAAGGGTTATGCAAAAGAATATTATATTTTATGTATATTTGATAATTAAAAGTGCTCTTTATGAGCTTTGTCCATTTATGGCCGGTCGGCTAGTTTGTACTCATTTTGACCATTTAAGAAATCTATAAAGTAAATACGTGCAAGAGGGAAATGGTCACTCTTGCATGGGGAGAGATTCCAACTAGCATCTATGTTATTCAACTCCCCTATCCTCTCTCATCTTATCTCTCTCCCTCTCTCTCTCTCTCTCTCTCTCTCTCTCTCTCTCTCTCTCTCTCTCTCTCTTTCTTTGTTTCTCCCTTAATGCGTACGACGTGAATCATGTTTCCGTGCGATACGTCAGGTATGAGATTTGTGATTTTATTATTTGGAGTAAGTTCCTCAGAAAATTTTGCAAGGCAGTCACGTCTTCCATTGTAGCATTCGTTGCTAGCTCAAATGAAATGTGCAATTTAAATCATGCTATGAGCCAGAAATAATGCAACTTGTAAGTAAAATGAAGTGGCTCTTGAAAGCAAATAATGCAATAATAAGCTCTCAACAGCTAGCTCACATGAAATCTTACAATTTTAGAGCAGGATATGAGCTAGAGATGACTGCAAATTTTGACGAAATGAAGATGAATGGCTCTAAATAGCCAAATTTTGTATTTGTAAAGCTCCAAAAAGTTGGCTAAACACTATCAAATGAAAAAGTTCCACTTTAGACCAAACTATGAGCTATCATGTATACAACTTTTAATCAAAATAATTGGAATGTCTTTGAATAGCCAAATATTTCACTATGATGCAACGCCAACTCCCACCTTGGATCAGTTGAAATCACATGCCTTCCTTCAAAAAACAACTCAATCATTGGTGCTTTTTAAGCATACGGTCATTCAAAAAATGTTATGCTCCAACCCAAAATGATATCTTATGGCCAAGGAAAGCTCAACATTTTAGTGCTATGCAAATGTCTTTGAATAGCCAAATATTTCACTATGATGCAATGCCAACTCCCACCTTGGATCAATTGAAATCACATGCCTTCCTTCAAAAAAAAACTCAATCATTGGTGCTTTTTAAGCATACGGTCATTCAAAAAATGTTATGCTCCAACCCAAAATGATATCTTCTGGCCAAGGAAAGCTCAACCTTTTAGTGCTATGCAATGATTTTGGATTCAACTCAAGCACTTTAAGAATGCATGGCAATGTCCAATCCACGTTTTTAGCACAAAAAATGTCTCCATTGAGTATGATTGCATGTGCAATGTAACTCTCCAAAGATGCCTAAATGCATATCACAAAGATTTTTTTTCATTTTGTGCAATGTGAAATTCAATCAAGCAGGCACAAACCAAAAATTGGTGCAATCAAAGTCATTGGTGCATGGATTTCAACATACATCATACATTTGAGGCCCAAACCCTTGCTCTCACACAATAAATATTGCACTCATAGCAAAATAGAGAAAAATCTTATGATAAAGTGAATTCAAAGCTCTCTCAAGGCAATCATCTCAAATTCCTATGTTTGGCTTATACCTCTACAAATCAACTCAATAATCAACGCATGAAAGCATCTGATGTTCAAAATAAGCACTAAAAAGACCCACGAGCATAAAAAATCTAAGGCAATCCATGGAAACATAGTGGATACATAAAATCGATGTACCAAGTGTAATAATCATAAACAATTTGTCCATGCATCTCAAGAGAAGAGGATGATCGATTGCATTTCATGATAAGCAATTATCATTTTGAAAGATCAATGATTACTACTACACATAATTTTCTAGCCAATCACATAACTCTCCCCATTTTTTGAGGGAGGGGGTGGAACAAGCCCCAAAGTCTTTTTTTCATATTTTTAAAATGCAGTCTGTACGTGGAAAAATATACTTTTGTCAGGATTTGAAAACAATTGGTTCTCACGCAATAGCTCAAAGATAGTATGTAGGTGTTTTTTGTGCTCGTGCTCATCACAACTGAAAATCAAAATGTCATCAAACAACACAATAACAGAGTCTTGATAATCAAGAAATATTTTTTTCATCATCCTAGCAAGTGTGGCAAGTGCATTTGTGAGACCAACTGGTAAAATAATAAACTCATAATGACCAGACTGGGTACGAAATGCAGTTTTAAAAAATGTCATTGGGGTGCATACGGATATGATGGTATCTTGATTTCAAATCAATTTTGCTAAACATTTTTGCTCCTCCGAAGAGGTAGTCTATACGTGGGATGGGATAACGGTTTTTGATAGTGACCTTGTTTAATGCACGATAGTCTATGCACATGCAAAAAGTGTTGTTTTTCTTTTGGACTAGAAGAATTGGGGCACCAAAGGGGGATGCACTAGGACGGATGAGGCCCTTGTCTAGGAGTTCGGTGATTTGTTTTTGGATTTCTCGTTGGTGCAAGGGACAATGTCTCTATGGTTCTCTGTGTGGAGGTTGTGACCCTATAAAATTTACAATTTTATGATCTAATTCACCTCGAGAGGGTGGGAGGGAAGGGGGATAATCATCCACAAAGCAATCATTATACTATGAGAGGAAATCATTATGTGTGTGAGAGATAGATGGTTGTGTGTGTTCCACTTTAGTAACAAATACCATGTAAGGTTTCTAGTTTCTGAAGTCTTAAAGACTGTACAAAGCTTAATCAAACTGATATGATTATTGAAAAAGAAATGTAGAATTGTCCAAATGGTTGTGTGTGTTCCACTTTAGTAACAAATACCATGTAAGGTTTCTAGTTTCTGAAGTCTCAAACATTGTACATAGCTTAATCAAACTGATATCATTATTGAAAAAGAAATGCAGAATTGTCCGACCGTGGCAAACATTCGTATTTTTGGAACCGTAATCATGACTTTACTATGGTTAGAAATTTTCAGAACTGAATTTCAATAAAAACTGATACAGTTATGGCCACTGGAAGTTTAAACTGTTATCTAAATTAACTAAGTAAATTGTAAAGTCTTGGTACTCATTGCTGCAAAAGACTTTAATCATAGAACTCTCTAGATATTTACATATATTTTATAAATTAAGCATGTAATAGGTCATAAAATTAGTAGGATCGATTTGGTGTATCTGGGGGATATGTGGAGCAATAATGAGCCTGCCTAGGCTAGATTTAGCAGCAAGTGGCGCTAGGGGGAGGCTGGGGATTGCCTTGAAGTGCAAGGAAGTGCCAAACACAGCCCATGAGCCCTAAACATCTATAAAAAGGTCCCATCTCTTCACAATTGAACACAAACTCGGAGTCCTAGAAAATTTCTCTTGCGTATAAGAGAACACCTCTCAAAAATTACTTAGAGAGTTAAAACTCTTTGTAATTAATTGAGGTATTTAGTTTAATTTTGATTAATTAAGAAAATAGCGATTAAGCTTTTCCAATTAAGCTATTAATTAAAAAGATTAAGCATTTCCTATTATTAACTACTCTCTAAATTATCATTAGGATGTTGATCACTAATTTCTTAAGCTTGATCAAATTAATTAGGCACTGTCCGAATTTGACTATAAATTGAGAGGAAAAATTAGCAAATCATTTTATAAGTTAGCAAAGATATTAACAAGGTTATAATACATCAAAATCAACTCAAGGTAAATAGATCATGAGCAGATAAGTAATTCATAAATTACTAAAGCTAAATTAGGATATTTTTGAAGAGAAATTAAACAAGGAAATTAGTAAAATAGCTTCGATAATTATGGGAGCCCAATAATACTAGCAGGAAGTTAAGGAAAAAATATCTCACCCAGATATTAATTAAAGATATTTACTAAGTTCAAAAATTCCTATTTTTGAGTAAAAGAAATAAGAGAGATTATTCAATTAATTCTCTAATCGATTAAGTATCCTTTTATGAAGCTATCACTATGGCTCCGAAGAGGACTCGGGAAAATCCTCAGTCTGATGAGGACGATACAATTCACAAGAGGGCTAGGGCATCCCATGACCATGAGGCTGGGCCTACTACCTAGTAGTAGGCCTACGGAGGAGATTCTTCAGGCGCCAAGGCAGCAACAGATGACCGATTAGTCCCAGGTGGGTTTCCCATTATTCAATTAAGTCTTTAAATAGTTTAAGTTCTTTTATAAGTTAAAATTGCATACATAAGGAGTGAGTAAGAATCAGAAAAGAAATAATTGGCTGAAAAGGGAAGGTAGTTTCCAACAAACCAACGTGCACTGTCTGTAAAATTAGGAATGAATTGTTTGGATTAAAACTTGTTGAATTATGAAAGATATGATTGATCATCCTTAAGACAACTTGTCTCAAGACATTTCCGACTCCTTGGTATATTTTGATGAATAATGATGGTTTTCCATCCACGGATAAGTCGATTACCCCCATGAACGATGAGTTTTTACTCTATGTCATGTCTTGATGTTTCTACATAAGTTAGGATATGGTTTTTATCCTAGGGGAGCCGTCCGGTTGTATGGGCAATTGGTTTGGTGTATGGGCACCGCGAACCTTGGGTGGGGGTTTATCCACCTCGGATTGTGAATAAAGAATGGGTGTTGTTTTTTCACCCTTAGGTGGTTTTGAGTCAAGAAAGTACTAGTCATGGTTATTATACTCAATATTTTTGATTGACAATACCATGTCTTAAGTTTAAAGATGTTTGTTTGCTAAGAGAATGCTTTTCAATGCTGTCTTTAATACTTGGTTGAAGGAATCACTGTGATGGTAAGTTAAAAGAAATCATTATTTTAAATGTTAAAACAATGTGATACTAATTATGAAACCAAAGAATCATGTGTGAGTGCGGGGTGGTAAGTGGGGATTGACTAAGGTTGTCAATCATGGACGGGTGGACCTTATTGGTAAGGTAACTATCTATCCCTACGCACTAAAAACGTTCAGAGATCTTCTTCACTTGGAAGAGGAGTCCACCAGTGGCTGTGCCCTCACATCTGCTAGGGGGAAAAAAGCGTTGGTTGAGGATACCTTAGCCCAATTTGTGGAAGTTATAGGGCCAAAATAGTGTTTTGAATTTTTAAAAAGGTCGTATCGTTTCTATTGTGAGACAGGACTAGGTCGTCTTCTAGGGCTATAGACCCAAGCCATTATCAATGGTAAATGTCTATTTGCTGGAATTTGCTTGTTTAGAGACTCTGATTTTTATTAAGCGTAGAGACCTATCAAGAATCCCATCCCGATATTGGTATTGGCGGGTTGGGGATCTCATAAGTGGTATCAGAGCGTGTGTTTAATTAAAGTCTTGGACTTAGGGAAAATTTTAAGGTGTTTGGCTGAAATAAGTGATCTTTTACCAATTCAATTAAAGAGGTATTTAATTGAAAAGAGGGAGAGAAAGAAAGAGAGATAATTATTCCCATCTTTGCAAGGAGATTTTCATCAGGCCTACTGCAAATCCATGGATTTAACATTAGGTTTATGAGGGCTTGCCTATCCTGACACTATTGAATGCCAAAAAGCGTAATGAAATGGCTGGGTAAGAGATTTTCTCCTTCCACTTGTAGGATCAGCTGGTCAAGATCTGGTGGAATTTTCTTCATTGATGCGGGAGAGTTGGAAGGTTTAGCACTAAATATGAAGAGACTCAAATGGGATGAATATCTTCAAGTGATTGAAGTATACTTTTTCATTGGGACAGAGAATCTAGAG
Source organism: Adiantum capillus-veneris (assembly GCF_014529385.1). Taxonomy (NCBI): domain Eukaryota; kingdom Viridiplantae; phylum Streptophyta; class Polypodiopsida; order Polypodiales; family Pteridaceae; genus Adiantum; species Adiantum capillus-veneris. The sequence continues at coordinate 138,136,936 of NC_140940.1, read as the reverse complement.
GAAACCTTTGTGATGGATGGTGCCCAAGTATTATAGAATCAGTGGGTGTTTGATCATGTGTCTAAAGTTATTTACCTAGGTAGAATTAGACCCATGGCACAGGCCCTAGTTTTAGTGGACCAAAAGATGTTGTATATTTTGATCCTATATCTGATCCACCCAAAGTCCACAAGGTTTTAGTGTAGGATTGTCATCACCTTTGTACATAGTAGGATGCTCATGGATTGTATTAACTCTTGTACATACTATGGTTCTCATGGGTATGCTATAAGCAGTTTTGTTTATGGTTTGGTAATTTTCTTCATCCTGTGTGCAAAAGTTTTGAGTATGAGATAAATTAAAAGCATAAGTAATAGAGATTTCATCTGATACTAAGTTCCACTAATTCAATCTCAAGATAATACTCACATAAATAGCCTTTACACTGTTACTCAAGAGAAAAAACTACTACTAAAGCAAGTCCAACTCCCCACCTTCAAGGGAGAGGGACCCAATTTAGAGAGAGATGCCGAAGCGTGGTTAGATGCTATGGACGACTATTTTAAAGCTATAGGAACTGCTGAGAAAAACCAAACAATGATGGATATGTTTCATCTCAGTGGAGATGCCAAACTTTGGTGGAAGCAACACTGCAAAGATAATCCCATGAGTAGTCCGTCTTGGGAGAAAATGAAGCAGGAAATCAAAGAACACTATCTCCCTCCTGCACATCAGGCTATCAAGATGATTGAATTCTTTGGTCTACGCCAGCTAGGACTTTCACTAGAGGAGTACTACATCAAGTTTGTGTCTTTACGACGCTATGCTCCCCAGATGACCATGGAGAATTAAATAGCCCGTTTCTGTCAAGGCCTCAACAACCCCTGAGTTCACGTCTCGAAGCTATGAGGCATACATCAATTCAAGATGCACTTCTCAGAGCGAAGCCTCTTGCAGCTGAAGGAACCAACTCTACAAGGAACTATAATGGATTTAATAACTTTAGGGGAAGAGCTAGAGGAATTTTCAACCAAGGATATCAGCAACGCGGAGTAGCTGCAGCAATGTACTTGGAGAAGACCTTCCCAAATGTTAGGTGCTATGGATGAAATTAAATGGGACACTATAGAAATAACTGTCTTGAAGAGGCAAAATCCTTGAACTACTGCTACAGCCATCCTTCAAAATCAAGGAGACAATCTAAGAGGAGGTAGAAATGGAGGACGAGGTAGAGGAAGAGCAAGAGGAGTCAGAGCTTATGCAATCATGGGAGAACCAACCTTAATGAACGAGGAAGATGAAAGAGCCACTCATTTGGCCACCAGTTAGCAATCCTAGAGCTCAACAACAACAGGAAATTTTGTAAACCACTATAAATCAATAATGAAAAACTTTGAGTTACTTATATATTATAATGGTATACATTATTTTCTTTTTACTTAAGGAATGTAAAGTTAAGTTAGTACTTGATCAGGAAATTAAAGGGAAGGTCTAGCATTTAAGAAAGAGGTTCTCGATAGGAAGGTAGATTTGAATCTTAGGATTAACATAGTTACCCAAAAACCAACTCACATTCCTTGTGCACAAGATAGCCTTCCTTGAAAAGTGACCCAGATATGGAAGTATTAATGTACGAGACTAATAGGAAGCCAAAAGAACATTTGGTATGATACTTCTTAAAACCCTTTATATATTGTTGATCAATCAGGTTAGAGCATAGAGGGTACCTCTGGTGCAATAGTGGAAGCTTGCACCGAATGCAGATTTCTCAAGATGGCAAGAACACGCCGAGCGCGTTGAGATTGGCAAAGATGGAATTCATGATACTTGTCGAACACTGATTTCTCTGAATGGTCAGTTACACCGAGCGTGTTCATGTTGACAAGGTGGATATATGGATCTTTTATGGAATATATAGATGGTACAAATGGTTTGTAAAGGTTTTTAAGATGGGCTCAACACTGAGAGTTTCTTGGGTAAAAATTAAGTAGCAATTGATTAGTAAGGGATTATAGAAACTCCAACCAGATTGTATCCTTGAAACTAGAAAGAACTCTTAGAGTAATCAGTAACATTTGGTAAAGTGGAAAGATTATCCCACCGAAGATGCCACTTAGGAAAATGAAACTTTTTCTTTTCAAAGACTTTCCCAATTTCGGTTGAGATGAGGACATCTCAAATTCCTAAGTTGGGGTGATTGTAAGGTTTCGAGGTTTTGAAACCTTAAAGATTGTACAAAGCTTAATCAAATTGATATGATTATTGAAAAAGCAATGTAGAATTGTCTGACCGTGGAAAATATTGGTATTTTTGGAATCGTAATCATGACTTTATTATGGTTAGAAATTTTCAAGACTGAATTCTGATAAAAATTGATACAGTTATGGCAACTAGAAGTTTATACTGTTAATTAAATTAACTAAGTAAATTGTAAAGTCTTGGTAATCATTGCTGCAAAAGACTTTTATCATAGAACTCTCTAGATATTGACAGATGTTTTATAAATTAAGCCTGTAAGGTCAGAAAATTAACAGGATCGATTTGGTGTATCTGGGGGCTGCCTTTAATTGCAAGAAACTACCAAAACACAGTCTATGAGCCCTAAAAATCTATAAAAAGGTCCCCCCTCTTCACAATTGAACACAGAGTCAGAGTTAGAGTCCTGGCAGATTTCTCTTGTATAAGAGAACACTTCTCAAAAATTACTTAGAGAGCAAAAACTCTTTGTAATTAACCGAGGTAATTAGTTTAATTTTGATTAATTAACACTAGGTTGGTAATGGGACACTTTTATGTCCTGGGACACTTTTATGTCTTGTTAAGTGACCATTTTCCTTGAATTATGTCAAGAGTTTCAAAATGGATTTTGAGGTGCTATCTATCTAGAAAGTTGTCTCATGAGCTGAAAAAAACTCGTCATTTTTTTGGAATATCAATTCCATCTTTAACCTTGTCCTTGCACAACATTTCACAACCTAAACTATGTGAAAAACGGTTCTGTTTTTGGCTTTTTTCAACTTTTTGCAACTATACCACTCTAGAATTCATGTTTGTGAGGTCTATAATGCTAGAGAATTATCTTTAGTAGTCCTCAACATGTCTTGATGCTTCTAGGGAGAAATAAAAATGTTAAAGTTGTAAGTTATTACCAAATTACAAAAATTATCAAATCCTGTTTTTTAGCCAATTTTAGCTCTTTTATGATTTTTTTGGTGGCTTTCATGATATCCAAATGCAGTTTTGATTTTCTATGTCGCATATTGTAACATAAAGCTAATATTCCTTGAGTTTTGGGGCACCTAATAGCCTATTTTGCATAGTAGACAACGATGGTTGATTTTTTCAATTATAGAAGAGAACGAAACATTCTAGTATATCAAGTATAACTTTTTCAATATTGTTAGTTTCTTGTGACAACTACATGCATTTTATAGGTAGTAACCATATCTAGTCATAAGGATCAAATTTGGCTAGATATTGAATAGTTTCTATGGGATTCTACAACTCATAATGTTGAACCCAGTTTTTTCATGTTTGCTGTATTTAGTACTTCATCTTTGTCCCCAATATTCCGCTTGGTAAGAGATGTATTATTCTTTTGACATGCTCCATGGCTCCTTATGAGCCTAAAGGACAATAGGGAACTAAGAAAACATGCATATATTATTTGTATTGAGCGTGGCTATAGAAACTTTGATGATAGGTTTGCAGAATGGTAAAATTTCAACTTTTTTGTACCTATTTCTTTTGGCAAAACAAAAAATAGTGAGTGAGAAGCAATCATATGCTCTGATCACCAACCCATTGAAGTTAACTAGGGAATTTATCTCAAGTCCTACAAAAATCCCTAATCTTATTTTTATGCAACAAAACGTAAGAAATGACTGTTTTGATGAAAATGTACTGGTCCATCAACTTTGGAGGCTTGGTGTGACCAAAACATGAGAAATTTTACAAGTTTCTTATTTTTTCCATGTGTAGTAGGCCTTGAACTATAATCTCATGAAAGGATTTTACAAAATGAGTGGATCTACTATGGTTTTGGAGGTTTTTTTCAAAACCCTGAAAGGACACTTTTATGTCCTGTTAGGTTACCAACCTAGTGTTAAGAAAATAGCTTAAGTTTTGACTAATGTTTCTTAATTAATCTATTAATTAAGAAGATTAAGCATTCCTTATTATTAACTACTCTTCAAATTATCATTAGGCTACTGATCACTAATTTTTGAAGCTTAATCAATAATCTAATTAATTAATTACTGCATATTAAGCTGAAAGTGATTAATTTTAGGTTGATTTATGAAGAAAAATAGTTTTAAAGCCTAAATAAATATAGTATAATTTTTAGAACTTGGTTATGCTGTGTAAAATCCAAGGAAATTGGATCTTAATTTTTTGCATAATTTGCCTAATTAATTAGATAGAAATTAATTATTTTTAATTATAAAATAAAGGAGAAATTAATTAACACACTTGGATAATTACACAGTAACTATCAAAGCTAGAAAACATTGTTAAGAAGCCATGATAATTAGTCCATGCAGAGAAAACTAGTTTATCTAATTATTAGGCTAAAATTATTTATTTTAAAGCATAAATTAAACGAGAAAATTAGCTAGATCACTTAGATAATTTTATAGTAATTATTAGAGATAAATCATTGTTAAGAAGCTAGGATAATTAGGCCATGCATAGAAAACTAGTTTATCTAATTAATTAGGTTAAAATTATCTGTTTTTAAGCATAAAGTAAAGGGGAAAATTAGCTAAATCATTTAGATAAGTGTATAGTAATTATTAGAGCTAAAAATCATTGTTAGAAAACAAGGATAATTAGGCCATGCACAAAAAATTAGTTTATCTAATTAATTAGGCTAAATGTTTTGTTTTTAAGCATAAATTAAAGGGAGAAATTAGCTAAATCACTTAGATAATTATATACTAATTATCAGAGCTAAAAATCATTGTTAGAACATCCCATAATAATTAGTTCATGCACAAAAAATTAGTTTAGCTAATTAATTATGCTAATATTGTTTGATTTTGACTATAAATTGAGAAGGGACATTAACAAATTAATTTATATAATTACATAGTAATTACCAAAGATGGAAAACAACATTAGAAAGTTAAAAAAATTATCTTAAGCACAAATAATTAGTTTAGCTAATTACCTTAGCTAATATTATCTGATTATGAATATAAATTGAGAAGGGAAATTAAAAAATTAATTTATATAACTACATAGTAATTAACAAAGATAAAAAGCAACATTAAAAAGTTAAGATAATTATCTTAAGAATAGATAATTAGTTTGGCTAATTACCTTAGCTAATATTGTCTAATTTTGACGATAAATTGAGAAGAGAAATTAGCAAATTAATTTATATAATTACATAATAACTACCAGAGATGGAAAACAATGTTAAGAAGTCAAGATAATTATCTTAAGCATACATAATCAATTTAGCTAATTATCTTACCTAATAATATTTGAATTTGACTATAAATTGAGAAGGGAAATTAGCAAATCAATTTATAAGTTAGTAAGATAATCAAGGTTATAATACATTAGAATCTACCCAAGATAAATAGCCCATGAGAAAATAAGTAATTCATAAATCACTAAAGCTAAATTAGGGTATTTTTGAAGAGAAATTAGATAAAAGAATTAGTAATATAGCTTTGATAACTATAAGATAATTATGGGATCACAATAATACTACCAAAAAGTTAAGGAAAAAATACCTCACCCAGATATTAAGCAAAGATATTTTCTAAGTTCAAAAATGCCTATTTTTGGGTAAAAGAAATAAGAGAGATTATTCAACTAATTCTCTAATCTATTAATTATCCTTTTATAAGGATATCACTATGGCTCCGAAGAGGACCCGTGGAAATCCTCAGTCTGATGAGGACGCTACAATCCACAAGAGGGCTAGGGCGTTCCATGACCATGAAGCTGGGCCTAGTAGTAGGCCTACGGAGGAGAGTCTTCAGGCGCCAGCGCACAACAGATGGCCGATTAGTCCCAGGTGGATTTCCCATTATTCAATTAAGCCTTTAAATAGTTTAAGTTCTTTTGTAAGTTAACATTGCATATGTAAGGAGTGAGTAAGAATCAGAAAAGGAATAATTGGCCGAAAATGGAAGGTAATTTCCAAGACAACAACGTGCATTGTTTGTAAAATTAGGAATGAATTGTTTGGGTTTTTGGGTTAAAACTGGTTGAATTAGGAAAGATATGATTGATCATCCTTGAGACTGCTTGTCTCAAGACACCTCCAACTTCTTGGTATATTTTGTGAATAATGATGGCTTTGCAGCCATGGATAAATCGATTACCCCCATGAATGATGAGTTTTTACTCCGTGTCATGTCTTGATGTTTCTACATAAGTTAGGATACCATTTTTATCCTAGGGGAGCCGCCCCCTTGTATGGGCAACTGGTTTGGTGTATGGGCACCCTGAACCTTGGGTGGGGGTTTATCCACCCGGATTGTGAATAAGGAATGGGTGCCGTTTTTTCACCCTTAGGTTCTCTTGAGGCAAGGAAAGTACTGGTCATGGTTATTATGGTCAATATTTTGATTGACAGTACCATGTCTCAAGTTTAAAGATGTTTGTGTTCTAAAAGAATGCTTTCCAATGCTGAATTTAATACTTGGTTGAAGGAATCACTGTGACGGAAAGTTAAAAGAAATCATTGTTTTAAATGTTAAAATAATGTGATAGTAATTAGGAAACCAAAGAATCATGTGTGAGTGCGGGGTGGTAAGTGGGGATTGACTAAGGTTGTCAATCATGGACGAGTTGACCTAATTGGTCAGGTAACTATCCATCCCTACACACTAAAAATGTTCAGAGAACTTTTTCACTTGGAAGAGAAGTCCACCAGCGGCTATGCCCTCACATCTGTTAGGGGGAATAAAACATTGGTTGAGGATACCTTAGCCCAATTTGTGGAAGTTATAGGTCGAAATAGTTTTTTGAATTTTTAAAAAGGTTTTCTCATTTCTACTATGAGACAGGACTAGGTCTTCTCTAGGGCTATAGACCCAAGCCATTATCAATGGTAAAGGTCTATTCCCTAGATTTTACTTGTTTAGAGACTCTGATTTTTATTAGGCCTAGAGACTTGTCAAGGATCCCATCCCGATAATAGTATTCGCGGGTTGGGGATCTCACATGCTTTGTCATCCTTTCTTAGTGCACATTTTGCTTGTGTGTGTGATATCAAGGGTAACATAGCAAGTGATGCATCAGCAAAAAGTGAAATAGATTTTCCATTAAAAGTATATTTAATGTGTGTGTGCGAGTCAGTTTTTGGATTATGTTGGTGATGGAAAGGCATGCCCAAGATGATGTCGTTGGATTGAAATGGTGTAATTAAAAATTCACGTTGTTCTATGTAATCACCAATAGTAATTTTGAAAGATTTAATTTCACGTGTGCCATTGTACCTAGTTCCTTGAAAATCACATTTTACTTTGTATGCAGATGTTGTGGTGGTTAAATTTAATTTTCTAACCAATTTTTTCAGAAATAAAATTGTGTGAACTACCATCATCGTGTAAAATAGACACACTTAAGTCTTGAATTTTGCTTGACTGACGGAGCAAGGCATGAATTGAAATTGGCTTACCTGGTACATAAGGTGGTGTTGCAGCTGTTCAATCAGTCATGGCATCATCAAGGGGTTCTGATTTGTCTTTAATGTTGTGGATTCGAGCTGTGGGATGGCGGGGTCTGGGTGGACGATTGTTGGTGCAGTTGGCTTCAACATGGCCATATTGGCGGCATTTGACACACCAAACACCATTGCAACGTGCAGGGGGATTGTGATGATGATGTGTGTTTAAATTTTGAGGTGCAGTGTGTGTGGGTGTAATTGTGGAACTGTGTTGTGGACGATGATTGTTTTGGTGACTACGAGGAAAAGGGGGTGGACGATTTTGTGTGTAATTACTTGTGCAAGGGTTTGAAGTATACATGTTGAAATTATTATCATTGTGATTGTGGCTTTGGTTGTTGTTACCCCACTGACTGCGAGGTTGAAAATTTGGACAATAGGGGTTGCACATGTTGCGCACTTCATGGACGATAGGATTGATTTCTTTCTCACCATCGTAGGCCAAAGATATAGCTTCATAAAGAGATGTCGGTTTGAGAGAATTGAGTTCTGAGACTATATACCATTGGGAAGACCATCTTCATATTTGGGTTGGAGAGAGTCTGTAGGCACTTCTTCTACCATACGGAGGAAAAGAAGACGTTCCCAGAAGTGGTCGGTGTAACGGGAGAAAGTGTCTTCTTGCATCTAGGAGAATTTGGCCCAAGCACTACAAGCGTCAAGGCCAAACTGAGGGGGTAGGAAAGAATCTTAGACCTGCTGCTGAAAACTGTCCCAAGTTGATGGTCGTTCTGCCGTCTTGCGTAGCATGCTCCACCAGAGTGAAGCTTGACCAGAAAGGTGATTAGTAGCAAATTTTATTTTATCTTTTTCAGTGAAAGATTCGCCAGCAAAATAATCATCGAATTACGTTAACCAAGATAGCACTCTTTTACCAATTTTACGACCATCGAACTTGAAAAACGTAAAAGATTTTTGACTTATCTTTGCCTCTTTGGTGGATTGTTGATCTTCAAACGCGGACTTCAAAATTTTGATCATACGTTCATCTTCGTCGTCGTCGTCGCTTGCTCTTTTTGATCATTCGCTCTGCAAGGCGTTGATTTGCAACGTCTAATTCCTGTTGCAGCAAGAATACTTGTTGCTCCAAGGTCGTCGGTGCTGGGAGAGGTGAATCAATGGTCCAATCAAAAGGGTTATTGGCACCGGTTGTCTCCATTACCATTCAAAAAATTAATAATTAGGTTGATTTGCGAATTGCAATCCGGAGTCAAGAATTTGCGTCGAATAATTTTGTCGATTCGAATGTTGCATTGTCAAATGGAGTAAAAAAGATCGTAAGCCCACCGCCAAGTGCTACAAAACTCCCTGTATTGAATTGTAGACGTGACGTTGTTGATGTAGAACCATTGCAGGTGCATGGGGTGTTGTTGGTGCAGAGGTCAGCAATCAACGATTGGTTGCCTATGGATGCGACATATTGGAGCTCTCATATATGTGCGATAAGCAAGGTGAGGACGTAGCTATTATTGATGGCAATCAAGAGAGATGGAGTTCGTGAAAATTCTAAGCTAATGTTTTGCGAGCGTTTTGAAAGAGTGTGTGTGTACAAATTCTTGAATCATCATAATATGTATGTGTGTGTGCGCACGCATAATGACTTCAGCATTAGAAGGTGTGTGTAGACTCGCTAATATTCCACTACTATAGATAACTCTGCTAGAAAAAAAAACAAAGAAAAAGCTTTTAGAAGGGAATATACTCTCTGGTAAGTAGGGGGGTGCCATGATGTGGATATGATATGCAGTAGATGAAGGGGAAGAGAGAGAGAGAGCCCAAAAACAACTTTCAAAGAGAGAGAATAGCTTTTTTTTAATGAAGTTTCTTGCTAGTCACTAGCCGCGACCAAGAGAGAGAGAGAGAGAGTTAGACAAGGCATGGGGGAATGTGTGAGAGAGAGAGAGAGGGAGAATCGTGCGCGTTTGGCTCAGAGAGAGAAAGAGTTGCATGGGAGTTGGGTGGTGCCCAACGTGTGCAAACTTCCTTCGTATATTGGTTGCCATCCCTTTTTTTACAAGGTGCTGTAAGTTGAGAGAGACTCCTCGTTTGCCTTCCCCAGATCGCTCCAAACTGAGAGAGAGTGTGTGTTGGACACAGTGGTTAGGGTTGTTGAAGAGAGAGAGAAATCTCGACGACTATTGCATGAGTAGAGGGGGTTGGTGATTGGCCAAGGTAAGAGGGAGAGACATTTAACTGTGGTTGGCATGAGAGAGAGAGATAAGATGAGAGAGGATAGGGGAGGTGAATAATATAGACTCTAGGTGCAATCTCCCCCCGTGCAAGAGTGACCATTTGCCTCTTGCACATATTTACTTTATAGATTTCTTGAATGGTCAAAGTGAGTACAAACTAGCCGGTCGGTCTCATAAATGGCCAATGCTCATAAAGAGCACTTTTAGTTATCAAATATACATAAAATATAATATCCTTTTGCATAATCCTTAGTCTTTTCCTCCTGCTAATTGCATAAAATATCAATTCCATTACAACTAATCAACTTTTAATCATGCATGAGAGATTGTAAAAAATGAAAAATTTGCTTATGTAGAAGCATTTTCTCTCTCATTTTTGATATGTATGCATAGATTTGCTACTAAAGAGAATCATGTGCATAACCAAAGGCACTTTTACCCCTAGGGTTTTTCCCTTTGGGATATTTGGGTATGTGAGACCCTAGCATTAGGATTTCAATAATATTTTTTGTGTGATTTTCTTGGCTTTCAATAAATGCTTTTTAGAGCTTGTAGTTGTTAATACTTAGCTTCAAGAAGCTTGGTTTGCAAATATAAGGAATCAAGAGGCATCTACTACATTGGATGCTTGCTCAAGGATGCTCAAAAGAGCAAGAATAGGGGAAATCCTTCCATGCTATGCTCTTTCTTATCTTTATATATCTTTGAATGCTTCGATTAAGTGGAGTTTCTTCTAAGTTATGGTCCTTTCATTTTCAAAAGCTAGGCATACATAAAATTTTCAACACTTTGCTTTGTGAATATTAAACTCATTAAATGTTTGGTTTTATGTGTGCTAATCATAGGTAATCGGCCTTGATCTTAGGTTAATGTGGGATCATTGCTTGTTGGGCCTAGACTCCTAGTGATTGTCTTAATGCTCCACTCATTTCTAGCATGACCTATCTATGATTAGGGTTTAGTCCCTTAGCTCATTTTCTATAAACATATAATTATGAAAGCAATAAAAAAGCGCTAAAAATAAAACAACGAAGAAAAAAAAAGTCCAAAAAGAGTAGCACAAATGCTATTAGACACATGAATTTGAAATTTCTATGTTATGTTTGTGTCTATGTGAGGCATAACACCTTATTGGCACTTGGCAGGTGAGGGGAACCTGCACCTTGGCTTGCTTGGTCAAGGCCTAAACCGATGCCATGGGCTGATAGGGGTTAGTCGTCACCTTGGTAGGCTAGTAGACTTTTGGAACACCTCCTTGAGGGTCCAAGGAGCCAAGAGTCGCAGTTTGTTTTGCCTTGGGGTGGTAGCCTTGTGTTGTGCTTAACTTTTTTCTATGAAAAGTTAAAAAAAATCTTCCATGAGATTCAAAAAGCTAAGTGAGAGTGTACTAATAGATTAGGAGCCTCTTTGTGGCCATAGACATGATAAACTTGGATGCTTGATTAAGAATGATCATATAGTATCTAGGCTAGTAGGTTTATGAACTTGCATTAGCCTAGGGTCATTATTGATTGCTTGTGTTACATGCATAAATCTAAAATTTTTAGTGGTTTAATCTTCATATAGTTTAGGTGATTTTTTGCTTTATGTTGTTTAGTTTTTGGCTATGAAGGACCCATCTTTTGGAAGCAAAAATCAACTTTGCATAATCTTTCATTGCACTTCATGTTAAGTTTATCATTCTTGGGTGAGCGCTCTTTGTTTGTAGAGTGGATGGTCATGAGGCTCCTGGGCTTTCCATGGCCATGTAGATCTTAATTTCTAATAATCAATTGCAATTTCTTTCTTATTAGTCTTCTTTGTTTTGATTATGTGAAGTGAGATTGTATTAGTGTGCTGTTAGATCTCTAATTCCTCTTTAAGTTAATCTCTTATATCCACACCATTGGCCATGGTGTTTGAAGGCTATTCCTTTCTTCTCTTTCTCTCTCTCTACAAGGTTTGTGATTAGTGTGTGTGCATACGTTGTAGCATTGAGGGGTTGGACCGGAATGGCCACATTAATGCAAAGTAGGTATGTTAATTGCATGCTTGTGTACTTGTGTGATTAGGGTGATTGATGTGAGAGGTTAATTTCAATCACATGATTGTGTGCAAAGTGATTAGTAAGTAGTATTGTGTGGATTAGAGGAAGTTCCTTCCATGGATTCTCTCTATGATGGGTAGAAGGATCCCTTGAATCCTCTATTTTGATGCATCTTGTGATGCTCGTGCCGTCAATCCACATATTGATAATTTTGTGTGGGTTGCGATTAGGCCATTGCTACAATGCCACCCTACAGGGAGCAAGGTGCTCAAGCCAAATATTGTGTCAGCTCGTCGAGTAGTTCATCTATGTTGAACTCAGTACTTCTAGGCTCAGGAGATGGGTCTGCAAGTCCTTGTTGTGAAGGACCAGCCTGTTCTGGAAGAGGTCTATACAGCAAGGCGTATTGTTGTAACTTGTCTTGGGCCTCTGATAGCTCTATCTCAATCTCAAAGAGTTTTTTGTGAAACATGTCAAGCCTCTCTTCTTGCCTTGCAAGATCCTGCCCCTGGCTTGCTAATGCAACAAGAATCTCTGATTCTTTGGGAAGTAGAACTATAGGACATTTTCATATAGACATTGGGTTATTGGCATTGATTGCTACCACTTTCTCTACAATCCAACCCTATTCTAATGGTAGCTCCTGGACCCTTGGCAGCTCCTGGACCCTTGGCAGCACCAAAAGATCTAGCTTTCACTCTTTTTCGCTTTGCTAATCTTTCCAGCTTCTCCTTGCTCTTGAACTCAATATAAAATGGTTGCACAAGTTGTATGCGAGTAGCTATGCCTGGAAAAGTAATGATTTTGGGACTTTTTAGGTTCTAAAAACTCTTTGCCATCTGCCCAATAGACTGCTTGACCATATTCAATAATGAACCCGATGTCTTTAGGGATATGTCAAAAGCAACAGGTGTAAATACGAGCTGGAGCTACTCAAATACAAACTTCACTAAGGCCTCTGTGAACTGGTAAGAATGCTCCGGAGCTGAAGGGTTTAGACAAGATGAAGCTCAGACTCTAAGATGTGATGAAAGTGGCGTACTATAACTTCAAAGAAAAATTTCCACTGATGTTTTGCGAGCTTGGTGTTTGCCATATCTGTAAGATATAATTTTAAAATATAAACGTTATAAGATGAGAGGGAAAACTATCAAAATATTGTCATGATCCTAAACGATAAACAACTGACATAATTTGTAGCCAAAAACACTATGTTATGATTTCAAACCATACACTCTACAATAAATGATTGAAAGTTTAAGAAAAAACAAAGCACACACAAAGAGAGAGATATAGAGAGAGATAAAGAGAGGTGAACAAGCCAAGAGTGTGAGGGATGCTCATCACAAGAACTAAACCCTATTATGTGCATTACAAAATACACGTAAATGATTAGAGCATACATGTGAACAACCCAGCTTGTGTGAGGCACGCTCAACATAATCAAACCCTGATGAAGTGTATGGAATGCCCAACACAACCACTAGCATCAGATAGATTAATAATCTTAGATTGTGGCCAAACATTGTACGTATCTACATCCAAGATAACACCAAGTCATCAAGTGATGAACAATGGTGTATCCACGGATCTAAAAGTACAAGGGAAATGCATGTCATGCTAAGATGAAGAGGGCATAGGTATGCATCTCTCCACTCTTAGGTAGAGGAGAGTAACCCACCCCCATATTTCTATGTAGTACAAACGATGATGCACCCTAATCTAATCCTTGATGAAGTGTGTGGAACTCACAAAACAAACATCAGCAGACAACTTAACAATCTCAGATGCAGGCCAAATATCGTATGTATCTACATCCAAGACAACACCAAGTCATCTAGTGATGAACAATGGCATGCCTTTGGAGTCCGAAGCACAAGGGTAAATATTTCATCACATAGAGATCAAGAGGGCATGAAGTATGCATCTCTCCACTCTCTGTTTGATATGCAGTACTCTTGTGTTTCTATGTCGTACAAACGATGATGTGTCCTTATATAAAATTGAGAAATTTATAGGTCACTCTGAAGTGAGAGGTGTAGCATCATGCCTATTGCACTCCACGAGTTGACCATTAAATTCTAACTCAGCTTTGTGGTGAGAGATAAACTAATGCACCACACGAGTGAGAATCTAAGTGTGTCCTAAAACCCTTCTTTAGAGTGAGCCATGTGGCTGCACAACACGA